>NC_048595.1:2430674-2772260 GCF_003668045.3 Cricetulus griseus
GTCCATGAGGGTGTTTCTTAGAAGCTGGCTTTTCTACCATGGTAGCTGGGTACACTAATGGTGTACGAGTAACAACCTTAGAAGAATAGTCATGATACCTGGGTGGAGTAGGTGCCTGGGATTGGAGTGATTCTGCTTCTGAGGCATCCCAATGATCTTTAAGCCTAGCAATGATATCCTTTTGAAAAGTTTCAATCTCCTTAATCATAAAAGATTCCAAGCACATTAGTGAATCTGTAAATTCCTCTAACTGCTCATTTACATGTTTTTCTTGGTCTTTAATCCGATCATCCTTAGGCAGCATCTGGATGGCATGGAAACTGCCTTCTAGGTATTGGTGTCTCGATTCGAGGTCATGATTTGCTGATTTTGAGTCCTCAGCAATTGACCATATGGACCTATGTAATCTGTCAGCCCTGTACTGTAAATTATCTTCCAAACATTCAAATCTAGATTCAAATTTCTGATCTGCTACCTTGGATGCTTCAGTAACTGATTGAATGGCATTGTCCAATTCTTCAACCGTATGCTGGGTATTTTGCACCGTTGCATCTAGTTGATGAGTAACATTGCCTATCTGAGTTTCTAGCTGGCTACAGATATTCTTCAGCTGGTCATGGTCTTCTGACAGCCTAGCCTCAAGGCCTCCAACATGGAGGATCTCTCTGTGTTTATCTTATCATAAATACACTGCATCTCATCAGAAAGCTCTGCCTTTAGTGTATTGGACACAGAGCCAAGCTTATCATCCAATTTCTGTTCCACTTGCTGCACAATTGTGGTCTGACCTAATCTGTTCTCCAAAACCTCACTGCGTAAAGCTGTTATTTCCTGTAAGTAGGTGGTGAGGTTATCCTTATCCCCATTCCTGAGTCCTTTGGCTATAATACTATTTGTATCAGCACGCTAACTGTCATGGCATATAGGCCAGTAATTGGCACATTAACATCCTCCTCAAACAGTGAATTCATGTAATAAGCAAAAATATTACCAATTTTAGCAAATGATAAATATCCCGCCATAATGTTACCTGATTTCTACTCCAGATGCAGTAAATACATTTGACCAGCAGGTAGCACAGGCGTTCAGTTAGTCCAAGGCGTTTGGCAGCAGTCAGTCAGCAGTGGAGAGAGGTCACAAAAGCGGCTGTGCTTATCTTAGAGAGTATAGGGCCTTTCGGCTGCAACCACTAAAACAGATGCGGCTTTACCGCAGAAGTGGCCAGGGGAAGCCTCTGCTGAAAGCCAAGGCCTACCTTGACTCTAGGCAGCTAGAAACTGTCTCTAAGCTGGGTGGATGGTTCTGAGCAGCTCAGCTGCAGCGGGTCAGCTGCTAGCCGGGAACGCCTGTGGACAGAGGGCACTTTCCGGGCCTAGGCCGAGGGCCCGATGGAACCCACAACCTGTCCCAAATGGGGTGTAGGTTTCCAATATCCCGCTTTTGACAACCAGATATAGTGGGAAATTACCAATACGGAGTCAGGTAGAAATATAAGGGTATTTAATAGGGAAAAGCCTTACTTACAGAGCGACCTAGCCAGCCAGCGTGGCAGCAGTCTGTACAGCAAGAAGCAAAGTGAAAGCGAAAGAGCAAACGCAGTCACCTTATGTCCCCTGACCATGCCCTCTCAAGCTTGTGAGGGCGTGGTCAGGCCCACCTGTAGCCAGCCCCTAAGTAGGTGTGGCTACAGCTTCCCCTACACTTCTCATCTTCTCAGAAGCCTGGAGCTTTCCCTATTATGTTCCAAGACTTTACTTTTCTGCACTAATCCCCCCATCCAGCTCCTATATCCCATGAGCTTGCATTCTTAGGGGCAGTTAGCATCTATACCTCGGTTTTAGAGGGTAGCATCCAAGCTGGGCACCTGTTGGAAACCTGTTGTTGGCTTCTATTTGTGTCAGAATAACACTGGCCAACCAATTGCACGGTGCATTAAGAAAGCCTCACATGGAGCCCTGATTTTGTATTTTGGTTGAGTAGTCAGCTGGAACCCCAGGGGATGTCAGGCCAGAATGCTGTAATCTCTGGCTGGGATAAATAGCTACTGTCCCAGTTTCCTCCTTTGGGCTCCTGGAGACAAGTGTCAGCTGTTTCATCAAAAACAAAGCACTCCCCCGGGGGACAGTAAGCAGTCCACCTATGAAGGGTATTGCTTTCTCCTCCACTTCTGAAAAGTCTGTCCTAGTTTTCTCTTTGCCAGCATCGCCCTTGAGTTGTACACCTCCCAGCCAGGGAAGAGATGGAATCTCACCCTTCATGAACGAAGGGGTGAGTAACACCTGCCAGGAGCTGCAGATAGCTCCCTGAAAAATGAGCTGTAAGTGTGACCTTGCTGGTGGCAGATGCTCTTCACTGACAGGCAGAGAAGTCTAGGTGTGGTATAACATGTGGGGTGAGTGGATACTGGTGATCAGGGGGACCTTGAGCTGGGGATGCTAACTCTGTATCATGCGCAAGAGTGGCGGGTGGTGACATGGCTGGGTGGAGAGTGTGAGGCTACAGGTCAGCCCCAAGCTGAATTTGAGAATTTTTGGTGTGTGTGTGTGTGTGTGTGTGTGTGTGTGTGTGTGTGTGTGTGTGTGTGTGCATGTGCATGTAAGGGGTCTTGTGTGTGCACATGTTCATTTGTATGTAGTGTTTCAGTGCACACCTGTGTGCATGTGGAGGCCAGAGGTTGACCTCAGATGTTGTCCACTTTATTATTTTATATTTAACTTTATGTGCATGAGTGTTTTGTCTGCATGTATATCTGTGTACCTTGTGTATACCTACTCTATGTGAAGGCCAGAAGACGGTGTTAGATCCCTGGACCCATAGTTACAGATGGTTGTGAGTTGCCCTGTGGGTTCTGTGAATTAATTGAACCTGGGTGTCTAGAAGAGCAATCAGTGCTCTTAACAATTGACTCATCTCTGTAAACCCCCTCCATCTATTTATTTTTTGAGTCAAGGTCTCTTGCTGGCCTGGAACTTCAAAATAGGCTAATCTGGCTGGACAGAGAGCTCCAGGGATCCAGCTGTTGCTACCTGCCACGGTACTGTGGCTCCTTTGCCTGACAAGCACACAGGCTTCAGCAATTCACCCCACATCACCTGGCACCTTCAGGCAGCAGCAAGGGATGAAAGGGTGGCTTCAGATGTGGGGAGCTCCAGGAGCAGCCTCCTGCTTTGATCTGTCTGTTTAAAAAATTCTGTCTCCGCAGTAGCCTCCCTTCAGGCCTTTTCAGTTCTGCAGGATTTCCAAATCCTCCTTAAAATAAAGATCAAAAGGGAGCCAGCTGCTGGCCTCTGCTTCCCTTTCCTGCCGGCCATTAGTCTGTCGGGATTTGAGTTGAAAGTCCTGGCAGAGGACCCCCAAGGATGAAGAATACTAGGCCAGGGATTCTAAATCCATCAGAGACCCTGATCACCTGCCACAGAGTCTAACCCCAATCCACCTTTCTCAGAGTTTCTAGAGAACAGGTACAGTCGAAATTATGAGCTAACATGGGAACGCTCCGTGTGCCTTTAGAAAGCCCTGGAAGGTCAGTGACCATGATGATGGTTTGGTTTTGTAGGCTTGGAGCTGAGACTCAGAGAAGTGAGGCCACCTATCTAAGATCACACAGCAAGTAAAGTTCTGGTCTGGGGCTTGGACTGCAGTGTTTTGGATCCTAACTCATGTATGAAGCCACTCCACTACTTTGTCGAGGGATTCACTGCTCTGTGCAATCCAGGATGCTCTCTGTTCAGCATATCACAGGCTCCTGCACTCAGCATTGCTTGGCCATTTTGGGTTCTCAGTACATTTCAGAGACAATGGAACCTGTCATGTCTGGGGGACCTAGGACATGGAAATGAACAGTCCATTGGTAGCTGGGACCTGGTCACCCATTGTGACTGTACTTGGGGCATGATGGGGAATGTTCTTCTGTATATATGTTTCTCTTATTGGTTAATGACTAAAATGCTGATTGGTTAATTGGCCAGACAGGAAGTGATGTAGCTGGGCAGAATCAGGATATAATCAGGGACAAACAGAAATCTCTCTCTTCTCTGCAGAGGCGCTTAGCAGATGCCATGTGAGACCAAAAAGGAGTAAGAGGTCTGGACCGTTCTCTGGCAAGATAAGTCACAGCCTTGTGGCAATATATAAATTGATAGAAATGGGTTAATAATTAAGATGGAGCTAGCTAATAAGAATCTCAAGCCATCAGCCAACAGTTTCATAATTAATATAGTGTCCATGTGTTTATTTGGGAGCTCAGCGGTGGCTGGGGGACCAGGCTGGCGGGAAAGAGATTCTGTAAAAGAATTGGAGCAGCCCATAGGTAGCTGGGGACCTGCTCACCCATTGTGAAAAGAAATTCCTGGTAATTTTGTCTCTGGGTTGGTAGTAGGTTAAACACAGAACTGAAAGGCAATTTTCCCTTGACCTGAAGGAAAGGACAGACAACTGAACTTGGCAGCCTGGGAGCCACTGTCTCTGATTTCCTCAGTCCGAGGGGAGCAGGGACCCCTGGCTGGCTGTGCCATGAGCAGGTGGAGATGGGGAGTTGGCGGAGGCAGATGGGTGGGTGCCATGAGAACAGAAGGGGGTGGGGGTCACAGGGCATGAATCTTGAAGGTGGTTGACATTTTCTTTGGGAAAGAGAGGCCTGAGTAGAGAGCCATATGTGTTGAGACAGCAGGGTCTCTACCAAAGGGTACAGCTGCTAGAAGCACTGCATTGTTTTCATTGCCTCAGAAGCCCAGGGAGGCCTGAGGACATTGAAAGATTGAGGAATGGTGAGCAAGCTCCCTTCTAGCACCCCTCTCTCTCCATGTGAACACACACATGCTTTTATGTACACACACACACACACACACACACACACACACACACACACACACACACCCTTCCCTGGAGTTACCCTCCAGGGATGGGAGGACCCAGGGCTGTTCTTTAAGACATCCTTGCTTACACTCTGACTATACTCAAGCCAGGGAGCTGAAAGGGGCTGAAAGCTAGATAGCTTTTGTGTCTGTGGCTGTCTGGTGGCTCCCGGACAGAAGAGCACATCAAGGAGTGTCAATCACAAGTACTGGCAGTGATGGGGACAGTGTGGCCTTCAAGAGTGGGAGTAATGCTGTGACCATGCTTTCTACACATCTGGTCAACTGAGGTGCAATTATTCCTTCTCCAAAATTTACTGAGCACACTCTGCTGTCTATATAGAGATGGTAGAAAAACAGGATACATCTGCACTGGTGCGGCTGACATCTGGGGAAGAGATAACAAGTGTGTGTGTGTGTGTGTGTGTGTGTGTGTGTGTGTGTGTGTGCGCGCGCGCGCTGTGGATAATGCTCATTGTTAATAAAAAAAAACTGATTGGCCAATGGCAGGGCAAGAAGGGATTGGCAAGATAGCCTGACACAGACAGAATGATGGGAGGAGGAAGGGTGGAGTCAGGAGAGTCAGGAGAGACACCAGCCAGTTGCTGAGCAAGCAGGATGTGTAGAAAATGACCCAGATACAGATATTGGGGCTCAAGCTTCAAGCCAAAGATCAGAAAAGCAAAGCATCTGGTCACCAGCTCTTATTTCTACCTCAGACTGAAAGGAGATGTTGGCTCCACCAAACCTCAGACTGCAATCCCAGATTGCTATGCTCTCCTCAACGTGGCTGTAGAATCCTGAGACTGACTACTGAAGACCCTGCTCCTATCGTTTACACCTCTCTAGATCTGGGATTAAAGGCATGAGCTCTGTTACTCTTTTAGACTGATTAGATCTTGTGTAAGCCTGGGTAGCCTTGAACTAACAGAGTCCTGGGATTAAAGGTGTGTGACACCACTGCATAGTTTCTACAGCTAACTAGTGTGGCTGGCTTTGCAAACTGATCTCCAGTGGCTTTATTAGATCATAAACAATATATCACCATAATCCTATATCTGGCCAGAGGCCTCTTGCTTTGCACTGTGGCTTTCCTGATGTATCTGCTTTCTTCTGCTGTGTAACAAGTGGCCTGGAATCACAGCTGTTGTATGACTACAAAGCACAGCATTGGTTATCTGATCCTGGCTGGGTCCTCCTGGCTCACATACCCATTGCCTATCCATGGGCTGGCTAGCAGCTGCATGCTTTAGCTTGGGCAGACTGTCAAGGGAAGGAAGGGGAGTATGACTGGATGTTGACCAAGCCCCCTTGCTTTCCCTACACATAACCCTTGTCTTTCAGAAGGCTTGCTTGGCCTGGACACGTCATGGCCTCCGAGGGTGGCAAAAGTCAAGAGTGGGGAGGGTTGGGGCTGGGATATGTCTCTGTAATGATAAATCTTTCCACTGAAGCTGCCCGAGCCCCACTGCCACATAGGTGCCCATAATAGCACACAGAGTCTTGTATTAGTTTACAATGCTGCTGTTCAATTGACTAGGATTTCTTACACGCTAGCTCAGTCTTAATTATCAACCATAATCATAAGACTTATCTTATGGAGGACGCCTTCTGCTTTCGTCCTCTTCCCGGGCTCACATGGCGGCTCCAGAGAGAAGAGAGCAGGAACAAGAGCAAGAGGACAACTTCCTGCTTGCCTTGATTATATATGAGTCTGCCTGCTATGTCACTTCCTGTCTGTATCACAAGACTTCTTTTTACTACATTTCCCAGAATCCTCGTTGACTTCTAGTCCCACCTATCTTACTTTCCTATTGGCCAACAGTAAATTATTTATCAACCAATAAGACAAACATATACACAGAAGGACCTCCCCATCGTGTCTCATTGGGAGACTGCTTGTTTTTGCATGCATGAAGTCCCAGGTTCAGTCCTCAGCATTCTATAAACAGCCACAGCGGCACACACCAGTAACACCAGTAACACCAGTAACACCAGCCCTTAGGTGGTCAGTCCTCAGCATTCTATAAACAGCCATGGCGGCACACACCAGTAACACCAGTAACACTAGCCCTCAGGTGGCAGAGGCAGGAGGATCTGTTTGATATTATTATCCTCTACCTAGTGAGTTCAAGAACACTGCTTCCTCACCCCCCAACAACAATAGCAACAAAAGGAGTAGAAGGGTCCCAAGAGAAAGGCAAAGGCCATTCTTGATGATTTTGAGAATGTGGGCTTGAGTGAGGGCTTCCTTGAGAGATTGGGCAGATTAATAAGCTTTCAGAGTGTGCAAGACAGTGGTGATTCAGTCCAGCTCAGCACACACACCCTGAGATCCCTGAGCAGGGGCAGGATGCACAACACCACGTGAGAACAAGACCTCATCCAGCTGCTCTCAGCTCCTGGTAGTGAACACAGTAAGGCTCACCTGCCATGCTGACAGCAGCCATTCTTTCAGTCCACCTGCCATCAGGCAGTGGGGTCTTCTCTACTATGGGAAACTGCCTTTATTTAAATTGAACTATGTTCACTGTAGTGAAATCTTGGTGGCCAATTGAATATTCTGCTAGACAAAGGTTACTTGGAGGGAGACCAGAGACATGGACCCATGTTAGCCACCAGCTCTCTCACGCTTGGCTGGAAGGTGGAGATGTTTTTGACAAGTTGCCTTGCAGGCTGTTAGTGTGCAAGCCAGCTTTTGTTAGGTTTTGGAGCGCATGTTTGTGTCCTGTGAATTTGATGCCATGAAGCTCCTTTGCCCTGAATGCTACCAGAAAAACACTTGTCTAGGAAGGTAGAGGTCACACATGAGGCAGAGATGCATGACCTGAGTCTGTAGCCGGGATCACAGCTGTCCTGTGGACTGACAGAAGCCTTGGCCAGCATGGCCCATTTGTCTGGGTCTCCTGAATTGGGGTGCTGACCCATGGCTCCCTCCCAGAGCCCCTCTTCTCTGCTGTCACTCCTTGCTCAGAGTTTCCAGGATACACAGGGTAGACAAGGAAAAAAGGGCCATCCTGCCGGCTAATCAAGGTCTTGCAACCCACATCCTGGAGTCTCAGAGGGAATGACTTTCTGGGTCACTGGCTTGGGAAAGCACATCTTTGTCTAAGCTGATCTTTAAACACTGGATTTTACAGTCCGGTGCTGCCTTGGACTACTTGATCCACCTGGGTCAACTGAGTCTCAGAGAGGACCAGCAGTTTGTTCAAGTCTGCTTTGGCCCATGTTAAAGGGCACTGGTTCTTCCCTCTGTGTGACTCCACACTGCAGATGAAGCCTCTTGCCTTGCTACTGTGTATCAAGCAGTTATTGATTTCATTTAAGCAAATTTCTGTTTGAAGGGCAGTGTGGTGTGCAAGGAATTTTCCTGGACTTCTTTCTGCCCTTTCCCCACCCAGGTGTTTACCCTTCCTTCCTTCCTCCCGTCTGTCCGTCCATCCATGCATCCATCCATCCATGCATCCACCCACCCATTAATACACCCAATCTTCCCTGCATCCCATTATTTACTATCACTTCTCTGTCTCTGCAGCAGCTATTTGCTTATCTTTCTCTCCATTTATCCATAATCCACCCACCCACCCATCTATCCATTTATTCATTATCACACGACATCCGTCCACACAGCAGAGTATGTACTGAGGAAGAGGTAGAGTGTCTCTGTTTCATGGACTTTACAGATGGTATGGATTTTGTGTATACTGACTGGGAAGATCTGCAAGGTGCTTTTCTGAGCAAGTGTTTTCCCCGTGGCTTAAAGAACAAGAAGGTACCAGTCACCTGGAAACAGGAAAGCCCCCTGAGTTCTTGATTCTCATCCTGGTAGAGCATTTTGTAGACTCTTGTCCCTCTGGCTCTAGTGTTTGCTTTATCTGGTGACTGTCCTTGCCCTATTCCTTCTTGACATCTTTGCGACAAGATGTCCAGAGGCAGCTGGGGCAGAGCTGGCACTCGACCCTTGTGCCTTCATTTTCTCCCTCCTCCTCACAGTAGGTGCTTTCACCCTCAAGATTACTGGCTGCATTGTGGCCAGCTACTGCATATATTCCCCAGGCAGGGATTGGACACCAGAGGCAAAACTACGATCTTTGGAAGGTTTACCTTCTGAATTTGGAGGGACACATTCCCTAGGGACTTCTGTCCATTTGTGTTTGACCAGGGTAATTTCCACGTCCCTTCCCACCACAGTCCTTTCCTGGCAGGCTGCTGGGGAGGCGATTTGCTACTTTCATCCTGGGAGTTGCAGGGAGCCACCAAGGGTGTCCTCCTGGTCAGGACTCCCTTCCCCCTACTTCGGGTCACTTTGCTTGGGAGACACTGCCATACTGACTATACTTCTGTTCCCCATGTTTCTGCCACCCTGAGCTGCTAGTAAGCTGGCACGTCCCTTATGTCTTTTCCTGAAGGTCTGGTCCCCACTGGCTGAACAAAGAGGCTCTTTTAATGTCTGGGAGCATGGTCTCTTAACCCACCCTCCTTTCTTGCTTTGTTGACACCCACTGCTTGGCTTTCTTCTCTGTTGCCTTGAACTTTTTTCTTGTGGAATAGTCTGTGGTATTACTCTCCCAGAAAGGGACAAACTAGAGTCACCTGGGAAGAGGGAACTTTTGAGGCATTGCCTCCTTCAGATTGGCCTGTGGGACAAGCCTGGGGGTGGCTTCTTGATTAATGATCGATGTGAGTACCATCCACAGGCAGGTGGTTCTTGGTTGTGTAAGAAGGCAGACTGAGGAAGCCATGGAGAGCAAGCCAGTGAGCAGCACTCCTCCAAGCTCTACACTTCAGTGCCAGCCTCTAGCTTCCTGATTTGAGTTTTTGCCACAACTTCCCTTCAGGACGGACCATCTTCTGTGAACTGAACCCCCCCCCCTCCCGAGACACAAACAGATCTCAGTGTGACCTGCACCTCACTGCTTCTCCTCAGGCTGAAAAGGGGGAAGATGCCAACTGACATCCGCCTTCAGACCTTGCTGTTCTCTCCCTCCTGGCTTCTTATTGAGGTCTCTGGTGTTGATTTGTGGGAGGGGGCTATGCAGAGGTCACCACAGGGAGGGAGTCAGGGGCTGTCAGAGTGGGTGTGTCAGTCTCCACCATCTTTGCCTATCAAGTCAGCAGAAGTTCCTCTGAAAAATGCTGTTCCATGAAAGTAGACCATAGAGATGGAGAGACACCATAGAGGATGCCCCTGACCCTGTGGCTTCCTGCTGAGACCCATGGTGATCTGGTTTCCAGATGGTCTCATGCCTTTGAGATCTAGTATCCACCACCAAACATCTCCATGCAGTGTGGCCTGTCAGAGACTGCTTCCCCACAGTGTCCTTGGATGGCCAGTGGGTTCACAGCCTGGTCAACACAAAATGCAGCATTTACCACAAGCTCCAGGACAGCAGGAGGTGGCTGTGGCCCAAGGTGGGCTGAACCTCCCCAGCTCCATTCCTATGGCACCTGTTAAAACTAGTCTCTTGTTTTTCTTAGTCACCCCCAACCCCCTGTGGCCACCATCAGTATTGTACTCACAGAATCAGGGCTGAGACTGAAGGTCCCTCTCCTTTGTAGTGAGTGTCCTGGTGCAGTGGCCGGGGGGCGGGGGGGGGGAGGAAACTGGGGACCCTCATGGGTCAGGAAGGCTGCAAGTCTCCCCATGGGGCTGAAGAAAGCTGGGTGGGTGCAGGAAACCTTCAGACAAGGACAGAGGGTAGCTTTCTCTGGGTAGATCTGGTACCTGCTCATGGTCTGGGAGACCCAGGGCATATGTAGCATGAATAATAAAAACTCAGAGACAGATAATGGGGTTAAAGCTGAAGATCAGAAAAGCAAAGCAGTCAAGCCACCAGAGAGTCCTTACCTCTACTAAGGCTCAGACCAAAGGGGGGCAGTACTGTCCTCAGCATTACTGCAGACTGCAATGCTCTCCACCAAACCTCAGACTGCCCTGAGACTGCACTAAGATCTTGCCTTATACGGCATGCCATTCCAAGTGCTGGGATTACAGGTGTGATCTCTGTTTCTCTTTTAGACTGATTCACCCTCATGTAGCCCAGGGTGGCCTTGAACTCTCAGAGATCCATCTACCTCTGTCTCCCAAGTAAGATTTGGCTATTACTGCCTGTCCTCTATGGATAACTAGTGGCTTAGCTCTTAACTAGGTGTGTGGCTAACTAGTGGTTTAGCTCTGCATTCTGATCTTCAGGCAAGCTTTATTTATTAGATTACAAACAAGATATCACCACACCCAGGTCCCTGGGGAAGAAGTCCAGTGGTGAGGGATATGGCGCTGCATCTCATTTAGCTCCTCCAGCTGAGATGGCACCGCTGGACTCATCACTAGCTGCATTCTTGGAAGGGTAAAGAATCTTGAGCCCTCTCTTCAGGGCCCAGAGATGGGAAAGGTCCCCACTAAGTTGCTGGAGGTCTGGATCCTAACAAGCTCTATCATCTTCTGTGCTACTGATACAGGAAAGCCTTGTCTCTTGGTTGAGTAGAATGACAGCCACAGGGGAGGTCGGGAGTGGGTCACTTCCCATCTCTGGGCCCAGAGCCCAGAGCCATTAAGAGCCAGCACCCTGCCCTGCACTATGATAAGCTTCATAACATCTCCTGACCAAACTTAGGAAGCAGCGTCTCTCCCCCCAACAGCCAGAGTGACTGAGACTCAGGTAAGGCAAGGACCCTGTTTTAAAAAAATACTATACACATCCTTGGAAAAGCTTGGTTTCAAACTTAAGCCTCATTCAAACCACTGCATTTCTCTGTGATGATATTTTGCCTGTGCAAATAAAGCCTGTTTGGACATCAGAGGATAGAACAGACCTCGAGACCTCTATGGTTAGCTAGTGGCATGATCCATCCTCTGATCTTCAGATAGGCATTGTTTGTACAAACAAGATATCACCACATATATTCTTTACTAGAGGGAAAATGCTGAGAGGTCAGAGAGAAGAAGGAGCTAGCCAAAGCCACCTTTACCTCTTTATCGTCTCAGCCGACAAGAGAGCGAGTTCCTGTTTCTTCCCGCTTATATCCTCTCTCTGCCCAGCCATCTCTCTTCATTTGTACAAGCAAGATATCACCACATTCCTCCAGCACCCAGGCTTCCGTCTGCCACTCCCTGGGCCTTAGCCAGACACCAGGCATCTTCCCTGGGATCCACTGAGGTTGTACAGGAAATGACAGCATCGAAGCAAAGGTTAACGCATGGCACTTTCCTCTTTCCCTTCTGAAAAGGTTACAGACGGACATCTCCAGATCATATTTGTGCCTCAGACTCTGGCCTCAGGCTGGGCTGAGCTCACAAGACTTTCCCAGCTTTGAGTTTGTGACAGTTGGGTCATTTTGGAAAACCCAAGAACAAATGCAGCGCTCCAGGCCTCTGATCAGAAGCCTACAGCATCCTTTCTCTCCTGTAACTCAGCTCAGGGGCTCAGTCACAGGGAACCACCAGGAAGGCAGGCTGAGGCTGAGGCTGGGGCTGAGGCTGAGGCTGAGGCTGAGGCTGAGGCTGGGGCTGGGGCTGGGGCTGAGGCTGAGGCAGCCCTTACTTACAGACAGCGCCTATAGAACCCAGAGCCATAGGAGCCCAGACAACCCACCCATAGCCTGACTCATTTATAAGAGACCCTCAGGCCTGTGTCTATGTCACACCCCATTCCTCCCCACTCTGCAATAGAGGTTCTTTTTTCCTGTGGTTGCTGTGAAGTGAATTTTGTTCCTTCACATAGGCCATGCCTGCCCTTCAGCTCCCAGGCACCTAAGGCAGAAAATATTGGAGCCACAAAAACCCCTTTAGGAGCGAGGGGAAGGTGTGCCATGAGCCTCTCCATGAACAGGATCAAAATATATTGTAGACATGTCTGAAAATGCCAAAACCCACTAATATATAATTTATATATATATACATATATATATATATATATATTAAAAAGCAAACAAAAATAGATTAGAGTTAAGCCCACTGGAGAAACACTTCTTAGCCATTGAAAGCAGTGTGAGCACGCAATGTTGAGAAACTCATTGAAGTTGGCTTCATTTTATTGTTTACAAGAAATCGGTCTCCTTAAATAACTTAATTACGCCTTTTACAATGCAAACCCATTTTCAGGGTATTAATTCTGTTCATCGATGTTTTCATAAGATAATTTTGTCTTTGCTAATTGAATGATAGTCATTTCGTGTTTGTGTTTTATTAGGACAAAAAATGCAATATTGAATACAACAGAAACAAAACAACAAAAATAAAAACAGAGCCCAGAGTTTGGTGACACATCCTGTAGTTTCAGACTTGAGAAGCTGAGGAAGGGGGATTTAATGTTTTAGAAAAGACCTTGTCTCAAAAACTAAAAAAAACCAAACACACATAAACACACACATGCGTGCACACACACACACACACACACACACACACACACACATGCACGCACACACAGAGAAATAAAAATAAATATTTAAAATGACAGTGAAACAGATAATGTTTTGAGCCCCCTACTGGTAGGTGCAGATATAAGCAAGTTGCTCCCCAGGACTGGACAGAAACACCAGCTGAGATTGGCCTGGCCAGGGCAGCTCCTAGAGGTCCCACCTTTTTCTTCACTGTTTCTTCTGGTGCCTTCCAGGTGTGCCATGCACTCAACGCCACTGCAGGAGGGCTTCCTGCCCAGGGAGGCAGGCTGGGGTCTGGACCACCTCCTCATTGCAGTCAGCTAGACTGAGCACTCCCCTCCTGGGACAGTGCACTCTGCTGTTCAGGGTTCATTCCCTCCCACAACTGTAGTCATTTCAGGTCAGAGGTCAGGACTTTATAGAATATCTTATAAAGTCGCCCCATGCCGGGTCATTGGTGGCGCACGCCTTTAATCCCAGTACTTGGGAGGCAGAGGCAGGAGGATCTCTGTGAGTTCGAGGCCAGCCTGGTTTATAGAGCAGTTCCAGGACAGCCTCCAAGCACTCCACCTCACATCCTCCCCTCTCTAACACCAGGAGGAGGTGTGCACTCTGAGTAAAGGGCTCCTACCTCTGCTTGCTCTGAGCCTCCTTAGGGGAGACTCTAGATGAACTATCACAGAAACACCCAGGCAGGGCCCACTGCGCTCAGAAACTCTGCCTTGCTGTCCTGTAGGTAATGGGCTGGCACAGGACTCAAAGAAATTGTCACCTCAGGGCAGTGTGGGGTGGGGGCCACTCTCCCCATGCCCTACCTCATGGGCAGGCCCAGCATTCTGACCATTGTGACAAAATATCATCGTGAGGAGCAAAGTCAGTTTGGCTCACAGTTTCAGAGGTATCAGCCTCTGCAGGAGCAGACACTTACTTCATGCCAGCAAGCAGGATGCCAGCCCTCAGCTGTCACAGGCCTTCTTCCCGCTTTGGTTCCATCTGGGCCGCAGCCTATGGGATACTACCATCCACATTCACAACAGGTCACTCACTACTCAGCAATCCTATCAGAGTTGCACCTTAGCTGCCTCCTGGGATGTTCTAAGTCCAGTTAACTTGACCACAAGGACAGACTATAGCAATCTAAAATATCTTGGAGTTCCCATGGAAACAGACCTATATCCCATGCCATCCTGCTGACAGCCCAGAGGCAGAACTGGGTGGGCAGACACCAGTGCTGCTTTTTGTTTTCTTGCAGGATGGTAGGGACACTGAGGCCACACCTCTGGGGAGCACAGGCCGGTGGTCATTTGACTGACAAGCCTCTGTGGGAGCTGCTCTCCCTTTAGAGGCTGCATCCTGTAGCTTGCTGCCAAGTGGCCTCCCTGGCTGATGTATTTCCCTCTGAAGATGAATAAATGCGACTTTATGGGTATTTAGTAGCAGGATAAACCACAGATGGAAAATCAAACACTTAGAAAAATCATTCAATGTTTTTATTTACTCCATAAGAGAAGCTACCAGCTTGTGCTGCAGTTGGAGCTGTTGCATAATTTACGGCCACAAAACCAATCCCTAACACATCAATACTCATGGGGTTTGCAGATCCCCGGGGCATCCAGTTCATATTCAGCTCCAGTTGGGCAGGATGAATGCAGAAGGGTGCAGGGAGGGGAGCCGCCTTCTAGAGAGAGCTGAGGGGAGCTGGCAGGGAGGGTAGGTAGGTGCAGGCACGAGCTGGCAAAGCGTTCTGCCATGGATGGCCTGAAGTTTTTTTTGACATTGGTAGTATGTTGTGAAGCCAAAGGAAAAACAAGCCCACTGGCCAGACCTCTTGCCTCACACCTGCACAATGATACTTGCAACACACAACAGTGACAACTGGCTATAGAGAGGTTTGTTCACTTGTCTTGACTACACGCTATTAAACCCTTCCTGAAGAGATGTTTTACAACATCCAAGGGCAACTACAAATGAGCTCATCACCTGGGTTGAGCCTGGTACTCCTAAGCAGGGGACTATGCTGGGGCAGGTGGCCTGGGCTTAGTACAGATGGGCACCTTATTGTCCTCCCTCCCTCCTCCCTCCCTCCCTCCCTCCCTCCCTCCCCCTCCTTCCTCCTCCCTCCTGCCTGCCTCCCTCCTCCTAGCTCCCTCTCTCTCTCTCCCTCCTCCCTCCCTCCCTCCCTCCTCTCTCCTCCCTCTCTCTCCCTCCTCCCTCCCCTCCCTCCCTCTCTCTCCCTCCCTGCCTCTCTCTCTCCCTCCCCCTCTCCCTCTCTCTCTCTCTCCTCCCTCCCTCTCTCTCTCCTTCCCTCCCTCCCTCCCTCTCTCTCTCTCCCTCCCTCTCTCCCTCCCCTCCTCCTAGGCTCCTCCCACCCAGCTTCCCTCCTTCGTTTTTTCTTACCTCTCTGTCTCCATTTTCCTTTCCTTCTTCCTGTCACATTTCCGCTTCATCCAGGGCTCGTGTACACAAGCTTCTAATGATTGAACTTGTACGATAAGTGCCATTGATCTTAATTTAGCAGATGACAGACAGAAATCTCTGAGGCTGAGGAACATGGCCGTGTGTCACATGAACCCGTGACCTTCATCCCTGAGCCCAGCGTGAATCTCCCATCCTGCTGACTCCTTGTGTGGGTTGCATAATGTCCCCCGAAGTCAACCAGGGACCACACAATACGGACTTCCTTAGAGGCAGAGTTATGTGAGGGCATCAGGTGGAATGAGGTCATGGGGGAGTGGGCTGAGCCCCGAATTCAAAGTCTGATGTCTTTGGAAAAGGAAAACAGAGCTCATATACCCAGTGAAGGTAGTGATTCAGATTAAGTGGCCAAGGACGCCCAACAATACCAGAAGCTAGAGGAGGCATGGAATGGGCCCTCCCTTGTATGCTTCAGGGGAACCAGCTGCAGCCATCTGTTCTTGCAGGCTTCTGACCGGACCAGGCTGTCCTGGTGACACCTGGTTTGGGGATCTGATCTCTCTGTGGTTCCTACCTGGCTATGACCCCTGAGAAAGTCATGTGACTTGCACTGGACCGGAGGGGACTGATTCTTGAAAGATTTGCGGAGGACCTGGGATGGGTCACTTCACCAGAGAGAAGGGATAGACACTCTCTGAGTAGCAGCCCCCAGGTTGTGGGTGGAGAGCAGAGCTGGTCTTGTGTGGTGGTGCCAGGAGCTCACAGAGCAGGGGTGTGTCCATTCAGCGACCAGAACATCCCAGAGCAGTTTCTCTTAGGGTACCTTTGGGAAGGCTCTTGGATGGGGCTGTTTAGATCCCTGTGTGGTCTCTGGTACCAAAAGATGAAAATCAAAAGATGTGTTTCAAAACGACATGGAGCTTGCAGATGTGACACAGTGAAGCAAGGGGTTCCTTGGCGTTTCTAACCACACTGCATTCAACCTGTTCCTCGGGTCACCTGGCACATGAGCCACTTGGGTGGCTCAAAGGCACCTCACACCTTGCTTTTGCTGAGGAACTGAGTTTCTTGAAGTCCCCTCCTGCCACGTCTCTGACACTGCATGCATTATTGGATATTCCCAATCTAATTTACCTGACCTCCTCCAGGGCAGGGATATTGGTGGCCATGAAGACGGACAAGTGGCCAAAGAAGACACCTCCATCATTTTGGCCTGTGGCCACATCTGTGGGGGCATTAATGATTGATAAGGGAAAGTCCAGCCCACCGTGGGAGATGGAACTCTTGAGTGGGCGATTCTAGACTATACAAAAAAGCAGGTTGAGCAAGCCACAAGAAGAAAGCCAGTGGGTAGCACTCCTCATGGCTTCTGCTTCAGTTCCTGCCTCCAGGTTTCTGATGCCCCTTTATGATGGACCACTATAATAATCTGTAAGCTGAAATAAGCCCTTTCCTCCCCAAGTCACTTTTGGTCATGGTGGTTATCACAGCAGTGGAAACCACACTAAAACACCCAGGAACTGCAGTTTCTAAAGTTTCTCTGTCAAATCCACACACGTGGGAGCCTGAGGGTGGTGACCTCCAGGATCAGAGTCTGGACACAAGCAAAGAAACACAGCAATGGCAAGCATCTCTCTCTCTCTCTCTCTCTCTCTCTCTCTCTCTCTCTCTCTTTCTCTCTCTCTCTCCTCTTCTCTTCTCGAGTCAGGGTCTTGTTCTGTATCACTTGACCAAGGTTTGTATCACTTGAGTTTTCAATGCATGATTGTGTCTTACTGAAGATGCTTTGCTGTGGCTGTGTGAGCAGTGTGAGCACTGTGAGCACTATGACCACTGAAGGAGACAGCATAGAATCAGCCTCAGAGTCTGAAAGTGGTGGTCTTGGGAGAAACTTCAGAACTGGTAGAGAAGCACACAGAGCCTTGGAGACAGGCTGAGGGGAGAAGCATGCCTGTAGACATTGATGCTCAGCCAGGACCTTCTGAGTGGCCAGCAGCTGACTCGGGCGGCCAACACCAGCCTCTGACTTCTCCTGTGTGATCTCTGTGGAAGAGGTGTCCATGGTGTCCCTGCCACTCAGGCACACTCCCTGAGGACACCCCAGGCTCAGTGAAAACTAACTCAGGACATGGGCTTCCGTGTAGGAAGACATGGGAATGCGTGTGTGGGTTTATCTTGCTTAACATTTGTCTCTCTGTGCGACACAGCCATGGCCAATATAGATCTGTGTCTAATTAAGGTCAGACGAGCTCC
This sequence comes from Cricetulus griseus, assembly GCF_003668045.3. Taxonomy (NCBI): domain Eukaryota; kingdom Metazoa; phylum Chordata; class Mammalia; order Rodentia; family Cricetidae; genus Cricetulus; species Cricetulus griseus. Next base: position 2,448,575 of record NC_048595.1, read on the forward strand.
TCCAGCCAGCATAAATAAAATAAAAACTGTAAGTGATAAGAAGGCACCCTGTCAGTTTAATTGGCAGCATTTTTTCTTTCTTAGTGGTCCATAAAATAGCAGAACGTTTTCCCATCAATAGAGCCTTAAACTCAAGAAATATTCTGGATAAAATGAGGCTCTGAGCATGTTGTGTGCATTCACTTTTCCTTCTCATGGAAGCCGTAGGTGGTAACTGGTGAGAAGGGAGAGGGTTAACCAGGGCCTCCGGGGGGGGGGGGGAGGGGAGGGATTGAAGTGCACTTTAGAATTGCGTCATCAGGGAAGGACAAGACCTTGGGAGAGAACCTGAAGACCGACTGCTGCTCTGGGGGAGTGGATGCTTGGTTACAAAGTGTCCTGTTAGGTTTAGCTGGCAACACAACCCAGAGTTATCTGAGGGAGTCTCAGTTGGGGGATTGCCCAGGTCAAACTGAGGAGTTGTCTTCATTGTGGATTGACTAGGGAGGATCCAACACTGAGGGGAGCACCGTCCCTAGGCAGGTTGGACATGGTCTGTATAGAACAACTAGCTAGGCATGATCCTGGAGCAACCCTTGGAGTGATCCAATAAGCACTATTCCTCCATGGTTTCTGCCGGAGTTCCTGCATGGAGTTCCCCTGGTGATGGACTGTGGCTTGGATGTGTAAGCGGAAATAAACCCTTTCCTCCCTAAGCTGCTTTTGGTCATGGTGTTTATGACAGTAACAGCAAAGGTCTGCTTCCTTCCCAAAGCATCTGGGGACTGCCCCTGCCAGTGACTCCGATAGCCTCGGGCTCACACTGGTGGAGTTTGTGGGGAGCAGCAGAGATGTGGGTTTGTCTGCTTCTGTTTTGCTCCCACATGGATGGTAGTGGCACTGCCCTGTGGGATGCAGCGGGTGATGAAGCCATAGAACGAACCCAAGGTGGAGCTTCTACTACACCTAGGCTGCTCGGGGCTGTTAATCCGGTCAGTTTTCCTTCAGTATGTCTGGGGACAAAATGGCTCTGGAGTACGTGAAGGACTTTGAGCTGTGTCTGCATAAACCTTGGGCATCTGCAAGTCACTCTGGAGCCTCAGACCCTCCGGCACTGAGAGGACAGCTCAGAGCCTCCAAGATCCCACAGGTGTCCAGGAGAGTGTGTCCTGCTGTGTTTTACAGCCTGCAGTCTGGTTAGATGCACTGGCAGGGAAGTGATGGATGTCAGATAAAAGGGTTGTAAGATGCAGAGGAGGGACCTAGGGCTGGCGGCCGCTGTTTCTGGCAGAGCAGTCCCAATTTGGCCCCGATCCCAGACCTGAGGCCCAGGAAACAAGATGGTACTATATGGACCACCAACTGACATGGGACTTATTCATTAGTTCACACTGTTCTCCCTCCTGGACCTGAACGTCATCCTGAACCAGGCTCAAAGCCCAGACTTTGAGTAGAGTTGCAGGGAGGGCCACACAGACAGAGCTTGCTTCAGTTGACTTTTCCTTTTTAACCCAACTCCTCCAGAATGACACCCTTACTCCAGGGAGCTCTGGTAGACTCCAGTGTCCGCCTAGACTGTTTGGAATCCCTTGTGCCTCTTGGACTCACCTCTTCCTCGTCAGCCCCCTTCCTATGCCCAGACTATGGCGCTGGTCTTTCACCTGGCTAGCCCACCAAGTTTTCCTTTCCTTATTTGTAGAGACCCATATTCAGCAGTCAGTTGCCATATGAAGGTACCCCGGTGGTGCCTGAACTCTCCACATCTTATTTCTGTACAGAAAAGAGAGGGCCCAGTGGTCTTCTGTACACATAAGGGACTCCTCTAAGGAGCCTGCTGAGTAGGTGTGTAAAGAGGCCAAAGGCAGCCATGGTGGTGTGGGCTTCTTCAGCCCGTGTTGCTAGTCTGCAGGTGGGGTCTGTGTGTTGACCCTGTGTAGATGGAAGTTTTTGTCCTGCCAGGTCTCAAATAAGCACACAGAGGCTTATATTAGTTATAAACTGGCCTATTGCTCAGGCTTCTTACTAACAAACTCTTGCAACTTAAATTAACCCATAATTCTTATCTATGTTTAGCCACGTGGCTTTGTATCTTCTCAGTAAGGCATTCTCGTCTTGCTTCCTCTGCATCTGACTGGTGACTGCATCTCTGCCTTTTCTCTTCCTAGAATTCTCCTAGTCTGATAGCTCCACCCATACTTCCTGCCTGGCTCATGGCCAATCAGCATTTTATTAAGCCACTATGAGTGACAAGTCTTTACAGTGTACAAGATCATCATCCCACTTTAACCCTGGCCTAAAGTTGCAGGGGCAGCTTAGGCCACCTGTGGATTCTCTTGGAACCTGGACACCATAATTTGCCCCAGAGAAATAAGAGAGTCACTAGGCTTTTTATCCTCAAGGTATGGATATTGTCTACAGGACAGCAAGAGACAACTTGCAGCAGGCATGGGACAATCTATTGTACGCCATTGGAGTACCCATTGGGCTGTCATGTGTCCCACTGACTTAACATAGCAACCCTCAGCTGCTGACAACCTTCTTGCTTCATCAAGGACATAAGCCAAAGCCCAGAGAGGCTGAGTAACCTCAATGTCTCATAGCTAACCCATGCCAGCCTGGGGATTTGAATCCACACCGCTGCCAATGCTGGGCAGGGTTATGGTACCTTGGTTTGAACTCAGGTGTCTGTGCTAGGGCCAGTGCTAGCCAGGGTGACATTGATGTCTCTGAAGATCCAGCCACAGACCTGACCTACTGAAGGACAGTTAGACACAGATAGACACACTCATGCTGTGTTAGGCTGCCAGGCATGAGTCTCAGGAGAATAGCTTTACAGCCTTCCAGGGGCAGAAATGGGGGTGCATCTCCCTTGGAACATACCCACTGTGCTAAATATTTGAGTAAACCCTGAATTATTCATGTTATAGAGACATACTGTCACTGATGGACAAGGCCAGTGCCTGGTAAGTGGTAGGCACTTAACATAGGCTTTGCATAATGGCAGTGGGAGATACACATTTCAGTGGGACCTGCCTGAGGGGTTTGAGTGGACAATCAAGGGGAGAAAGCAGGAGGGAGGATGGGAGGGGTGTCTCACTCTTGGCCACAGTCTGAGAGGTATTAGGGATGCTGTGTGAGGGAGCTAGGCATCTCTGCTCTGGGCTGAGCAGCTCAAGATGGAAGCTGTAAGTGTGAGATCCTGTCTCCTGCTAACTCCCCATCCTAAGGAGCCATATGTCGGAGGTGGTACCCTCAGATCAGTGCTGACATCACAGGCCTCTATCGGAAGCCGTTGCTTCAAAGGATGCTGGAAGGTGGAGAAGCACTGGGCCCTGCAGCCCCAGCTCCTGCGGACTTCCCAGTGTTTGAGGCAGTCACGAGAAGGGCTCTGTCTGGTCTCATCTGGGGTGTGTTCACCAGACACTGGCTAGAACACAGACACCAGCCTTCTCTCACAGTTCCAGAAGAGGCTCAACCAAGGCCCTGGCTCAGGTTCTCACATGAAGTGGCCGTCAGACTGGCATTTGGGGTGGAGTTGGGGCTGTAAGAGGCAGTGAAGAAGCATCAATAACAGCAGTAGCAGGAGATGACATCAGAGGGGTGTGGCAGAGGGGTGTGGCAGAGGGGTGTGGCAGAGCAGCTACCAGAGGTTTGTGGGGTCCCGAGCCCATTCCATAGTTCCTGTCAACCGCTGCTGGCTTCAGCTCCCTGCTTGATGGACCTCTCTGCAGGGGATGATCACCATGTGGTGACTGTGCGTGCGTGCGTGCGTGCGTGCGTGCGTGCGTGCATGAGAGAGAGAGAGAGAGAGAGAGAGAGAGAGAGAGAGAGAGAGAGGGAGAGGGAGAGAGAGAGAGAACAGAGACTAATAAGGACATCATAAATTATGACTCACTCTTGGAAGTAACATCATGACTGTCATCCCCTAATGCTCACACAGACTAGCATGTGTGTGGGGTATGCAAAGATGTGAGTGGCAGGAAGTGGGGTCACTGTGGACAGTCTTGTTGGAGGATGGGTACCTACATGCCCATCCTGAACTGCTGCCATTTCCAGCCCCTGTGATCACCATGTACAGGGAGAATTGGCAGTCCCCACAGTGGACTGTGATATGAAGGTCAGGCATGTCAGAGGAGGGGATATCAGATATCCTGGCCCCTAATTTGCACCCTGTCACAACTCTGTGGCCTCAGTCACTGGGACCTTCGTCCTACACTGACAAGAGTTGTAGCTTTTTTGTAGGCTTAGAAAGTTAGGGTTCTTCAGTCATGGACAGCAACAGCATTAGAACTCTTGGCAGTGGGGTGTCCAAGACTGTTGGACTTTAAAGCTATTGCCACCACTGTCATTGCTGTTGCTGAGGTGGCTGCCACTGTCACCGACTCTTCTCTCTGTTCTTGGCATTACTGGCTCTGCAGTTATTCATATGGAACCATCCCTGCCTTTCCCATGGCTCTGCCACCATTACTCTGCCCACAGCCGAAGCTGCTCCTTTGTTCATGTTGACAGCTTAGCCTAGATTACTAAAGGCAGGCAAGAAAATGTCACACATGAGAATCCTTTTCCTGGACTTAATATAACAGTAATGATACAGCAAAAGAGGACATCTCAGAACCAGTGAAGAGTTAGCCAAATTGCCTATTTGTATAGTTGAGAGTGTCTGTACCAATCACAGCCAACCTTCATGCAAATGAAGGCTTGCTTGCATTTATACCAACCACAGAAGGCTTTTTTCCTTTCTGTCAGGGAAAGTGCTCCCACTGTGGCCTGGGTGGGAATGGTTGCAGAGTCTGGTGCAACAGTGCTGCCAAGGACTGCACCTGTGGGACCAGAGCTGTGTTCTGTGGTAGCTGTGGTAGCTGTGGTAGCTGTGGTAGCTGTGGTAGCTGTGGTAGCTGTGGTAGCTGTGGTAGCTGAAACTGCTATAGAGTTGTTGAGCCATGGCTTCCTCAAGGCATCTCTAGTGTCCAACATGGTGGAGTTAGCACTGGGCTTTGGCCACATACTTGATAGATGGTCCTTTGTTTAAGGTGCCCAGGGCACCAAGAAGGGGGGTCCAACAGCTGCCAGCTCTGGAGACAGATGACCTCATTGCTCAAATCTTTGCCTATTTGCATGAAAGTAAACATGAGAAGAAATGGTTACACTGAGATGTTAGTATTAACATTGGTGCTGTTTTCAAAGGTGCCTGACTTACCCCCTGGCCAGTGCCTCAGGGAGAGGTGGGTCCCTAATCTGTGACTGGAGGGTGTAGATGCAAAGCACCCTGTGTCCCCAGTCTTGCCTGCCCAGTTCTCATTCAGCCCGAGTCGCCTTTTGTCCTAAGTGTGAATCTCAGGCTTCACCTCGAAGTGGAGGCTGCCTCTAGAGGCAAAGGATGCCCAAGAAACTAGAGGAAGCCATACATCTCTTCTGGAGCTGGTCCAGAGAAGGGTGAGTGTGCAGCCATCAGGGTCAGTGGCAGCATCGTGGATACACAGGTCTGCAGGGGTGAGGTTCTGAGAAACGGGGCTCTTGCCTCCACAACAGGCTGCAGCTCTGACACGGGGCCTTCATGACGACATGTTGACATGATGACATGTTCACACGACAGTGCTGGTTAACCCAATGTCTTCTTGAAGGTTTGCTATGTGGTGTGTGAGTGGTGCTTGTGTGTACGCGTGGAAGCTGAGGGTCACCGTCGTGTGTCTTCCTCTGCCACTCTCCACTTCATATTTTTGAGTTGAGATTTATTAATTTTTTTATTTTGTGTGTATGGGTGTTTTGTCTGGGTGGACCTTTGTATAGCAAGCACACATCTAGTGCCTGCACAGGCATGAGGAGGGCACTGCGTTCCTTAGAATAGAAGTTACAGACTACTGTGACCCACCGTGTGCATGCTGGGAACTGAGTCTGGGTCTTTCTGCAGAGCAGTGAGGACACTTTACCGCTGAGCATCTCTCCAGCCCCTGCATTTTGAGACAGGATTGTGTTTGCTAGTTTTTAGATCAAATTGACACAGGTTAGAGTTTTTTGGGGGGGGGGGAGAAGGAATACAGTTGAGAATATATCTCTGTAAGATTTCCCACGGGTGAGACTGTGGGGCATTTTCTTGATTAATGTAGGTTGAGGTAGGAATGCCTAATCCATTGTGGGTGGTGCTACCCCTGGGCAGGTCGTCTTGAAGTATATAAGGAAGCAGTTTGAGGAAGTCATGGGGAGAAGCCTGTAACATGGATAATAAAATACCCGGAGACAGATATTGGGTTTCCAGCTGAAGATCAGAGAATAAAACAGTCAGCCACTAGCTCTTCCTCTGCCTCAGACCGAAAGGCCTGTCCTGTCCTCAGCTTGATGGAGAATAAATCTTTATGATTGACTTTGCTTCTTCCTTTTATACCTTTCAAACACTGTGATTAAAAGTGTGTGAACCCAGATGTTGAGATCACCTTTGTGCGAGCTGTTTCTCTTTAGGACCGGTTCAATTTTGTGTAGCTCAGTGTGGGCTTGAACTAACAAACATCTGTCTGCCTGTCTCCTGAGTCCTGGTATTAAAGGTGTGTGCCACTACTGTCTGGCTCTATGGCTTGCTAGTATGGCTGCTGGGATTAAATATGTGTATTACCACTGTCTGGTTCTGTGGCTTATGGCTAGCCTTGCTTTCTGTACCCTCAGGAAAGCTTTAATAAATCATAAATAATATATCACCACAGAAGCCAGTAAGGGGTATTCCCCCATGGTCTCTGCTTCAGTTCCTGCCTCCAGGTTCCAGCCGTGAGCTCCTGTCCTGACTTCACTGGATGATGTACCACACCTGCAAACTAAAACAAACATTTTCTTCCGCAGAGCTGATTTTGGTCATGTTGTTTATCACAGCAACAGAAACCCTTACTAAGACAGGGTCTCTTGCTGAGATCAAATGCTTTGATTTTGTGAGACTAGGTGGCTAGTAAACCGTGGTGATCCTGTTTATGCTTTCCCAGTGCCGGGATGACAGGATGCATCACCAGGGCCGGGATGACAGGATGCATCACCATGCCTGATTTTTCCCCCCATGGGTTTACTCAAGTTCAGTAAAATACTCTCTATACATTCATGCTCTACTCTCCCAGCCACTTCCTGTGGACCCGCATTTTCTTTATTAAATTAAGAGAAAATTATCAGTGTAGTCCCTGAAATAGAAGATTGGAGGGGAAAAGAGAGAAGCCTCTCTTTCAATCTAATCCAAGTGTTTGAGACTCTAATTACATCGAAATGAGCACCACCAACACTGTAAAGAGAGTTAATTTATGCACTGCCAGCGTCTCACACCAGAGCTGTCTTACTGGAGGGTACTTGGTGATGCCCTGTGGTTGAAGTTGATGACACACGTGGCACCTGCTTTCCCACGGCTGCTGAAGGTGAACGTCATTTCTACCCCTGGGTCCTCTTGGCCACTTCCTCTCTTTGGTGTCTGAGGGATGTGTTTGTACAGTAATAGCTCATCTTTTGAGGTGACATCCAAGCTATTCATGGCAGGGAACTGCTGCCTTTCTGAGGCTTCTTTTGGGGCTGTGGGGACATCAGCTATGACAGGAAGGCAATTGAGAAAGCAAGAAAAGCCGGGCGGTGGTGGCACACGTCTTTAATCCCAGCACTCAGGAGGCAGAGGCAGGTGGATCTCTGTGAGTTTGAAACCAGCCTGGTCTACAAGAGCTAGTTCCAGGACAGCCTCCAAAGCCACAGAGAAACCCTGTCTTGAAAAAAAAATAAAAGAATTCGAGGAAAGACCAAAGCCTTATAAAATTCTAAATAATGAAAGATCTAGCCGCCAGACATGTGAATACACCTGATGCTACAACTTCTCAAACCCACAACAGTACAAAGTGGAATTGGGGGGGGGGTGCATATGTCAGAGTTGCTGTGACAGCAGGGTGAGTGAGGGGATGTGATGGGTACAGAGATGGGAATGAATGCAAAGTCTGATCAACACCAGGGATAAGCTCAACACAGAGCGCCCCCTGCTGACAGGCACAGCACCTGTCTTTTCCTGTGGACACCCAAGTTCCAGAAGAGGATTGTACATTCAACAAGTTTCATGAAATGTTTCAGAATCAACAAAATAACTGCACCATCTAAGCACAAAAAGTGAAATCTGGGAACCCAAGAGATGGCCTGGGGCCCAGGAGTGCTTGTTGCTCTTGCAGAAGACATGGGTTAGATTTCTAGCACACACAAGCAGCCTATAACCATCTGTAACTCCACGTTTCTGGGGATATGACGCCCTCTACTGGTCTCTTCAGGCAATAGGCACTCACAGCACACATGTAGGCTTTTATACACACACACACACACACACACACACACACACACACACACACACACAAATAAATGAATCTTTCAAAATGAAATTTAAACCAAGAAAAGGACGGTTTTTCAAAATTGACTTTTTTTAGAAACAATTTTTTTATCAATAAATAAACACTTGGAAACTATTAAGGAAACTAAGAGACTAAGTGATAATAAAATGGCGTTGGCAAGCTCAAAGTGGAAACCAACAGGTGCAAACACATTGATCAGGAAATAAATGAGGAATGGCATGCACTGAGTATTTATAACAAGAAAAGCTGGAGGAAGAGCCCGAGAGGGGCCTCGCCCTAACCCACTCACAAACAAAGAGAAAGGCAACCACAGAGGTAATAAACAAAGCAGGAAAAGCCTTCAGTGGCTGAACAAACTCAAATCTAGTTTAAAAAGTGAATAGGTCTCAGTCTGGGCAACTCTGAGAAATAAATTTCTATCTTTTTCTTTCCTATCCCCCACTTCCCTCGGACCCTCAATTCCCTGCCCATGTCTCCATCCCCCCATCTCTACTTTTATAAACTTCAAAAATGATTATATTATATTGGACCTCTGGGAAATGAGGGGAGAGATTTTAATGAACTTGACACATGACACGGACAACTAAAACAGATGTCTTAAATACATGGGTACACAAGAAAAGGGGCAAATAGTGGCCAAGGACCTTATGCCTCCAAACTCCATGTCTGGAGGACTCTGGGGATTTATGCAACCTTTCCTTCTTTCCTTCCTTCCTTCCTTCCTTCCTTCCTTCCTTCCTTCCTTCCTTCCTTCCTTCCTCTCCATACTCCCCTTCCTCCCTTGCCCCAACCCCTTACTCCCATCTCATTGTTTGAGGCAGGGTCTCAGTAACTCAGGGTAGCCTTAGACTTTCTCTGTAGCTGAGGATGACCTTGAACTACTGACTACCTACAGGCCTACACCTCCCTGGTGCTGGGGTTTCAGATGTACAGGGCCACAACTGGCTTCTGTGTTTTTTTTTTTTTCTAGCAACAGTCAATTCCCATTTTTATACAAAGCATTTAGAAAGTAGAAAACCAACAAAACTTCTTTTTTGTAAAAATAGTACAAAAATGTGAGTTACTGGAACCTGCTACTGGACTAACGGAAACAACCAACTGTGAGACAGGAGTGATCCATGGCAGCTGAGAACTTCTGCTGTGTTTATTGACCACAGCTCCATACAGGGAAGGAAGAGCAGGGCACGAGCCTTAATGTCTACGTCTTGACTGAAGTACCACCGCTTGAGTCACTATCAACAGAAATTCATCCCTTAGTTCTGAGGGCTGGGAATCCAAAATCAGTGTGCTGGCATGCGGCAAGGGCCATCCAGTTGCCTCGTTACATGGCAGAAGCATGAAGAGAAGAAACAAAGGGCTGGACTCACCTCTTCCTAAGGGCACTGACCCCCGGCCCTGGGGGATCCTCAGCTTCCTTATCTCTTTGAGGTCCCGTCCCTTAACATGGTGCTCTAGTTGCTGTGATAAAATACCCCGATGAAAGGCAAGCCAGGGAAGAAAGGGTTTATTTTAGCTCACAGTTCCAGATTACATGCCATCACCATGGGGGAATCACCAAAGTAGAAGCTTGAGACATGGTTACATCACATGCACAGCCAAGAGCCGAGAGAGAATGAATGACTGCATGCCTGCTCACTCACTTGTGCTCAAGGTTGCTTCACACTTAACACAATTCAGGGTCTTCTGCCTAGGGGATCGTGCTGCCCACAGTGGGTGAGTCTTCCCACATCAATTAACAACCAACACAGTCCTCTGTAGTCATGCAGGAGGCCAACTCGATCTAGACAGTTTCTTTCTCAGACTCTCTTCCTAGGGGATTTTAGAGTCTGTCAAGTTGACAGTTGAAGCTAACTACTATACATGATCACAGTGAAAACTAGATTCTGTGTGAGTTCTGGAGAGGACAAACACCCAAACAAGGCAATATCTGTTTATAAAAAGATAGGGAGACCTTCAACTCCCCCCTCTCCCCCTGACACATCCATTCCAAACCCACATGACACCAGTCGCACAGCTGGATGGTTGCAGTTCCTGCATGAAAAACAAAGTTAAAAGAAAATAGAGGAGGGAATCTTATTGCTCACGAACAGGAATCTCTTCGACAGATTCCAAAAGCATTTGCCACAAGGAAGCAACAAATGCAGAATTAGACTTCCAGGACAGTGGGAACACAGCTGAGCAACGCAAGGAAAGACGCCCGTGGTTAAACCCTGACAAGGAGGAATACACATGTGTGATTAGCAAAAGTGAGGAGACAAACCTCAATGGGAGCTGAGGGTGCCATGTAGACTGTCGACGGAGAGGGAATAAAAGAGGCTGATGTACCCCTGAGAAGTCCCAAGGCATTGCAGATTAGATGGGCATGGGCCAGGCTGCAGACATCTACAAAGCTAGGTGAGCCATGCGCTATCCTGGGGGCCATAGGAGAGCTCATGGCAATGATGGCATCATTGAGTGTTGAGATGTCCTGGAAGGACTCAGGGATGTTCTCATACACACAGGGGTAGCACAGTTGTGCTACTGATATGTGGCCCAGAGACACTCCCATGGGACAGGAGACCGTGTAGGCAGCACCAAAGGCCTCTTGAGGCATGTCTTCAGTGGTGACGTACCCAGGGAGATGTGGCTGTCATGACGTTCAGTGAAGCCAGGCTAGGTCTGCCTGTGTGCCCACCCTGCGCAGTTACTGTCTCAGAAGCCAGTGTTGGAGAAAGCTTGTGTAGAATGAGCTACATAACAGGCTTCTGGCACACAAGCCTCATGCGAACAGACCAAAGCCCCGGCTGTGAGACGTTGGGCACGGGGAAGAAACTACGTGGCCAATGGCTGTTGCAGGGGAGCATGTCTCAGGGGGCGGAGTGAGAGTGGGGTGTGGGAATGAAAGACAGAAAGTGCTTCCCTAGTGGAGCGAGCTAGCACCCTCGGCAGATTCGTGATAAAGATGTACTGAGAGATAGTGACGGTGTGAAGACCTTCATCCGCTGCATCTGGAGTCTCAAAACAGGGGAGCCCATCGGCAGAAAAAAACAAAAGCAGAAGTTCTGGAGGGTTAGCTCCTCAGTCAAAAGGACACTCGACTCCTTCAAAGGACCTCAGTTTGTGTCCCCGCACCCATGTTAGGTGCTCACTACCACTTAGACTCTAACTCCACAGGAATCTGACACCCCCTTCTGGCCTCTGAAGGCATTTGGACTCATGTACACACATACACACATACACAGACACACATACACACACACACACAGACACACACACACACACACAGACACACACACACACACACACACACATAGACACACAGACACACACAGACACACACACACACACACAGACACACACACAGACACACACAGACACACACACACAGAGACACACACAGACAACACACACACACACACACACACACACACACACTTAAAAATAAATCTTAACAAAGAAAGAACACATTGCAAGCAGGAAGGCTGGTCCCGAGATCTCCAGAATGGGAGAGCTGGTCCTACCTGTTACGTTGAAGCTGGAGGGGACCTTGCGTGGGGAACCTTGGCAGATTCCATGGCAGGCGAGGGTGACCAAGGTGGAGGGACAAACACTCCAGGCAGACAGAGCTCAGTGAGAAGTTTTATTAGAAAGGGAGGGGGAAGGAAAGAGGAGAGAGATAAAGAGACACAGAGACAGAGAGGGGACAGAAGAGAAGAGGGAGACAGGAAAAGTCCTGTCTGCCCCAGGGGGAGAGCGGGAAAGAGAGGGCAGAAAGAGAAGAGCAGAAAGGAAGTGGGAAGGGAGTGGAAGTGGGCAGGGGGCTGTCTTTTAAAGGGGTCCTTTGCACCTGAGCAGACTATGCAATCATGGAACCCTGGGCTGACCAGGGTACTGCCTGAGTGCGCTCTGCCTGGTGACAGGGGCAGGCCAGCATAATGCCTGAGTCCTTACAGTGCCCCTCACTGGCTGCAACACTCTGGAGAGTGGGTCCTGCACCTCTCCCAGGCAACACAGATGAGCTGGCCCTGTTGGTGGGGATGCAGGAGAGCTGGCCCTGAGGGTGTGAGAGCAGGAGATCTGGCCCTAACCCCAGCATCTGCCATGTGGTGACATGGATGAGGAAGAGATGTCCCCCAGTCGCAAGAGTGGAAGAGCTGGCCCTGTCTCTCGCTAGCTGTAGTATATGGGAGAGCAGCCCCTGTACCTCGCCTGGGCAGCACACTAGAGCTGTCTCTGATGATGGGGGTACATTAGAGCTGCTGAGCTGGCCCTGAGGGTGTGAGAACAGGGGAGCTGGCCCTACCCCTACTCATCTGCCATATGGTGGCATGGATGAGGGAAAGATGCCTCCCCATGCTCCTTGCTGCCTGCGGTTGTGGGGAGAGCCCACCTTGGGGGTTTGGCTCTGCACCTCACCGACTACAGCACATGGGAGAGCAGGCCCTACACCTCACCTGGTCAAGGCAGTAGAGTGGGCACTGGTGGTATGGGTGTGGGTGAGCTGGCTCCAAGGGTGTGAGAGCAGGAGAACTGGTCCAGCTCCTGATGCCTGCTGCAGTGAATGCACTAGCTAGGGCAGTGCTGGAGAGCTCACCCTGGTGGTGATGACGAGGGAATGCTGACAGGGTGACTGACCCAGTTACCACCCAGGCCCAGAGCCAGGGCTATGAGGTAACCCACTCAACATTCACCCAGTCTATGAACTGCTGGAGCATATGAAGGGGCTGGACCTGCAGATCCAAAGCTGCAGGGTCTCCACAACACAAGGCAACAACAACAGGATATCCAAGATGAGTCCCAGTGAGGACCCAGCATGGAGGGTGTAGAAGAAGCCAGCAGCCTAAAGACTCACCGCAATGAACACTTGCAAGTAAAAAAGTATGGACTAAAAGGTATACGGTGTGACTCACTGTGCCACACTACAGCTTCCATGACGAGAATTTTTGTTGTTTTTGCTTTTTATTTTTGTTTTTCTTTTAAATTTTATTTTATTTTGGGGGGAGGTCTCAAGGGCCAAGGGCGGGTATGAAAGAACAGGATGAGTGGGATCAGGATGCAAGACATGAAATCCACAAAGAATCAATAAAAAGTTGAAAGAAAGAACAAAGGGTCTGAAACAGGCTGTCAAAATGGCTATGGGTTTATCTACATTGAGATTGACGGGAAATTTATGTAATTATCACACTTCACATTTTGTATTTCTTTAACTATTTACAAGGCAGTCACAGGACTTTTAAGTTATTGTGGGAACGAAATGAAGTGTGCAGAGGGAACAGAGGTTTAGGGTCCTCTTTAAGGCACAGCAGCGTCTCAGCGGTGCCATGTGTTTGTAGATGACGACAAAGCCTTAGTTCTGCAGACGGTTGTGAATGTGAGGTCATGGCCGAGTGGCACTCTCTGTCCCCACCCTGCCCTGTTCTTAGTCCCATCTACCCATGGGGCAGCTTTGGCTCAGTTACCCTGGGTCTGGTGGCTCTGGGTCTCCTGATGTCCCAGTACAGCTCTGGGACTGAGAGCAGGCCACCGCAGTGGCACCCACAACTCGATACCTCCATTGACAAGGCCAGCAAGAGTAATAGGTTGACACCTGGCTTTGGGGGAGTTCTAGAATGAATGATGTAATCCTTCAAAAGAGCCCACGAGATCCACACTGGCTGTTACCTTCAGCTCAAGTTGAGGAATGCACAGAGATAACCAGTGTTTCTCCAGGGATGTACGGCTTGCATGGCGACCCTGTTTAGTGACTGTGGTAGCTTACTGTTGACAAGTGGCCGTGGACACTTACTGTTGACTATAGCACTCCACAGTGAGGCTGGCTGAGCTTCAGGGCCAGAAGCTGGGCACATTAATGTTTGATTACTTCCTTGGATAAGTGAGCACTGAACCTCAGTTTTCTTCATAAGTGTTCACTAGTGGGAAATTACCAATACGGAGTCAGGTGGAAATATAAGGTATTTAATAGGGAAAAGCTTTACTTACAGAGCGACCTAGCCAGGCGGCGTGGCAGCAGTCTGTACAGCAAGAAGCAAAGTGAAACCGAAAGTGCAAACGCAGTCACACTACATCACTCTGACCACGCCCTCACAAGCGTGGTCAGGCACACCTGTAGCCAGTCCCTAAGTAGGCGTGGCTACAGCTTACCCTACAATTCCCCTTTTAGTCTAAAAGAGGATTAAAACTTAACAGTTTAAAGTATCCAAAATTAACAATCATAAAGGTAAGATATAAGAAGACACAACAATCTACTTATGTCACATCCTAACTATCTATTTTAACTAAACCCTAAAGTCATCTGACAGAGGTGTCCAAGCCTGAAGACCTCCTTTCAATCCCAACTAAAAACAATAGGAAGCTATCCCTACCTAGGTATATACACTATCCTAAGTGACAACAATGGGGAAAGGGGGCATAGCATCCTCCAAGTTACTTCCTGTTGAAATGGGATGATGATAGTCATGTGGGGTCCTGTAGGAAGAAAATGTTAGTATAGTGAAAGTCTTGAATGGATTGTATCCAGTCCATGTTAGATGGGATTCACTTGATTGAAGATCTCGCTTGAAATCCTCAACTTGATTGAAGTCAGTACCCAAACCTCTGGCGGGAGTGCCAGTTGAAATGGAGCAAGTTGGATCCAGGGCAGTCGAGGAGGTGTGGCCCATTTTCTTTCCAGGGTGTTCAGGGATTGCTGTCAGGCAGGTCTTCATTGGCTGTGTGGGACTCAAACATAAAAAGTTAGCAGAGAAATGTTTGCTTGTGTATGTACACATGCTGGGGAATGCAACCATGAGAGCATAACAATTATGAGAGGGTGTACACCTTGAGAGAAAGATCCAAGAAAAGACAAAGACAGTCCCCAAATTCTTCTTTTATTCTGTATTACATCAATTGGCTTCTTGATACAACACAGAAACACTAAAGTTTAGTGTTTAAATAACGTGCTTGGATTTTAGAGGAGGAAAGCCAAATCCACCTCTAAACCCAGCATTGGTTTAATTGAATAGGCACTAGGAAATAAAGAGAAATAGTTCTCTGAGAGACAGCTGTAAAGTTTACCATATGGCACATTCCTTTTGTTTGATGGTTATAGCTACCTTTTCTTCCCAAGTATCTACCCATGCAGTGTCCTTTGCCTTCTGGAGACGAGTTTTCCTGTGAAGATAAAAGCAAAATACTTCCCTTTCCTTTGGGAGGTTTCTATTTAGTTTATAAGTTATACCTTAGTAGAATACCTGTCATTTGTCCTCGTCAAGAGGTTTTTCCTTTTCCACTCAAATCTTGATCAACTTTGATGGTATCCAAAGTTTTTCTTCTCCTGTAGAAACCAATGCAAAACCCCTACCCCAGTGTAACACATGTCCTGGTTTCCATACAGAGATTAGGACATCTTTGAAATATACCGGCTGATTCAGTTCAGCAGTTTTTTCTGTAGTCCAGTGTCTTTCTGCAGCTGTTTGTCCTTTTTCATTGGCATTAAGAAAGTTTAGTGTTGATAAAGCATTATGCAACCTATGTTTGGGGGGTTTAGTCTTCCAAGCTTGTTTGTTATCTCCTTAAGTGTTGTATTAGATCTCTCAACCACTGCTTGTCCTGTAGGATTGTATGGTATACCAGTAACATGCTTTATTTTATAATATTTGAAAAAATTGTTCCAGTTTTGTAGAGGCATATGCTGGAGCATTTTCAGTTTTTATTTGTGCAGGTATACCCATAACTGCCATCACCTCTAGAAGCTGTGTAATAACAGAATCAGCTTTTTCAGAGTTAAGAGCAGTAGCCCATTGGAACCCTGAGAATGTGTCTATAGTATGATGCACATATTTCAAATTTCCAAACTCTGCAAAGTGAAAGACATCCATCTGCCAAACCTCATTTCTCCGAATGCCTTTATGATTACAACCTGCTGGCAATGGAGTTTGATTATAAAAGGAACAAGTAGGACAGTTTTTCAGTATCTCCTTGACTTGTTGCCAAGTGATGGAGAAGTCCTTTTTCAAACCTTTGCTATTTACATGACGTTTCTTATGAAATTCTGAGGCTTCTAGCACACGTCCAATTAATAAACGATCAATCTCATCATTGCCTTGTGCTAGTGGGCCTGGCAGACCCGTATGGGATCTGATATGTGTAATATATATAGGATTACTTCTGTTTCTGATAGTTTCCTGTAATTGTAAAAACAGAGAAGTTAATTCTGTATTATCAGGATCAAATTCTGCAGTCTCAATGTGTAACACGGCTTTCTCTGCATATTGAGAATCAGTAACTATATTAAGTGTTCTGTAAAATCCTTAAGTACCATGAGAATTGCATATAATTCTGCCTTCTGTACAGATGTATATGGACTTTGAACTACTTTACTTACCTCACCTGCTTTATAACCTGCCTTACCTGGTTTGTTGGCATCAGTGTAGAAGGTAAGAACTCCAGAAATGGGAGTTTGTCTTACAATACGTGGAAGAATCCAGAATGTCTTTTTTATGAATTTAATCTGTCAGTTTAGGGATAGTTGTTGCTAAATGTTCCCAAAAAGTCAGTAAGAGCTATTTGCCAATATTCATTATCCTTCCACAAGGAGGAAATTTCTTCATTAGTTAAAGGTACTGTAATTTCTGCTGGATCTTTTCCAGTCAGCTGATGAAGTCTTAATTTACCCTTTAAAATCAAATCAGAAATCTTTTCTATAATATGTCTTTAACTTTTTATTCTGTTTATGTGGCAGAAATATCTAGTCTTTCCTCTGCATCAGAATTCCAGAAGGGTATTCTCTGGATGGCAAGATGACCAGAATACAGTCTAAATTAAGGTTTATCCAATCTACATGTGCATCCAATATTCTGTTTTCTACCCATTGTAACTCTTTTTCTACCTCAGCAGATAATATTCTCAGACTGTTTAGGTCCTTATCACCTTTAAGGGCCATTTTTAAATGCTTTAAGTCATGTCCTTCCACACCAATAATTGTCTGTAATTGAGAAATTTCCCCTAATAATTTCTGAAGAGAATTAAGAGTTTGATACTGATCTCTCCTAATCTGTACCTTTTGAGGTCTGATTCTCTGTAAGTCTATCTTGTAACCTAAATAGTTAATAGAATCTCCTCTTTGTACCTTGGATGCTTCAGTAACTGATTGAATGGCATTGTCCAATTCTTCAACCCTATGCTGGGTATTTTTGCACCGTTGCATCTAGTTGATGAGTAACATTGCCTATCTGAGTTTCTAGCTGGCTACAGATATTCTTTAGCTGGTCATGGTCTTCTGACAGCCTAGCCTCTAAGGCCTCAGCCATGGAGGATCTCTCTTTGTTTATCTTATCATAAATACGCTGCATCTCATCAGACAGTTCTGTCTTTAGTGTATTGGACATAGAGCCAAGCTTATCATCCAATTTCTGTTCCACTTGCTGCACAATTGTGGTCTGACCTAATCTGTTCTCTAAAACTTCATTGCGTAAAGCTGTTATTTCCTGCAAGCAGGTGGTGAGGCTATCTCTGTCCCTGTTCCTGAGTCCTCTGGCTAGTAATACTATTTGTACCAGCAAGCTAACTGCCATGACAGCATATAGGCCAGTAATTGGCCCATTAACATCCTCCTCAAACAGTGAATTTACGTAATAAGCAAAAATATTACCAGTTTTAGCAAATGATAAATATTCTGCCATAATTTTACCTAATTTCTACTCCAGATGCAGTAAATATCTTTGACCAGCAGGTACCACAGGTGTTCAGTGATTCCGAGGCGTTTGGCAGCAGTCGGTCAGCGGTGGAGAGAGGTCCACAAAAGCGGCTGCGCTTATCTTAGAGAGTATACGGCCTTGCGGCCGCAACCACTGAAAATGCGGCTTTCCTGTAGCAGTGGCCAGGGGAAGCCTCTGCGTAAAGCCGAGGCCTACCTCGACTCTAGGCAGCTAGAAACTGTCTCTAAGCTGGGTGGATGGTTCTGAGCAGCTCAGCTGCAGCGGTCGGCTGCTAGCCGGGAACGCTTTGGACAGAGGGCGCTTTCCGAGCCTAGGCCGCGGCCCGATGGAACCCACAGCCTGTCCCAAATGGGGTGTAGGTTTCCAATATCCCGCTTCTGACAACCAGATATAGTGGGAAATTACCAATACGGAGTCAGGTAGAGATATAAGGGTATTTAATAGGGAAAAGCCTTACTTACAGAGCGACCTAGCCAGGCGGCGTGGCAGCAGTCTGTACAGCAAGAAGCAAAGTGAAACCGAAAGTGCAAACGCAGTCACACTACATCACTCTGACCACGCCCTCACAAGCGTGGTCAGGCACACCTGTAGCCAGCCCCTAAGTAGGCGTGGCTACAGCTTCCCCTACAGTGTTCCTGACTAGAAATCATATATGGAGCTTGAAAGGTGGCTAGCACTTGAGAGTGCTTGTCCCTTTGGCGACCAGGGTCTGTTCTTATCACCCATGTCAAGCATCTCTCAGGTGCTTTTAATCCCAGCTCCAGGGGATCTGATGCCCTCTTCTGGACCCCATGGGTACTACACTCACACGTACACTCCTACCCACCGAACATATACACACATAATTAAAATAAATATTAATAATGCTCACATGGTGAACACATGGGTGTGCACACACATGCAGACACAACAAACACTCATTTATGCAAACACACTTCCCACAGGAGAGCACACAGAGGCTTGCGCGCAAAGACACACATACATACAAAGCACACACAAAGAATTCATCTTCTGCAAATGCATGGACACAGGCAAAGAACACACAACACATCCACCTCCCTCCTTGAGGCGGTGTGTGTGTGTGTGTGTGGGTGTACAGAACTCAGCAATCCTGCTATACTTTGAGCTAAAGTGAGATAATATAGACAAATTCTTTCATTATTTAGTCTCTTTGATCAAGCACACCAAACTCTAGAAGATGAATTATGGATACGGAGGCTTGCCTTCTATCCATCATTCAGTGTCCAAGTGCTTCCAGCCCAGGGCTCTGCCAGAAATAACACACTGATGGGCGGCTTGTTGCTCTGCCTCCAAAGGATGTCTTCTCTGAACCAGTCTGCAGATGTGCTGCCAGATCCATTGCTTGCCAAGGTTTCATACACTGGGCACTCAGATACCCCACCGATGCACCCTGCTTCTTAAAAGGCTATGTTTACAATCGACAGATTTTGTGGCTTGGTGTCTGCCACAACTTGATACACACTGGCAATGTGTGGAGGGTAGAGCAGGCCTGGGGCTCCCTGCTGTCACTACCCTCTGGGCTGTAACACAGCTATGGTTGAGGCAATGCTCCCTTCTGTGCCTGGGTCAGCAGATCTGGAATTCAATGCCTCTAAGGTCCAGGGTGGCCAACGACATCCACCCATGTGACTGGCTCTGATGCCTCTTTGAGCTGGGGAGATGCTTCAAGCCTTTCCATGTGAGGTGAAGCCAAAGGCAGACAGGGCAGCGTCCTCATGGCCCCAACACTTGGCTGATGGTGGGAACCACTCTTCCATCTGTGCTTGAGTACCCCTGTCTCTCTGAATGAGCTCATGACCCACTGACCCACCAGGACTCCAGAAGCCCTGGTCCCCCTCGTAACAATGCTCTCCTCTCACAAACTGGACTGAGCTGTAAGTTCTATGGGTCACCACCACACTCTTCACCCACTTCTAGCACTCCTGGGTCTCACTCAAGTGTTTAGACTAATCATCCACTCCCTACTCAGCCTGGCTCCTGGCTCAGGTGCCCATACTTCTCGGAGGGCCTCCTACTCAGGTAAACATGTACTTGCACAAGGCTATTGACAGACAGTCACACTCTTTCTATATAAATATACATTGTATGTAAATTCATATGTGTATACTTAATGGAAATCCATTCAGATCCATTTAGAGGAATATAAGTCTTTTTTTTTTTTTCCTTTTTGAGGCAGGGTTTCTCAGTGTGGCACTGGCTGTCCTGGAGCTCTTGGTAGACCAGGCTGGCTTTGAACTCAAGAGACCTGCCTGAGTGTTGAGATTAAAGATGTTCACCACCGCCTGGCAAGAAATAAGTCTTAAGACTATCGATTTGATTAAAAATTTTAAAGTAAAAAAATTAAAGGACACACTTCTGCTGGACAGATGGGCGAGTTAAGGGAAGGATGTGCAAGGCCCCAGAGCCCTGTGATTCCAGCAAGTTAACAATGCCGGTGTTTTCACCAAGCACAGCTGGCCCTCAGCAGTGAGCTCTATGAAGGCAGGCTCATCCTCACCCCCCACTCACACAGCACAGAGCATACTGTAGCAGTGAAATACTGACCAGTGTTTAACTGTATGTGCACTGCAGCACCAAGAACCAACCACAACAGAAGCGCAGCCCTCCAGCCAGGGACACACAGATTCCTGGGGTTCCCTTCCTCTCTGAATGCTTACCTCAAACTTGCTATGCAGCTAGGGATATCCCCAACCTCCTGATCCTTCTCCCAGCTGATGGGGTTGCAGGAATACCACAACACCTGGTTTAGGAAGCACTGGGGATCTAACCCAGAGCAACCGAGGCAAACTCTCTACCAACTGAACCACACTCTCCGCTTAAGATCTGTTTTCTTGGGATCCTGAATCTCTATCGTCATGAGTCTGCTTCCAGGGTGGGTGTCCAGGGGCAGATGTGAGGGTGAGTATTGGCAGTGAAAGGCATATCTGATGGGGCAGGAACAGAATGCAGACTGAGACCCCTCAGGCCTGGCTTCCACAGGCATCTGTTTCCTCTTTTGGATGGGGGTATCATGACATTGCTTTCTTTTGCATCTTTTTTTTTTTTTAAGAATATTTTTTGAGACAAGGTTTCTTTGTGTAGCCCTGACTGTCCTGGAACTCACTCTGTAGACCAGGCTGGCCTCAAATTTACAGAGACTCACCTGCTTCTGTCTCCCGAGTGCTGGGATTAAAGATATGGCACCGCCACCACCACCCAGCTTCCTTTTATGTCTAAAAGTCAGAGTGAGGGAAGCTGCTAAACAGAGGACAGAGAGGCCCTGTTCAGCCCAGATCTGCACAGCCGAGGCAGGGCAGGCTTGCTCACAGGCTTCTCTGAATCTGATTTCCCGTGTGACTTTGGTGTAAGTGACGTCTCCAGAGTGGGCTGGATAGGACTGGCTTGTTTTGCCCATAAGAACTGAAAGTTCGGGCTGAAAGTCAGAGTGATTATTTAGCAATGTATCCCAGACTGCCTGTTTGGATTCCTTGGAGGCGGGATCAGGTTCTGGAGTTAGGGCGATGAGCACACAGGGAGCTGAGTGGAGCCCCTGGTGAGCGGGCAGAAGGAGGCAGCAGAGGAGAATGTGGCCCTTAGGCTGCTGAGAGATGAAGGAGGAACTGGAAAGGTGCCCTCAGGACTCATCATGGAGGCAGAGGAGGAGAAGGGCACCTTGGGAAGAGAATTCATGCCAGCACCGCCTGTGGGAGAGCTGCCCTGGCAGCCGGAGCTCCAGGAGTCTCGTCCTGCCTGCACTGGCCTGGCCAGTCCTGGGTGGGCTGTCCCTCCAGTTCCTGTGGCCCAGGCTGGCACGGCGGAGTACTCCTTGACCCTGAAGCAGCTCCACAGCTGGGAATGGTGACATTGTGCCGAGTCAAGCTTCTCTGGCAGCTCCAATTAATTTCATTTTATTTGGGTTGTGATAGATTTTAGTGCAAGATAACAGCAAACCTTTGGCAACCTCGGGCGGTTTAATAACCAAAACCTTTGATTAAAAATTTTAATAGTCTAGAGTGATGGAATCACATGAGACGGAAAAAAATGAAGCCTGGCCCTCATGCTGGTGCATGCGTTTTCTGCCCGAGACAGGAGATACCGTCTCTTAATTTCTCTCCCCGAAGGAAATGACAACCTCAGAAAACCTCTCTCAAACAAGGCCTCGGTACAAAAATTTCCCCCGCCCCCTTGTTTTTGGTGCTCTCTTCTTTGGCTCTTATAATAATCCTAGCTGGTTTCTTCAAGGACAGGTTGGGGTGAGGCTTGGCCCAATCTGGAACTCTGTGAACTTCCACCAGACTGTTAGGTGATCTGTGCAGCCACCTTGAGAAATCACCTCAGACTGGGCACTTCAAGCACCCAAAATACCTTCTCTCCCTGGTTTTTGAGGCCCTGAGCGGTGACACTGGGCTAGGCTTCCTCAGAGGATCCTCAAGAAAACAGTTGCCTCTTGAACATCTGGTGGCTGTGTGGTGACACTTCAGGCTCAGCTGACTCCTCGTCTCCCGACCCTTGGAAGGGCACACAGCCTTTGGGGGTACCATTCTACCCAATTAAGTCCTCCTTTCACCTTGGGATGAGGCAGGCAAGCAACACCCCAGGCCTCCTTGCTTGAGAGAAGATGCATGGTTGTCAGAGGGGCCCACAATGGGATCCAGTCGCCACAAGCAGGGGCCCCTCCATGCCCCTCCCATGTAGGGAACAGAAGGAATTTTCTGCCTTGTGGCCAGTAAGAGCTCTATCAGGGACTGAAGATGCCAGTACTTTCTCTGGATACCCTGGGATACAGATCCATGGGGTTCTTAGAAGCCATGCTGACTAAAAGGGAGGAGGCCATCTTTCCTGAGTGAGAAGAGAGGACCTCAACAGCCCTTCCGTCCACCTTGTGCACTCTTCAATCTGTCCACCATCTACCTATTATCTATCTATCTATCTATCTATCTATCTATCTATCTCTATCTATCTATCTATCTATCTATCTATCTATCTATCTATCTATCCATCTTCCCACACATCCATCCATCCATCTATCTAATCCATCCATCCATCCATCCATCCATCCATCCATCCATGCATTCATGCATCCATCCACCTATTCTCTGAAAGTACAAGCAGCTGTGACTCAGTTTACCCTCTGGTAACTCACTTACCCTAAGGAACACCCAGGACAGGCTCACACCCTGCCTGCCAGCTGCGCGATGGTCTTTAATACTGAGGACCGTGGAGTGCTGGAATGGGTTTCACAAGTGAGTGGGGCAGCTGTGACATCACAGGACATGCGATGATCCAGGAGGAACATGCACAAGGCAGTTAACAGCCATTCATCCCAGGGCTGTGGTCACCAGTGGCTTGTATGCACCCATGGTGTCTTCAGGTTGGATTTCCCCCATCTCACAGTTCACATTTATGAGGAGCTTGGACACAGAGCTGGAGTTTTGGCCTCAGAGAACTCCAGTGTCACAAGGGTAGAGAACATACACAAGCGGTGTTCATGATACCATGGGCTGTGACTAACCAGAGCTTGGACAAAGTCGTCTATGACAGAGAGCTCTGTAACAGAGGTAGGAGTGACGTTTCCAAGCTGGGGTGTGGCTGTGGGGACAGCCATTCTGTGCTCTGCAAGGCTGAGCTGGGCTAGGATTGAGGGACAGAGCGAGTGCGGAGGGTGGATTAAGTGATGATTACTGGACAGCTGTGTGGGTCAGGGTGTGTGGGAGCTTGCCTTGGGGTCTGATATTCAATTGGAGTGTTAAGTTTCTAAGGATCATCGTGTGCACTCAGGGTCCTCACCGTGGTTGAGAGCAGTCAAGCGAACCACACATCCATCATCTAAGCTTCCCTGAAATCTCCTTCAGTACCAATTCCAGCACCACATTGTTAAATTTCTTCATCACAGGACGTTAGGTCACAATCCATGTGCTCTGCATTTCTGCCCCCACTCTTTGTCCTTCCTTCTGCTGATACCGCTGTTGACCTTCTGACTCTCTGGGTTTATGTAGTGGCATCTCACCTTGCCAGGGAATTTGTGTTAGTGGCCACACCCCTTTGTGTATGGTTTCAGGTGCTGATGTGATCAGAAGGCAGGTGGGCACACTCTCTCCCCCCCCTCTCTCCCCTCTCTCTCTCTCTCTCTCCCCCCTCTCTCTCTCTCTCTCTCTCCTCTCTCTCCTCTCTCTCTCTCCTCTCTCTCTCTCTCTCCTCTCTCTCTCTCTCTCTCTCTCTCTCTCTCTCTCTCTCTCTCTCTCTCTCTCTCTCTCTCTCTCTCTCTCTCTCTCTCTCTCTCTCTCTCTCTCTCTCCTCTCTCTCTCTCTCTCCTCTCTCTCTCTCTCTCTCTCTCCTCTCTCTCTCTTCTCTCTCTCTCTTCTCTCTCTCTCTCTCTCTCTCTCTCTCCCTCCTCTCTCTCTCTCTCTCTCTCTCTCTCTCTCTCTCTCTCTCTCTCTCTCTCTGTCTCTCTCTCAGGTCTCTGATCAGACCGGGAGGGCAGAGACTGCATCTTCTGGAGCATGAAAGCCGCGAGGTTCTTTACTATTATCTGTGTAAGCTGCTCCCCAATAAAACACCCATTTATCATTTATCTTGGGTCTAGTGAACTCATTACTACTCTGCCTTCAGGTTTATTTTTCTTTTGTCTCTAGGTTTCCGTGCAGGGATTGAAGACACCACCCTGAGCCATGGAGGGCTGGTGATTTGGTTTCCTGAAACTCGTCATCCTCATGACTCTTCCTGCCAAGTGCTGGGATTATAGGGTTCCACCACCAAGCCTGGAAAACTGTTGTGTTTTAAGTGATGATGTGAACGTGTCACATCTACGTCCCTGCAGAAGTGGCCTTGTTCTAGTCTGCTTTCTGTTGCTGCAATAAAACACTGACCAAAGCAACTTGGGGATGAAAGGTGTATTTCTCTTATATTCCATGTCAAAGCCCATCATTGAGGGGAGTCAGGGCAGGAACCTGGGGGCAGGAACTAAAGCAGAGACTATGAAAACAACAACAACAACAACAAACCCCAAAACAAACACTTGCTGGCTTGTTCCCCTTGGTTTGCTCAGGCCACTTTCTTATACAGCCCAGGGCCACCTACCTGCCCAGGGGTGACATATCCCACAGTGGGCTGGACCATTCCATATTAATCATTAATCAAGAACATGTCCCACAGACTTGCCTACAGTAGAAACTTTTGAAGGGGTTTTCTCAATTGAGGATCCTCTTCCCAGACAATCCTGGCTTGTGTCAAGTTGACAAAACCTAACCTGTGCAAGGCTGAAGGGGACATAACAGAGTCAAGGCTGGGCAGAGAAGCCCAGAAACTTCTGTTTCTCCTCTCTGGCATACATCACTTCTTGGTGACACCAAGCCCCACCTTGTGGATGGAGCATTTTCTTTTGAAATAAATTTAAAATTCCCAGATCATTGCTCCTGGAGATGCTCTGTCCTCAGTGGTGTGTGTGTGTATGTGTGTGTCGGGGGGTCTGACAAAGAATGAATTGGGTGTGGCGCTGACTTTCAAAGCAGAGGTGTTAGTCCCTGCAGTGGGAGCTGCAGGAGGCTGTATGGTCTTGTCCCCAGGGAGATGGAAAGCTGTGGTCCCCACGGATCATGAGCAGCTTGACTCAGACAAAGCCCTGCTCGGCGAGAGTGGACCTACTTTAGCTGAGTCTCCAGAAAATCCTCTCAACTCTCACAAATGGATTCTGGGACCTGGTGACCCGAAATCGCCCTCAGCTCTTGTTGGGAAAAATCACTTTCCTGTGAGAGACTAAAGCTGCTTACTGTGTTTTATTCTGTTGCCTTTGTGATACAGGATGGGTCAGCAGGGAATGAGGAAGAAAAGAGTGAAAGCAAATGAGCTCATCCTTGGGAATGGGTTCAGGGAGGTCTATTTGTCTAGGGCGTGGCTCTCCATCTCTCTTCCCTGGAGCTCAGTTAAATAAGGGTGGAAGAGACAACCAGGAGGTGTCAAGAGGCGGGATGGAAACTCAGCTCAGGATTTGTTTGTTTTGCCTCTCCCTGTCAAGTGTCCCTGGTCCTTTTGAAGGGCTTAGGGTGGCATGCCCTCTCCTAGGACATCCACCCGTGATTGGCCTCAGGATTTCCAAGGGTGTGGCAAATTTAGCTTGAGGACATTGGTGTTTATGGATATGAAAGTGGCTTGTGGAGGAACGGATAATGAATGATTCACGGGACTAGATATTAATATTAATAAATATAATTTATTTCGGGGAGAGGTCACAGGAGAAACAGATGGCCACCACAGGCTCCCCCTCTAAGGATCCGAAATGGCTGTTCTTCTGTGACCCACCTGCCCGAAAGCAAGAGAGCGCACTGGGGTCGGGGACTCCAGATCTAGTCCTCCCTCCATCACATCTGCACCTGGGACCACCCCAAATGGGCGTGGTCAGTGCTACAGCTGTGGGCAGGGTGGGTATCTCACTACAGTGGCTGGACCAAGATCCAGCGGCTCATGCTCTCTCTATAGGGCCCTATGTTGGATGCTCATTTGAGGAAATGGTCTGTGTGGCAGAGAGCTAGTCTGAGGCTGGTTGTAGCTGCTATGTCTGTAGGTCAGTTTCTGCACTGGTCCTTCCTGCCCCTCCCACCTGGACTGAAATTCTTCACAGCCAAGCCACCAGGAATCAAGCTGCACCCTCCAGGATAGGGACAAAGGCTGAATCTAAAACCCACGGCCCAAACATCTCCTTCCAATAGCCCTGCAATGTGGATCTGATAGTGCCTAAAGGGATGGACCATGCAGCTTATACCCTTCCAGGTGGCCTGTGACCACTGAAGGGGACTGAGCATGTGGAATCCCAGATGTTAGTGGGAGCCATCGAACATCTTCAGCTAGACAGGCCAGGAGTATCTACAGTTGCCTGAAGAAGTGTAACTTCTGGGAAGGCATGGCATTTCCTTCCTGGTGGCTGTACCAGCACACGGGTTTGGTGGATGTCACCGACTCCCATTCTGCAAGGAGCTGAGGTTGTCTCCCCTCTCTTCCTGCTGTGTTAATTCCCCTCCCCTACCAGGGCCTGACCTCTGCTCATCTTCTGGAGGATGTCATATCAAGCAGGCCCCCCACAGCCCTGCAGGTCAGCTCTTCCATGACGTTGACATGTACTGCTCTCACAAAGCACCATGCTTCCCGGCTAGGAGTGTTTGGCCTTCTGCTACTTCCCTCTTGGGATCTGGGAGCTGCACATTCATGGCTTCATCATGTTTCTGCTTGGAGCCTAGTTTCTCTTCCTCAGCCAGGAGCCTGGGTTCTGGGTGGGACAAGCAAGCTGGGGCTCTAGGAGAACAGGCGCTGGAGCTCTGAATAGAGAGACAGCTCGGTAAAGCCTCACAGTAATCTCAAAGTCAATTTTGTCTGGATTTAAAATGGGTCCCGTGCTGTGGTGTTTGTAGCAGATCTGCCTCCTCGTTATGATTAATTAAGCCAATTGCAGCTTTAGCTTGCCCTTACCAAGAGTTCTAGGTGGTTTGGAGCCCAGGATGGTGGGAAGGAGCCAGCTTGGTGGCTGAGAGCACTTAGGTGGTCTGAACTGCTGGACCCCCTGACCTGAGACTAGCAGGTCCCTCTGCCTCTGGTGGTTGGGCCCCAGGGAGTCTCTCTGCCTGTCCAGTTGATCTAGCACTCAGCCCATCACTG
Organism: Cricetulus griseus; assembly: GCF_003668045.3. Lineage (NCBI taxonomy): Eukaryota > Metazoa > Chordata > Mammalia > Rodentia > Cricetidae > Cricetulus > Cricetulus griseus. Next base: position 2,476,209 of record NC_048595.1, read on the forward strand.
ACATTCACAGCTCTGAAAAGACAGGGGTCTGGTGCTTTCTTCTGGGGCTCAGGCACCCAAATCAGGAAATTGTTTTTTTTTTTTTTTTTTTTTTTTTTTTTTTTTTTTTTTTTTTTGCTAGCATATGAACCCCTGACCCTGGGGGTCTCCTCTCTCTTGGAAAGCTTTCTTTGGAGAACAGGACATTTCAGTGTATGAGACCTCCACATGCAGTGTGCATCTAGGGATGGCCACTGAGCTTCTTCCTGTCAGTCAGTGGTGCTCAGTCCTGCAGATGAGCAGAAGGCAGGAACGGGACACAGGCGCTGCTGTTGCCAGCAAGCAGAATTGCTTGCCCACAGGCATCCGGAGAGGCCTCTAAAGCTCAGGGAAGCCAGGCTCCAGGGCAGCCTCCGAGCCACCAGACCCTGGGGGTGACCCAGTGTGCAGTAGGCTCCAGCATGTGTTTCTTTGCATCAGTGCACCCAGCAGGAAGTGCTGTGGCCATCACAGTGATGTCTATAATCCCTTTCCTGAGGGCCCCATGGACTTCCCTCAGCCAAGGAGAGAGCCCCGTTGTGCCCACACTGACCCAGCTACAAGGATATGTGGGGCTTTGAACAGCACCCTGAGGTGGCATCCAGGGTTATGGAACATCCCTGACACTGGGGAGCTGGCAACCAAATATGACCATGTGAGCAGTAGTTAGGGGTGAGGACAGATATCTGGCCATGCTTCCCTGTCTGTCTGTCTGGGCCTCATGTGCCCCTCGGTCCTGGGCCTAGACTTTGCATTCAGCAAGTGGATTGAGATAGATGCCTCTGACCACTGACTTTCGCTGTGAGCAGCAGTGCGGGTCCTGTGGGTAGAGCTCTTTGCAGTGTTGCTGGCATTGCACCATGCAGCTTGCGTTAGGCTGGCCAGCCAGTCCTGGGAGCTGAGCTACATCAAGAGAAAGATCTTCCATCTCCAGAATTTCATTCCCGTGGAGGCAGGTAAGCAGAGGGAAAGCTTAGCTTGCCTTGAGATCTACATGCACAAAGTACTTAGCTACCTGGGGTCACCACCGAGCCAAACATACATCACTTTCCACTGTGACCTATAGTGTCCCCCAAACCCGTAGTAACTCCCCTCTGGTGGTTGGTGTCCATTCAGACACATCTCAGAACATGTCTGGGAACTAGGGTCAGTGGGCTGATTCAGGCTGGACTGGTTTTGGATGTGTGTTCAGGAAGGCGAACTATGCCCTTAAAATGAACTTTTAGAGCAAACCTCTGTTTACTATCTTATGTTTATGCATGATTAAGCCTGAGTTAAAAGTCAGCTACATCATGGGAAAAAGACATTAGAGGTAAAGAAAGGCTGGCATAACTCAAGCCTATCAATTAAAATAGAGAAATAATCACACTGCATTGCTCAGCAACCAACTCCTCCTCCCGGGCCCTCAGAAGGAAGTCCAAGGGAGTGACCGGAGCCTCTAGAGCACTCCCCTCATGTAGCCTGCTGCTCACTTGAGGCCTGTCTGGCCTGGACTTTGCTGCCTTGGGATTTTTGTGAACTTCAGTTCTTTGAACAGACACTGTATTAGTTACTGTTTTGTTGCTATGATAAAACACAGTCTTAGGTTTTTATTGCCATGATAAACACTATGATAACTGAATCAACTTGGGGAGGAAAGTGCTTATTTTGTCTTACATCACTGAGGGAACTCAGGGCAGAACTCAAGGCAGGAGCCTGGAGGTAGGAAGTGAAGCAGAGGCCATGCTGCTTTCGGGCTTGCTCCCCATGCCTAGCTCAGCCTGCTTTCTAATCCAGCCCAGGACCACCAGCTGGTCCCTCCCTCATCAAGTATCAGTTAAGGAAATGTCCCTACAGACTTGTCTACAGGCCAATCTGGTGGAAGCATTTTCTCAATTGAGGCCTCTTCTTCCTAAACGACTCCAGCTTATGTCAAGTTGACCAACAAAACAAAACAAAACAAAACAAAACAAAAAACCCTGCAGCCCAGCTGATCCCTTGCCAACTTGGCACACATATGTCACTACTAAACTGTAACCTTTCCATTCCTGTCTATCCCCCAAGATCTCATATTAATATCATTGTATAAACATAGCACGGCTTTAAACAGCCCACAGCATTTGACATTTTCATCATTTAATAGTGTAAAATCTCTTTAAAATCCAAAATATCTTTAAGAGTGCAAAGTTTCTTTAAAATATTCAAAGTCTCTGGATGTGAGTTCCTTAAAATAAAAGAATGAAATAAAAGTGAAATACTTCTTACTCCAAGAGCGAATGACCAGGACACAGTTATGATAAAGTGAAAATAAAACCAAACTCCACAGTGTAAATAGCTAATGTCAAAGATGTTAGACAGTTTCATGTCTCCAGGTCTGCCAGCCACAGCACACATGGTACATCTCATAGCCTCAGGCTAGCTCTGCTCCACACTGCTGCTGTCCTTGTGGTATCTCATGGTGCTGCCATCTTCACAGTGTTGGGTTCTCCACAGCAACTGGGCTACACCTTACAAACAGACTCTCCTGGGCTCTCTTCACGAATTCCGTCTTGCCATGGCCTCTCCTTCAGCTCCTGTCCTGACTTCCCTCAGTGATGGTTTGTAACCTGAGAGGTGTCAATTGAAATAAACTCTTTCCTTTGAATGTTTCTTTTGGGCACTGTGTTTTTATCACAGCAATAAAAACCAAACCAAGACAAATATCATGAACAAAAGCAGTTTATAGATCAAAGTGTTTATTTGGGCTTATGGCTCTAGTGGGAGAGTCCATATTGGTGGAGGAGGCATGGTGGTAGGTGTCCTGCTGGTGCAGAAAACTGGCTGAGCAGGTCACATTTCCATCTACACACAGGAGAGGGAGAGAGAGAGAACTGGAGATGAGTTCAAGCTATAAACTCTCAAAGCCCACCCCCAAGGATGGACCCCCTGGATCAAGGCTCCACCTCCTAAAGGTCCCTAACAGGCCAAGTGTTCAAATACATGTGCCTAAGGGACACATTTCCCATTAAACCACAGCATTCTGCCCCTGATCTCCCATAGACTCACAGATACATCATGATACAAATGCGTTTAGCCCAACTTCAAAAGTTCCCATAGTCTTGACGGCGTCAACACTGTGCAAAAGTTCAGAGTCCAAAGAACCTGAAAATACCGTCTTGATACACCTATGGGAAATTCCATCACCATGGCTTTAAAGTCAACTACTAAAGGGAACTGCTCATGGATACACCATTTTGTATTCTTACCACACTGGTCCTCATTGCCTCTGGACCTCATTGCCATCATGTCAGTATATCAGGGAATTTGGTTCCATCCAGTAGTGTCAGATAGACTTCTTCCTGAAGGGACTCAAGGAAGGCTGTCCAACATCTGGCCAGGCAGGTGCCAGGCTGCAGTCTCTTGTGTATGGAGATGTCACAGGGATTTGACAGGCAGAGACAGCGAGTGTCCCTGTAAGGGGACAGTCTCCACTGGCCTATGCATGCCTCAGTTCCCTGGAGGAAAGACGGAGAAACTCAGAGGGTCAGGATGGATGGAGGAGGAAGGAGGCATCTTTCACTACATGGTGGCCATGTAACAGGGTTGCTCACTTAGCATATGAGGATTCTCATCCCAGCATTCTTCTTATCCTTCAAAAATCCTGGGCTCCTATTTAACCCAAATGAATGACAGACTTTTATTGTAGTGACAGCTGACTCTGGAAGTGCCTCTGACTGTCTCAGAAGGTCACCTCATGAAAACAACACCATTCACTCCAGACAACTCCCCATTGCTTTAGAGGCTGTGTCGTCTCCTTGCTCTGCTGTCTGTCTCTGATGACTCCTCAGGGCAGTGACTCTAGACAGCAGACGTGGCTGTCTAGTGCCTACTCCCACTCATAGATTGCAGAGCCTTCCTTTTGCATGGTTCCTTTTTCTGCACATGCTGATGCGTGAGAAACTGTGCTCTGCCTCCACGCACATGTGACCTGCTCCTGGTGGGAGCCTGCACTTTCGGTGTGTTTCTTAAATCTGGCAAGTGTTCTTTCCTGCCTCTGAGCCAAAGTGGGTGGTTGTGGGGTGGTTCAGGGTAGAAGCAGAGGACAGTAGTGTAAATAGAGTTCTTAATTGGTCTAAATGATAAAAGCCTGGAGTCAGATATAGAGGTAAATGCTGAGAAATCAGAGTGAAGGAGCAAGTCAAAGCCACCATTACTTCATTAGCTTCCCAGCTGAAAAGAGAGTGAGTTCCTGTTTCTTCTCGCTTAAATCCTTTCTCTGTCCAGCCATCTCACTTCCTGTCTCTGCCCAGCCACCTCACTTCCTGTCTCTGCCCAGCCACCTCACTTCCTGTCTCTGCCCAGCCACCTCACTTCCTGTCTCTGCCCAGCCACCTCACTTCCTGTCTCTGCCCAGCCATCTCACTTCCTGTCTGCCTGTACAGACTTCCTGACCTCTATGGTTAGCTAGTGGCAAGCTCCAACCTCTGATCTTCAGGCAAGCTTTATTGGTACATGCAAGATATCAATCACTGCATGGTAGGATGGCAGCGAGGCTCAGGAGGGCTATAGACAGCAGTGGGCAACTGTGGTGGGCTGATGTGCCAGCAGGCTGGATGTCAGCTGTTCTGGGTGACTCCCTTGGTGCCTACGGAGGAAGGGTCACAGGCTGCTAACCCAGCGATGGGCAGCACGGCAGCCAGCACCATCTACTCACTCGCTTGCTTTGCTCAGTATCACCACAGGTGATGCAGGCTGTGTCTGACTGTGTCTCCCAGGCATGTTGAAATCAGATACCAAGGAGGGAGCAATGGAGATGGGTGCCTGAGGGTAATGGAGTTGTGAGCGTGGGAGAATGCTGATGGGGGTGTCCTTCTGTTTATGTACCTCTCTTATTAGTTCATGAATAAAACACCGATTGACCAAGCAGAAAGGTAGGCGGGGCTAGGAGACTTGGAGAGAGGCTGCCAGGAGGAGAAGCCATGTAGCCGCCAAAGGAGTAACAGATCTGGGCATTCTCTGGTAAGCCAAGACCCACATGCAAATACATAGATTTATAGAAATGGGTTAATAATTTAGACAGAGCTAGCCAATAAGAAACCCTAGCCATCGGCCAACCGTTTTATAATTATTATAGCATCCGTGTATTTATTTGGGGGTGAAGGGCAGTGGAACACGGTGGGACAAGAAGCTGCATCAGCAGTATGCAACCCCACAGCAGACACCCCAGAACCTGGGCCTGGACCCTTACCATGGAGGATGCATGCAGATGACTATGGGCCTTCTCTAGATTTAGTTCTACTGCACTCCGACCTTGAACCCCTGACCTCTAGAGCTATGGGCATGAGGAGCTGTCGTGCATCAGCCACTGGGCTGTGGTGTCATCTTACAGCAACCCTGGGGGACTGAGGCAGAGGGACAAGGGTGGGTTATTTGCCATAGCACTAAGACAGGCCTGTGGAGAGGCCCCGGCTGCATCAAGTCCTGCCAGGTGGGTTGGCTCTCGCTTTCCCTTACAGGACACACAGGTCTGGGGGATCTGGGGTGGTGTAGCCAGAGACCCCTTCAGAAAGGGAGACTTGTCCCCAGGAAAGCAGAGGGCACGGTGCACCCTGCCTTGTAAACATCAGTGCAGGGATTGGTTTGTCAGAGCCCTTCAGGGAGTTGGTTACCAGGCAGCCAGTGAAGGGAGGATGGCAATTTACATATGCAAATTAGGCAGGGCCATGCCAAGGGATCTCACTCAATGCTTCATTTGCATTTTAGGAGTCCATGTACAGGGGGACAGGAATGACCAGTTAGGGATCATAGTGTTAGTAACAGAGGCAGTAAGATGCCAGACAGTGAAGTCCACAGTGAGGTGACCTGTCTTAAGTCCACAGGCCTCTGCTACTCCTCACTTTGGATGTGAAGAAATTGAGGCTGGGACTCTGGCTGGGTCTCAGGGCCCTGGTAGGGTCCAGTGGGCACCCCTGGTCTGCTCCTACCATGATGAAAGTGCTGGAAGGTTAGGCTACCCTGGGCCTTCCCCTCACAGATGCACTCATAGAAGCCAACCAGGCAGTGTGAGTGAGTTGCTGAACTCTGTGTAAGCCAGAGGTATGAGGCTGCTGCCAGCACTGTCCTGCTGTAGTGTCCGCACAGCAATTAGCTAGGAAATTGAATTGAGAAGACTGATTTCCCTAATAAAGTGATTGCAATGCATTCACTCGTTAGGATCTGGAGCTAGAGAGAGAGATTTTGTGTCACATCACGGCTGTCTGTCCTCACTCTGGCTTCCCGTTGGGAATCACATGCTTACCTCCTGGCTATGTTTCTCCTCCTGAGTCAGGCTGATGCCATTCCAGACCTCTGAGGTTGTTCTCCGGGGCACAGGTTATAGGTGACCATCCAGGGAGAGAGTCCCTGAGCTCCGCTGTGTGACTGTGCTTCTTCTGGTAGGATTGATGCTGAAGTCAGAGGGGCTGTCGAGGTAGGAGGAGGGTACGGTTCATTTTTTAAGACCCGAAAGGCTGTGGAGATCCCAGGACACAGGCCCTGAATCCCAGAACCACTAAGTACTTGAAAGATCTGAAGGTAAGCTGGGAAGACGGCTCAGTTGGTGAAACACTCTCTAAGCAAGCATGGGGACTTGAATTCTAGCCTCAAAAACCATACAAAAAAGCTGCCATCCATCTGTAATCCCAGTTCTGAAGGGTCAGAGACAGGGGGATGCTTGAAGCTTGTGAGTGAGCCAATCTAGCTGAATACCAGTGAGTTCCAGGTTTGGCGAGTGACCCTATCTCAACATATGCACAAAAGATTCAGTGGTCCTCAGAGAGGGATGCTGGGGCCTCAGGGCTCTGGGTAACTATCTGGTGGCTTGCCCTGGAGCATCAGCTGCCCAGGCTTTTCCTGGGGTGGCATGGGGTCAGTCTGCCTTTGGGCAGCTTTGGCAACAAAATGATCAGAATTCTACACATTGAGCCATGGCTTGGGGGTCCCCTGCTGTGTGTTGCAGCAGTGGGGGCTGGAAGTCAGAGTCTCTTCTGGAGTGGCTAGGTCTGTGTCAAGCCCCCTCTGGCATCCTCCTGCTCCTGAGACTCACGAGGAAGGGCTAACACAATGTTGTAGCTCCAAGCTGTGGCCATCTTTCAGGAAATGAGAGAATGAACACCACAACACGTGCATTAGATGATTGGAACCTGAGCTGGGAAAGTCTGGGGACCTTCTTTCCCATGACTCATTATGTGCTTTCTGATGTTAGGACAAATTCCAGTGGCTGCAGAGAAGTCTTCGAACTAAGACTGGCAGAGGAACTGGACTCTACTCCCAACACCCACATGGCAGCTCACAACTACGTATGACACCAGTTTCAGAGTCTCTGATACCATTTTCTGGCCTCCTCTGGCATCAGACATATACAGTGCTCACATATGTATGTAGGCAAAACACGTATACACATAAAATAAAAACATCTGGAAAAAAGGAAAGGTTTTTGCTAGAACATGCTTCAAGGGAGAAGCAAGAATAAGGGAACCCCATTGGGGGGTGTCACTCTAGAAGTGTACCAGGGCTGACACATGCTGGCACAGGTCCTGCCCACTGAACTCAAGAGTCTCCCAGGTCCCAGGCTGATGACTGAGAGAGTGTTCGAGCTTGGGGCCTGTGGTGATAGGTCATGGCCACAAGGGGAGGTCTCAGGCACTGTGCCCCGGCAACCTTAGCTCAGCATCCACTTTGGGTCCATTCTACAGTTTCTTGTTTCCTCACCCCAAAAGTCTTTCCTGGAATAACCAAGAGGACAGAAGTGTTGGGCAAGTAGCCCTGTCTTGAAGCCATAGGCTCCAGTACAATACAAAGGTACCAAGTCCTCAGATGCTCAAATATCTCACAAATGATGGAGTGTTAGCATATACATTCCCTGCTCTATACTTCAGTGGGTTATTTTTTGGAGGGTGCCAGATTGTATTTGAGCTGGACTCAAGCAATTCTCATGCCTCAACCTCCACAGTGTGACCAGAGCCTCAAACTCCTGCCACCATGCCTTCCCCGCCATGATGAAGTGCACACTTGAGTGTAATCCATAATCAACCCTTTCTTCCTTGAGTTGCTTTTGTAGGTGTTTTATAACAGCAGCGTGAACAGGATCCAAGGCAGTGCCTTCTGTGTGGGAGTGGGGTGTGAAGGGTTTCCCCCTGCAAAATGATATCGTATTACTCTGATCAGAGGCTTCTGGGAGCCCAGGGGAGGGGATGCTGGGTATGAGATGAGAATGGTCATTCTTTGTGAGAGAAGAATGAGCACCTTCTTGAGGTTTTGTGATACAAGGTGGTGAGACAGGCTTGGGGGTCCTCACAGTGCTATGTGAGAACGCAGGGATGCAAGAAGGGAGTGGACGTTTCTTGAACTGATGCCGCATGCCAGCAGCAAGATAACTGATATTACCAGCTGAACCATAGCATACTGCCAGGACAGAAAGCACAGCTGTGCCACCCAATCAGGCTATTCAAGAATCTTGCACACAGCAAGAAAATGGAAACAGTCTGCCAAAGGATCCCTGGTGCAGGGTATTCAACCCTGGGTAAGGCACACAGCATGCCCTTTTCTAATCTCTCACAAGTGTGTCTAACCCTTTGGCTCTGACAGATGTTATTGTCTATAAAACTCTTGCTTGCCAGGCAATTAAGGTATAAGAAAAAAATTGCAAAAAAAATCTGATAATGTTTTAAGCATGTTTGTGATTTTGCTTCGGAGCACATAACTCTCTTGGGGCACATGTAGCACGTGGGGTGTGAGTTGGACTCATGCAAACCATGACATGTCTGGAGTAAGGCTTTGGGCAGGGTCTTGGGCCCCGTGTCCTTCATTGAAACCTGGATGAAGGACCAGAGCTTGGGGCTGAGTGCCTGGAACAAGAGCCTTGGGGACCCCAAGGTCTTCCCTGGCAGGAGAGTGGCCAAGAGGAAGCTTCCAGGGGAGGAAACCTCCTGGGGGAGGGTTAGGGGGACCCAGTCTTATCTGCTGAGGTGAGGAACAGCATGCACCTCTGAAACACCACTGGGCCTGGAACATCATAACAGCATTCAAGAAAAGACCCTGACCAAGCTCCATTTATCTTATGAAAATTGTCCCTGTTCTTGACACGTTGTATAGGACACATTTTTTAAAAATAAAAACAGGGCTTTGAGCGAAAAAGCCCAATTTGTTGAAAACAACCTGTGGAGTTATGACAGATGTGATTTTGACTAACGAGAGCCAACTGGATGGGAATGGGGTGTTCAATTATGGATGAGCTAATTACAGGGGCACGTTGCGTTTAGATTGCCGCCTCGGCTCTGCCTCTCTCCCTCTGACTGGTCCAGCCTGCTAGTTAGGATAATTAATGAGACCTTGGTCTTGCATTATTTTGCCAGGCACAAACTCTCACTTAATTTCTGACCTGTGATTTGCTATGAGGTTTGCCCACGGGGCGCAGGAATCCAGGTGGGATGTGCCGCTCCCTTTGCAGGAGTCTTGGGGCTTAATGAGAGCCCCTTGCAGCTTTGCAGAGCTCCCCTCTCCATCTGTGGGGGTGATTTTAGCTCAGATTTCCAGAGCACCTCATGGACACTGGCTACCAGGAATAAGCAAGGCTAGTTAAAGACAGACAAGGTTGATGTCCTTGGGGGTAGCTTTGGAAAAGCCACCTCTAGACAGTGGCTGAAGGGCAGTTGCCAGCACAGGATCTCTGAGTGTCCAGCTGAGGGCTGGCCCACCAGGCAGTGTTAGCCTCTGGAAGCAACCAACTGCAACCCCTCCCCCTTTTTTCTTTACGAAAGTAAAAAACAAAGTGCCTAATTTCTTTTTCTTTTTATTTTCTTTTTTTTGTTGTTGTTGTTTTGTTTTTTTGTTTTGTTTTGTTTTTCGAGACAGGGTTTCTCTGTGGCTTTGAAGGCTGTCCTGGAACTAGCTCTTGTAGACCAGGCTGGTCTCGAACTCACAGAGATCCGCCTGCCTCTGCCTCCCAAGTGCTGGGATTAAAGGCGTGCACCACCAACGCCTGGCTCAAAGTGCCTAATTTCATCACACATTCACAAAGTTTGGGCATTGAAGTGTTTTGAAGTGGTTTTTTTTTTTTTCTGTATGTACTATTTAATCCATGGAAACTTCATGTTGTCAGGTGACATGCAAATGACCAAATTCAGGCAGAGAAGAGCAGAATAATTTGTCTAGTCTCCCAAAGCTTCCAGCATCAGAGCCTGGAGTGGATCTGAGACAGTCAGACTTCAAAGTCACCATCTTAAGTACCCACCACACCACCTGCAGTGCAGTGTGGACCCCAGTAGGGAATTGACCACATGTAAAATAGCTCTTTCCTCCCCTTCATTTGCTCCTGGGGATGAAGTTTAATGTCACTCACCCTCATCCCTGCTCTGAGAGTGTAAGTAAATCTTCAAGGGCCACCATAGATTCACTCCAAAACCCAAGGTTACGATTGGTAGACAACATCTTTGTCTTTGCAGCTGAATAAATGTTGCCCATTACATTGGCAGGCAGTGGGCTATGATTTCTCTTTGCGACAGACTCTCCTTTTAAAGTGTCTAATTCCCTTGCTTTTTGCTTGCATGATATGCCATTAATATGCCTTAAGATCCCTTCAGCCTCCTTGTAACTGTAACAAGTCTCTGGGATCTAATTTTAAAAACCCGACAGAGTGTCCCCCAGTTCCACCCATTTTGCTGCAAATGATGGGATGTCATTCTTTTTGTGGCTGAATAATATTCCAGTATGCGTGTGTGTGAGACATACACATGCTTTTTTTTTTCTTCTGTTTTGAGAAAGGATCTCATGTAGACTGAGCTGAGCTGGCTTCGAATTTATATGCAGCCCAAGATGACCTTGTAGTCCTGATCCTCTTGGCTTCCACATATTATTTCTCTTCCTCCTGTTGATGGCATCTAGACAGGCTTGGAATGCCTGGCTGTCGTGAATACTACAGTGTTGCGGGTGACCCTGCTCAGACACCACTTGCGGGAGGGGGTGAGAAGACGCAGCACCAACGACTCAGGCACTGGGAATCAGTAGATAACAGAGCGTGCTGCAGACTCGTTTATTAAGGAAGTTAGACCTGCCTTTATACCCCCTCCCAAGGTCCCATTGGCTCAGGTGTTGGTTCTGCTTCATTGTCTTTTCCTCATTGGTGTCTCTGGGTCAGGTGTCCCTTAGTCAGCAGTCTCTGGGGGCAGAGGTAGACTTGGCTCAGGGAGGAAGTGCCTGCTGCACATACTCATACAGGCTGGCCTGGGCATGGGGGTGGGTAGGGGGAAAGGGACATGACAGGGCCATCGAGGCTGGCTGCAGTTTCTCCTACACTGCAGCAGCAAGCGTGGGCAGCAGGTGCCTCTGTGACCTGTTGATACTGTGTCCTTTAGGTGTTCCCTGCAAGGTGACATGGCTAGATTATATATATATATATATATATATATATATATATAATATATATATATAATGTGTTTGTGTATGTGTCTTTCTGTGTGTCATGTGTAAATGAGTCCAGGGCCCCCGGAAGCCAGAAGAGGGCATCAGCTCCTCTGAAGCTTGAATTACAGCTGTGCCAGACATGAGTGCTGGGACGCAAACTCAGGTCCTCTGCAAGAACAGTGTGTGCTGGACTCTGAGATTCATACACCCTTGACTTCCGGGGGGGCTGACACACTGCCTTTGGTTAGTGGAAAGTGTCTGTTGCTAGGAGGAAATACGAACAGGTGAACTGGATACAGAGCTTCCTGGGGACCAGGGAGAAGGCGCTATCTCGGAGCACAGTGCTCTGGTGAGCCCGTCTCTAGCTTGGCGGCATCTGCTTTCTGAGGGTGGGCACTTATCTGCAGGGTGTCTATGATGCTACCCAGCCCCGGCTACTTCAGCAGCTCACTGAAAACCTTGTCTCTCCACCTAAGGGGAGTGGAGCACTCCTGGACCTGTCCCCATGGTGTATGACTTTGTCGAACAGGAGGTGGTGTCAGAGTAACAAACTATGATATTTCTAGGTTGAAAAGCTAGCTGTCTGAGATGTTAGGATGGGTCCCCAAGTATCCAGCAAGGCATGCTGTTGGGGGTGGTAATGGGAGGACCCAGCTACAGGTTCTCAGCCAGTGATGGCTCTGAATAGTCACAAAGGTGACGCAATTCCCCAAGATCTCCCAGTGGGGCAGGGCACTTTTCCTACCTACCTTCCTTGAAAATAAGCCCCACTGTGCATCTGAAGGAGTGAATCTATGACTCCCTTGGCTCAGCCAGAGGGTGGGTTTTCAATGCTGGCCCCAGATCACATGCTGGAGACTTCACATGTCACTCTCAAATAAGACAGGCATAGAGAGAAGAGAGAGGAGAGGAGAGGGCTGAGGAGAGGAGAGAGAGGGAGGGAGAGAGGGGGAGGGAGAAAGAAACAGGGAGAGGCAGAGAGACTAGAAATAGTAATATATGTGAGAAAGAATGGAAGAGACAGAGAAGCAGAGAGATAGAAAGTAACACACACACACACATACACACACACATGGAGAGAGAGAGAGAGAGAGAGAGAGAGAGAGAGAGAGAGAGAGAGAGAGAGAGGTGCAGGGGGTACCTGTTGCAGTCTGCAGGCCTCAAAGCTTTAAGAACAGTCAAGCTCTCTTCCTTCTACTGAAGGTCCCTATTGGCACAGTCTGACTCTCATCCTCTGCCTTTACCCTCACCCCACAGATGCTGATGGGATGAAGTTGGTGGTCCCTAGGCTTGTGTGAGCCTTATCTCTTGGTGATTTTTCTTACTGTGCTCTCTTGGGACTCTTTCACTCCCCTGTGGCAGGGCCAGGAAGATTGTGCCCCTCACTCCCACCCTGTGACCCCTATCTCTGCCCAGTATCCCTCCTCTCCGTAACTGGAAGCTCCCAGCTCACTAATGTCCCTGAGGCCCATGTGATTACATTCTCCAGACGTGGATGTTTTCATGGCCATTGCTTGTGGCAGTGGGAGGCTGGCAGTAAAAATAATTTATTGGGGGGCTGTTGATAAAGCCCTGCTTATTGCAAACAGTAAATTAGAGGTGAGTATTTCCACCTTTATTCTCCACCCGGGGAACAATAACGGCTCGCAGTGAACTCGAAGGAGAGGGAGGACAAGATACAGAGCCATCGCTCAATCCGCCAGTCTTTCCAGCCACCTCATAAAAATTAAGGAATAATTTTTCAAAGAGATAAGGGCTTTAGGGACAAGAAAATCAAAACAACCAAATTGTTCCTGCCCGGAGGAGGTACATGCGGGATGGGAAGGGATTTCTTTTCCCATTTTTAATTTACAAGAACCTTGTAAACTACAAATTAAAGGAACAACAGCAATTCCGAAGGCTTGATTCATTAAGCCTTTATTTACCCCAATGCCTCCGAAGAAAAATCATCTGCCTACTGGGTATGAGTTATGGGCTTTGAGCCGGTATCTCTCAGAGTGGAGATGCCATGTGCCGAGCAGAGGTGGTGCCTAATAGATGCTCAGGGTAGAGGGTGGAGATGCTTCGTGCAGAGCAGGGATGATATCTAACAGATGCTCAGGGCGCCGTCCTTGAGGGAGGACAGACTCAAGACCCAGACGTCTACTCGCAGCCTTGGAGGTTGCTTGTCAATTCTCATATCCTTTACTCAACTAGCCCAATGCCGCCACTGTCCTCTCTGCCCATTGCTTTTCCTTCCCAATTCAATTATCTGCGATAAACCTTGATCCCAAATTATTAAACAGAAAATTCCATCTCTCTATAGCCAGCTTGTGAGTGCTCAGAGGCAGAGCCTGCACTGGACTGTGACTGGATTCTGGCAAAGCCACGTGCTCTGTCCAGCCTCTGTTTGTCCATCTCTAAGAAAGAGCACTGTTCCTGTCACTGGCTTGGGAGTGGGCAGGGAGTGCAAGCTCTTCACCCAGAAATTCTGTGAGCTGTGAGGATATGGATTGGGTAGGGCTGGGGAGTGGAGGTGGGCCACTGAGCTTGTGAGGAGTGCATGAGACTAGTCCACTTCTGAAGGAGGTACCAGAGGCTGAGGGCAGATACAGGTACTGCCATGGCTGCAAGAGTATGTCCTTAAGTCCCACAGTTCTGGGGTTTCTCATAAGGGAGAACACTGTGGTCCTGAAGTCAGACAAGACACAAACAACTGCTTAGTACTGGTATCAACCTCCTGAGCTCAGGCAGACTCCTGGAATGCATTTCCCTCTTGGGTTTTCCAGAAGGGTCAGGATAGGCCAGGAGTTTGAGTCTGTGGCTGCTTGTGGCTCATATATCACACTTCCATTCCTGGCGGGGGGGGGGTGTGCAGAAGCCTTTTGGAAGCAAGCATCAGTGGCTCCGGGGTCCCAGGGAACAGCCCCAGTCACAGCCAGCCCTGATCTCACGCCTCCGCCGTACGTGTGATTAAGTTATTACCCCATTTGTTTTAAAGACTTGTCTCATCACCTATTTACAAGACGTATGGGTTTCTCATTACATCCTTTGATGATGGGACTCAAACTAAAGCAGTTTCTGCTCACTCCATTCAAGCTCTGCCTATAAAACGAGACAGTGAAAGTGTATTGGACAAGTGGAGCTTCCTGGCCTCAGGGCTGTGTGGGTGGCATCTGCCCAGAGTTGCCGTACAACTCACGCCCAGGGCAAGGGGGGCCAGGTCATACAAGGCACAGTGAGGGGCTGGGGAGATGGCTCAGTGGTTGAGAGTCCTGGCTGCTCTTGCAGAGGATCCAGGTTTGGTATCTAACACCTTCACCAGGCAGCTCACAACTGTCTGTAACTTCAGTTCCCGGGGTCCACACACTTCTGACCTCCTCAGGCTCGGCAAGCATGTGTTACACATAAGGACAAAACACACACACACACACACACACACACACACACACACACACACACACACACACACACACACACAAATTTCAAACACCTTTTAAAAGACTCAGCAAGAATCACCTAGAAGTGACACCTAGAGGTGACAGAAGGGTCTCTTGTTCCAGTTTGCTTTCCTGTTGCTGTGACAAACTCCATGACCAAAAGCAACTTGGGGAGGGAAGGGGTAACTTGTCCCCCCCCATCCTGATGACAGCCCATCGTCAAGGGTGGCCAAGGCAGAGACTCACAAACATGGAAGGAACTTGGAGGCAGGAATGAAGCAGATGCCACAGGAGGAAATCTGCTTACTGGCCTGTTCTCCAGGGTTCACTCAGTCTTTTCTCTAAACCCTAGGACTCCACCTGCCCAGAGCTGGCACTACCCACCCACAGTGTCCCTCATCAATCATTCATTAAGAAAACAGACTTCACCACAGGCCAGTCTGATGCAGGTGTTTTCTCAGCTGAGGTTTCCTCCCAGGTGACTCTAGCTTGGGTCAAGCTGACAAAAATTAGTAAGCACACCCCCAACATGCTTTATTCCGATGCCAGTGTCATCATTTGAGGGTCCCTGGCCCCTGTTGAGTTTGGAAGTTCCCTGGGAGGACACACAGATGTGGCTGTGCACTGTTACTCATACCCAGGACCATTTCCCTCAGTGCAAGGACTCAGAGCATCAAGTGAGGGCTCCAGCAAGTGGGCTGAGTCCCGAGAGATCCCAAATGTGGGGGCTCTCGCTGCCTCCTTTCTCCGGAGTAACAGACAGGGGGCCCCTTGAAGTTATGTGTGAAAAATGCATGAAGTACTCTTGCGTCCCTATATCCCACTGAGCTCTGCTGTCTCTGTGCTTGGGTTAGCGTTCAGCAGCTGTGTCCTGTGGCAGAGCAGGGTTAGGTTGTCTGACATCAATGGCAATTCTGCACCCTCACACACAACGTTGCACTTGTGTTTAGCTTTTTCTGTTTGCTGGCATCTGTAAGCACCACAGGCATTCTACCTCTGTGGACGTAGACTAGACACAAGGTACCCAAGGGCTTCCAGATGCTCAGTGGGGATTGGCTGTCTTTAGTTCCCAAGTCTTCATTTCACTTGTGGACATGGCCTTGATACCCAGGGTGCATCATCATACCTAAGTCCATCTGTCCTTCCTGCAGGGAGAAGCTGCTGTGTCTCTCCTTGGCTCCTGCAGAACCTGTGGTCCTTCTGTAGAATTACAGATGGTCTAGATAGCAATGTCTAACTTCCTCTGGACCCCTACTACCCTTTAGGTCAATACTGGGGCTGCTGAGGGCCAGGGAAGCTCAGGATCCAGACGTTGTCAGTGCCAACTGTGTTTGGTCGGTGGGGAGGCAGGCTGGTATGTGGTCCTGCTTCAATCCCCTGTCTGTGACCCTGTGGAACACATGGCCTGGTGGAAGTTCCCTGTCCTGAGGAGCTCCAGTTTAGCATGAGGAGTCTGGACCACTGATCAATTCCTCCGTTTAAATGCCTTTCCTTCCTTAGTCATTTCTTTGTGGCTTCATTAGCCCTTTTTTGGTTTTGGTGAGTTTCAGGCACCATTGACTACAAGATCATTTATTTTATTAGGCAATTTATTTTCCAGTTACATTTTAAAGGTTAATTAATCAATTTAAGAGGAGGGATGAGAGATGCGACTCCATGCTCCTGGGATCTCCTGGGCCCCTTGGGCTGGCGTGGGCTTCTATTCTCTTTTGCCTTGGAGAGGTGAAGGGAATGGGAAGACTGAGCAGGCCAGGGTGCCTTAGTACACAGTAGGCAAAGCCTCAGCTCTCCTGTGCCTTGACCTGCCTTGGAGGTGACAGACACAACAGAAAATAGAAAAGAAAAGGGAGTTGACTGAGGAGGGCGGGAGGGAGACTGTGGTTTCTCTATCCCCCTAGTCCACTCGGAGACAGTATCCACAACAGAAGGGAAACTCACACAGTCGATCTCCATCTGCAAAACCCAAATCAGCTCAGCATCCTCTGTGCCTCATAAATAATAAATAAAACAGTAGATATTCGACCAGAAAGAAACACACTTCGAGGCAAAATGGAACCGCCAACTTCTGGCTTCATCTACAGCAAACATGGGTTGGCCTTCACTTTTGGATCTCTAAGAGGACCCAGGAAGGATGAGGTTGGGATCCCTTGCTGTCTGGGGTGGATCCTGGATCCACCTTCTGACTGCCCAGTGGCTGAGAGGAGCCAGTGTTCTCAGGGAATCCTGGACCTTCCCAGGCAGGCATTTTCTCTAGGTGCTGAGTATTGCGACCAGGTCATCTGGGTGAAAATGTCATCACGGCCAGGAAGCTGACACAATTCATGTCCTACAGCAGTGGACTTAAGCTCATATCTTGTGACACCCCCATCAGCTGGTCTGCAATGACACTTTGACATACATTTTGCTGCCTCCATACAAAGTTGGGACACTGCCACGGTCTCACAGACAGTGGGAGCTTTCCGGTGGGTGGTTTGCTGACCTTGGTATACCCATTCAGCCCCCTGGTAATGGAAAAAAGTACAAAGAGTTAGTTTCATTTACACGGCTTTTCAGGAGTGGCACCATTCTCTTAATAGTCATGACACTCTTCAAGGCAGGACGGGTCTGTGTTGCTCCCTCAAGCTCTGGAAACATGTAGCTCATGGATGCTATCAAGGTGTCGTGTTTAAAATTAAAAGTCATCTTATGTTTGCAAACATTTGTGCCTTTTCTCACTTCTGGCGGTGGACTGGTCTGTTCATCAGCGGGGTTTTTAAAGGAAGGGACACAATTAACAATGCAGATGGAAGCACTAACATCAGCTTTAGATAACCAAATGCTGCAGACAGTGGCAGCTGGTTCCAACACACAGTGGGCACGTCTCAGATTTTGCATGTACAACAGAAGAATGACTTAAGAGAGTGTTAGGGAGCTGGTGAGATGACTCAACAGGTAAATGGTCTGGGTGACAAGTCTGGTGACTTGAGTTCAAAACTCACAAGGTGGAAGGACAGAACTGCTCCTTAAAACCATTCTCTGACCACACACACACACACACACACACACACACACACACACACACACACACACCCTGCGTCCTCTCTCTCAACAAATAAACAAACAGATAAATAAATCCAAGAAGAGACTTGGAAAGCTGGGAAGAGGGGACTTGGCTTCCCCTCGTCCTCTTCCCAGACTCTGGCATGCTGACATGGGGCCCTGAGGGTTCTCAGTTCATTTTCTGAAGGACAGAGTGACGAGTGACAGCCCTGGTCAAGCCACTCAGATGTTGCCCAGCACAGAACCGATAAGTGTTAGAGACAGGACCAAATAAAGATGGTGTCCAGCGTCAGGGTTCGGTTCAAATCTGCACACCTCAGAGCAGGTACAGCTGCTGAGCTGTTTGAAAAGCCACATGCCAAGTTGTGGGTCCCAGTCACACCTGCAGAAGACAGGACATGTTTGGCTGTAGTGTCTGCTACCACAGTGTGTTCAAGTGCCACTTGCAAAGCACACTCCAACCAGCCTCTTACTGTGTGGCTAGGAAAGGCCACCATGAGGACTTCAGCTATCCAGCCAGGAGGACTCAGCTACATCTCCTGCCTGTAACAGGCTTCCAAGTCACACACTTCTCTACCCTGTGCAGCTGAAGGGGCAGAAACAGCTTGTTTTTTAAAATAATGTATTTATTCTTATTTTATACATTGGTGTTTTGCCTACATGTATGTCTGTGTGACAGTGTCAGATCTTAGAGTTATAGATAGTTCATGTGGGTGCTGGGAATTGAACCAGGGTCCTCTGAAAGAGCAGTCAGTGCTCTTAATTGCTGAGCCATCTCTCCAGCCCAGAAACAGCTTGTTTTCAAGACAGCTGTGGGACACAACGGCTGGGGATTGGTGAGCAAGGAACCTGGCCACTCCCCAGCAAGCTTCCTGCTGGAGTTTCCCCAAAGGTGTGTGTTGCTCTGGAGTTTGGAGCCTTGGATGGCTCGGGGGGGGGGGCAAGTAATTAGCCCCAATCTATATTAATGGCATTTTAGATTAGCCACAGCTGTGCCTGGCTTGTGTCCTGTACAATAGGGACCCAGCTGTGAAGGGGAAATGCTAAAATATAAATAAAAAGGGAAAAAGACAAAAAATGATCATGCTAGAGAAATGGAGAGGAAGGGAGAAGAGGTCGGGGTGGCCATTCCCACACAGCTGACAGTGTCTCACCTCAGTGGGGCCTGACTGGTGGAAGAGTCAAGGCAGAGCCTCTTCAGGGTGACTAGGTATGGGGGTAGAAGGACTCCCCGAGCAGCCCAGCCCACTCGAGGGTGGAGTCAGCTCTGCCAACCCATACTGTGCTAGAAAGGGAAGGAGATGAGTGCTGGGTTCAGCGAGGGGTCAGGGAGGGGAGAGGGGAGCTTCAGGCAGCAAAGGCAGCTGTGAGTGGGGTGGAGGTCCGCAGGGCTGCCCCAAGGAGCTGTGTGGATCTGAATGTGGGGTTGCAGCGGGCTGGAACACTGCCAACATTGAGACACAACAAGAGCAGCCTGAGGGGTGAGGTGTGGGGCAGGGAGGCTGCAGGGTTGGGAGAAGGGCTGGAGTTGGACCTTCTTTGGGTTCATTGGGTTAGGGAGGAAGCAGGGCTGGGGTAGGAGGTGTGCTGGGGGCCAGTCCCTCGAAAGGATCCAACTTGAGCTCTCCTGAGGGGGAGAAAGGTGAGGAGAAAGCTGGGGAGGGGGTGGCTGAGGGGAGCAAAGAGACTGGCATAGTGTTGCAGCTGAGACACCTGGATCTGCCCAGACAAACCGGCCAGGGAGGGAACACAGAGAGGACTCGTGTGCTGGCACCTGGCCCAATAGGCAGGGACTCTAACGAACAGGTGGTGGCCTCAGGTGGGTAGACAATGTCTCAGCTATGCAGACGCAGCTCTCCCTTGCTGTGTAAGGTCCTATAGCTTTTGTGGGTCAGCTCAGCCAGGTCCTCTGCTTCAGGGTACTTTTAAAAATGGTGCCATCTGGGGCTGAGGGAACAGCTCAGAGGTCAAGAACATTGACTGGTCTTGGAGGGGCCCTGGGCTCGGTTCTTAGCACCCACATGGCAGCTCAGAACCACCATAACTCCAGTTCTGGGAATCCTCTTCTGGCTTCTGCAGGCATCAGGAATACATAGGGTACACAAAATGTCTTCAGACAAAACACCCACACACATGATGAAAACAAACACTTTTTAAAAATGGTGTCATCAAGGTGAAAGGCTTGGACTCTCATGTGAAGACCTCACTGGGGAGAGTCTCGTAGAAGCACAGCAGTGTCCCCCAACCATGCTGCCTCCCGTGTTTTCTTGGTACAGGGACCCTCAGTGACATGAAACCTGGAGGCTCACTCTTCCTGTGGGTCCAGGACATCGTACTGCCTGCCCTTCCTCATAATTTCTCTAGAGCTCTTGCTTATTTGTTCTTTTTTTTAAATCTAGTGTTCCTTTCAACTTCATGATGCTCTGGGCACAGGGAAAAAAGTAAAAGACACCATTGGGCTCTGAGATCCGCTCTTCTCTGGGGTCAAATGGTCTACAAGATGACGTCCCTTCAGTGAAATGAGAGGTACCCACTCCTCTGACCGTTGGTGCTCTACCCCTGGCCTCTGGGGTCTCCTCACTGCTGAGAGACACTCTTCCTCTCTCACCAAGTTCTCTGGAATCTGGTTTTACAGAGATTTTTTTTTTTTGACAACAGCTTGGAAGGTGTGGGAGCCAGGACCACACTTTTCTGAGCAGGCAGGTTCATTTTCCCACCTATCCTGGGGATGTTCATAGCTCCAAGCTTTCTCCTGCAGCAGGGTGTTGGCTCCAGTCCCCAGTGGCCCTTAATCCTCGTCAAGGGCTTGAACAGCTTCCGGAGCATCCGGATCCATAGGCTAACTAGCTACAGTTGGGAGGATTTCTTTCTAGGCTGAGTTCTAGAAACCCCAGCCTACCTACCCAGCTCCCAGTACAGAGAAGCTGTTTCTGTGACTCTAATTGTAGGCGTCTGACACAGGGTCCAGCTTGTGAGAAGAAATGATTGTGTGTGTGCCATCACAGTCTTCCATTCTGGTGCTGTCACATGGAGTGTGCTGACTCTTACTCCCCCAGGGAGCTGGAGGGCTATTCATGGTGATGTCGTTGTCCTGACTTTTCATTTTTTTGCTGGAGGGGGTTCGTCTTTAGAAACTGTAGCCCACTGCGTGAGGTGGGCATCCGAACATACCCAAATCCCATGTACTAGCTACTTTTCTGTTGCTGTGGTAAAATGCCATGACAAAAAGCAACTTAGAGGAGAAGAGGGTTTATTCTTGCTTATGGTTCCAGAGGGAGAGAGTCCATTATGGCAAGGAAAAGGCATGCCAACCAGTCTGGGAAAGTACAGGAGAAGGAACAGGAAGTGGAGAGCCTATAAAACCCCAAAGCCCACCCCCCAGTGATGCCTCCAGCAAGGCTCTACTTCCTAAACCTCCCCAAACAGCCCCACTATCAGGGACCAAGTCTTCAAATACATGAGCCTATGGGGATATTTCTCATTCAAAGTACAACACTATTCTGGATCCTGTTGTGCCCAAATTCTGAACCCCCCAAATCACCAAGAGACCTGATCCAATGCAAAAGCAGAGTCTTTAATTAACTAACGAGTTAACTGTATTAACTTGGTTCCACTGTCCCTCTGACACAGCAGGTGGAGTGAGAAGGACCTGGAGGGAATTTATTGGGGTAAAGCAAGGGGAGTGTCTGGGGTCTCCAATAGTCTCAGGATTGGTGCACTTCCAAGTTTGGCTAACCTGTCCTGTATTGATTGGCCAGCTGCAGCTGCAGGTTGGTTGCTATGCAGGTAGGCCCTCCTAGGGAAGTTGCTATGCTCTGCACTCCAATGTTACTGTAAAGCATACCCAGAGGTCAAAAGCTAACTTCTGATTGGTTCCTTGCCACATGGAGGGTATCTGACTTCCTAGTGACTAGAAGGTCGGGAACTCAGCACATGTGGCTGAGTCAGGGGCCTTTGTCTTGCTGGGTCTTTTCTGCAGCCTGTCATGACTGCCAAAGCATGGGGTGGGGTGAGGTCTGGTCCCTTCAATCCTATGCTACCAGAGCCAGACATGTTGACATTGCAATTTTGTAGAAGACACAGAACAAATTTTTCAAAATCCTGGAGTCAGTGATCCAGGGCCAGATGGATCATACACAGAAGTGATGATTTTTCAGGCTCTCATTTCTAGGGTTTTGTAGAGCCTAGCCATCATTTGATCTTTAGTCAGGACACCCTGTGTCAGTGTGCACAGCTGGTGGTGGCTCTGGGTCTAGGTCCCTCCTGTGTAGTTTGGGCTGCCTCTCTTTTTTGTTGTGAGGAGTATTGGGCACTGGATATGCTCTCTGTTGGGCACTGAACATGAATGTGTCTGCACAGTCCCCCCGGCTAAGTCTTCAGGTATGAAGTCAGGGCCTCCTGCTTGGGCTTTTCTGCATACTTTGCAGTAGGAGAGACTCATGGGGAAAACCTTGTACTTCCTGAAGGCTCCTCCTGCCTAGGTCCCAGGGACTGCTGGGATTATCTTTCTTCTAAGACTGTGATGGATGGAGCCCAGTAAAGCCATCTAGCTGGTATGATGTGGCACTGAGCAAGGTGGACCCTGCTTACCGTGTGTGGAAGCTTCCTGAGTCATGAAATGTGGGCAGAACATACCATGACAACCCCATTTTCCTGCAGGCTCCACCCTGTGACCCATGAGCTCCTCTGGAGGGTTGGCATGTTTTGCTCTTCAGCTCAGAGACAGATGGATGAGCAGGCAAAGAACCGTAGCAGAAGCATCAGGAAACTCTGACTGAGGCCTGGCAGAACACAGATTCAACTGCTGTAAGAGCCAGCCGAGGGAAAGCAGAACTCAGCGAGCATGGCAAAGATGTTGATGGAACCATGTCACCCAGGGTGGCCCTTATGTTCACTGGAGTTCAGATGAGGCTATAAAGTGGGGGCTTGGGAGTTTTCGGGGCAAGTCACTCACAGCAGAAGGAACTGTGAATGTCATTCTGGCCTGGGGAGAGTAGTTGTGTGGCAGGTGGAGGGACAGGGTTGGGGCAGCATTGAGGAGGATGACTGTCTGACAGGTTGACAATGACCTTGGCTCAACCTTGGCTAAGCAGCTGTAGGAGCTGCCCTCCCTACTGAGCTGGACCAGAGAGAGCCAATACCACTTCTTCTGTGTGGACAGGGCCTTGAAGACAGAGTTTCTGTTCTGCCTGGCCCTGCAGCAATTTGGACCGAAATAAACACACAGAGACTTATCTTAATTTTAAACTGTTTAGCCGATGGTTTAGGCTTCTTTCTGGCTAGCTCTTTCTCAATTATTAATCCCAAACTATTAATCTGTATTTCTACATGGCCTTATCTTACCGGAGAATGCCTGGAATCCCATCTTCCTGGTAGCTACACAGCGGCTCTCTCTCTCTCTCTCTCTCTCTCTCTCTCTCTCTCTCTCTCTCTCTCTCTCTCTCTGTCTTTCTCTTCCCTCCATTCTCCTAGTCTGGTAGCCCCACTCATATTTCCTGTCTGGCTACTGGCCAATCAGCATTTTATTAAACCAATAAGAGAAACATATATTCACAGCATACAGAAGGACCTCCCCCATCATCTCCTTCTAAAAATGGTGCCCCCATCAGGACCTCCTGTTCAGGGGGTACCAATCCTCACTGTGAAAGAGTGAGGGTTCTGCCAAAGACAGAGGAGATCTCTGGGTGACAGGGCTGAGGATCTGCAGGCAGAGTGCCAGTCTCTGCTTTTGCTTCTATCACTGGCTAAATGAACTAAACAATATCTCCTACTCCGGAGCTCAGAGCTGTGAGGTCAGCAGCCTGGGCACAAAGCCGTATAGGCTCCAATTCCCAGGGTTCAAAGCCACACAGACAACTCCACCTCCCAGTGGGTAAAAATCGGGGTCGTCCACACCCAGTCCCAGCAGCTGGCCAACCTTGTTTGCCTTAGACTTGAGCCAATCCACAGAGGCCCATTCTTTTCCTCTCTCCCACTTACACCTCCCCTGCTAGCCTTGTCTTCTCAGACTCCATCACAAAATGCCCACAGCCTGGACAGCTTGGACAACAGAAGTTCATTCTCTCACAGTTCTGTCTGTAGAAGCCCAAGGCCAAGGAGAGGGTGTTACTTCCTTCCAAGGCTGTGAGGATGAACCCTCACTTCTATCTTGGCTGCTGGAGGCTGCAAACATTCCTTCAGGAAGAATCGCCCTGACTTCTGCCTTAGTCTCCATCTGGTGTCTCTCTGTGTGTATCTGGCTGTCAGATCTCCCTGTCTCGCAAGGACTTGGTTTCTCTGCTCCGCCTCAGCCTTATTAAATGTCACCTCTGCCTGACCCTTCTTCAAGTAAGCTTACACTCCTAGGTGGTAACCCAGGATGCGTTTGTTATAGTTCACCCCATAGCACTAATATTTTCTTGCAGGGTGGCCTTCCTTACTGCGTTTGACTCTAGTCTTGTCCATAGGCTTTCCTTTGGCCAGGAAATGTGAGCATCCATGACAGTCTACCTCCAGAAGATTCTTAAATGCGTGTCTGTGGTCTAGCCCTGACTCTTCTCTCCCACTCTCCAGCAGAAGGAAAACGGGCCTCAAGTTTTGAGAACTCCTCCAGCCAGAGTTCTAGGAAAACAAACAAAACAGCCCTCCTAGGGCTCTTCAGAGCCCCAGCCCTTCCTCAGCAGCTCGGTTCATGAAGAGGAAGCTTCCATTTGGAACAAGCTCCTGAGGTATCAGGGCTGTTTGTCCCTGCAGTTCCAGCTGACGGTTACATTAATTGTCAGCATAAGTAATGGCCACAGGGAACGACAGATGCTCCCGGAAGCCGACATGACAGAAGTACTTAAAAACTCCATCACACATCATGAACATACTCTATTATTTTAAATACAATCACTGCTAATAAGAGACACGCGGCATCAGCTTCGCTGTGATTCCATTAGTGATCCACGTAGAGTTGGGCTTGTGAGACTCAACTTACTGATACCTGGGGTTTAGGCAGAGTGGTTTCTACTGTAGAGAGCAAAGAAGCGTGGGCTGTGGGTTCAACAGGGAGCCCTAGCAAGGCTGGAGCTGAGCCCTATTGCTTGGAACTCAGCAGGTATTGGGAGCACTGGGGAGACCCCATGTTCACTAGGCCCCCCACAAGGCCTCTTGCAACCTGAGGCCTCTTGCACGCCTGCCTCCTCAGAGTATGGTTCAGAGTCTAGTTCCCAGGGGTGGTGACAGCTCTGGGTGTTTTGAGACTGTGCAGGTCTCATCCTCTTGCCCCATCTCCTTGTCCCAGGCTTGCAGTGGAGGCCAGGTCTTTGGCTCCAGTGTAGCGAACTATTTAGAGTAGCTCACATGGATGGTGTGGAGAGACAGGAAGGGGTTGTGTCACCTCTGGGGCTAAATGTTACTCCTGAGTTCCCAAGAAGGGCTCAGATAGGAATAGCTCTCACTCTTTACTCTGAGCTGTAGTTCCCATTTGCAAAGGAGGGAGGCTCAGCATTGTTAGCAAGACTCTGGCGTCTGCTTCACAGCAGGGCAGCCAAGAGAGCGCACTAGGTCTATGGAGACACCGGGACTTGATCTGGATTCTCTCTGGCTCCAAGTCCTCATGCTATGGGCTATGAGATGAGTGGATTGAGACTTTTTGGGGCCCAAGGGTCTCTCCTGCTGTAAATTCTGTCTCAAATTTAAGGAGAGCTCACGTCTTAGAACAAGCTGGGCCCACAGCTGTACCCCACCCTGCTCTGCACGTTCACTTTAGTGGGGTGGGCTGATCTGATTAGAGGTGCCCCTTGCTGAGAGAGTGGGGGAGGGCTGGGAGGAATTTGGGGGGAGGGAAGGAGGATGGTAAGTAGGGGATTCCTCCCTAGAGCAGCATGGCTCTGCTCTGGGATGCTTGGAAAACAGATTGCAGAGAAAAACATGAAGTTTCTTGGTTTGGGAAAAGGAGAAGCCATCTGCTTCAGACTCGAGGGGTGCTGGGGGGGCGGAAGGGCTGAAGGGCTGAAGGGCTGAAGGGCTGGGGAACCTTAGACTTGGAAGGGTGAAGCCTCAGTGTCCAGAAGACCCAATGTAGACACAGAGGTGGCCTGGGGGCCCAGTGGCCAATGAGTGCTTGGGAGAAGTGGCTGCTTTCTGCTTTCTCGAGATGTGTTGGTCCCAGGTGCTCACGATCAGGGCCGGCTGGCTTATGTCAAGAGCCGGTGGGAGTGTGACCTGCCTCGGTGCTGAGGGTGCCGACCAGAACCAGCACATCACGCAATGCCACAGACCTGAATGGAATTAAGGGGAGGGGGAGCCTTCAGGGTCTGGGGATCATGATGGAGGGTGAGGATAAATGGTTCCCACTGTGGAAACGAGCGATTTCAGCCTTGTAAAGGCGGTTCCCCCGCCTGCTCTTACTCTTTGCTGCTCTGAGGATGAATAGGGAGTGAGCTTTCTTCATGTTGACCTGTCATGTGTGTTTGTGTTCACGTGTGTGCGGCTGTGTCTGCACATGTATACACAGGCACGGAATCAGGAGGTGCCTGTCAGGCGTCCCCCTCAGTCACTCCCCACCTTACTTTTTGAGGCAGGGTCTTCTTGCACATTCAGCTAGACTGGCAGGGTGGGGACGGGTTTCATTTCTGCAGTAGCTACGATGAAGACTCACACCTGGGGAGCTGGGAACCATAGGTATCACAGGGTATCTACGGGGCTGGGTCCTTCTGGGGGTTTCGGGGAACTCTGTCCTTGCTATGCTTCATTCAGCTCACAGTGGATGTGGTCCTTGTAGCTTCTTGGATTACAGAGTCAGTCTGATCTCTGACTCCTTTGCCATGTGACCTTGGCCCTGTGGATACCCCTCCCAGTCTCTGGTCTGTCCTATAAGTCACTGTCATCAGTGTCCCTCATCTGTGCAGCCTCATCTTGCTTAACTGATTCCCTTCCAAAGACCCTCTGCCCAGTCAAGGCTGTGGTCCATGGTTTCAGATACAGAAAAGCTCGTGCAGTTGTCACTATTCAACTCAGTGCAGGGAGAGAGGTCTGGCAATGAGTGCAGTCAGCTTCGCAGGCTTGGGCGCTGGAGTCAGAACCTTGCTTCCAGCCTTCTCTGATTAGACCCGCCCTGAACCTCCGCTAAGGGTGAGGTCAGGTGGCTCAGACCTCACCGGGTTCAGATGGGCAGAAAAGACAGGATCCTCTCCATCTGTCCAATGGCTATGACCTGGGCCAATTCCCATCCCATCCCTGTGTATTTAGTGCATCTGTTTGAAGGCTCTTCCCGGGAACCTATCTCAAGAGATCAATGACTAATTCTCACGTGAACACAGCCTTTGCTGAAAGCCTACCCCAGGCTCTGCGGCTCTCCACTGTGGCTCTCAGGACCCAGATTGGTTTTCTGAACTGTGGAACACAGATCGATATGTTTCCGAGGTGTACGGTCCTGGGAGGGCCCTTCGACGACGTGGCCTATCAAGTGTGGCTCACCACTTCAGCCTCTTATCGTTATTGGAGGCTGGAGGGCCCTTGGAGAGGTGGGTGCCAGACAGATGGAGCCTCAGAGCACAGAGTCAACAGAAGAAGAAAAGCTCTCTTCAGCTTTTAATTGAGAAACTGTCCGGGCCCAGAGGGTCTGCAGCTGTCTGCCCTTCCATTTAACCTGAGATAGAGATGTGTGATTCTCTCAGAGGCACCACTGGCCATCCCAGGCTGCAAACGTCTTAGGACAGACAGCACCAAGGGAGTCTGAGATCGAAGTTTACATCTTAGTGATTAGGGCACCCTGATGCTGGCATATGCATGTAATATGAACACTTGGGAGAGGCTTACACAGGGGCATCACATGTTCAAGGCTAGTCTGGGCCATATAGTGAAACCCTATCTCAAAAAACACAGAGTCTTGGGTGTGGCTCAGCAGTGGGGTACTTGTTTAGTACGCACAAGGAAGGCTCTGCTCATGTTTGTTTCCCAGCCCCAAGACTCAGGGAGCAGGGAAAAGAAAACTCCCAGGCTCCTGGCTCAGGGGAACTGAACCTCAGCACCACTCAGCATCTCCTGGTGTCTTGGGGATGTAGAA
The DNA here is from genome assembly GCF_003668045.3 of Cricetulus griseus. Classification (NCBI taxonomy): domain Eukaryota; kingdom Metazoa; phylum Chordata; class Mammalia; order Rodentia; family Cricetidae; genus Cricetulus; species Cricetulus griseus. The sequence goes on from NC_048595.1 coordinate 2,504,112, forward strand.
GAAGCTGGAGAAGAGGAAATGAACAGCTGGGGAGCCTGGGCCAAGCAGCTGTCCTCAGGCTCCAATTTGATGGAGTGTCAGTGTGTTCTGCACCCTCAGTGTCCCCAGAGGGCCATGCATTCATCCCTCACATCCCATTATCATTCTGAGGCTATGCACTATTATTTTCCCAAAGCAGGTAACTTCCCTGGGAAGTTCTGGGAGGTAGCTTTGGGTCCTCACATTGAGAATGACACAGAGAACATCAAGTCAACCCTCAGGGTAGAATCGGCTCCTGAGAGTCCTGTACAAATGGAAAAGAGTCAGTGGGAGGCAGGGCTCCAGGGTCGGCTGCTCTCCTTCCTCGGCTGACCATAGCAAATGGCTCATCCTCTCCGGCACCCAGCTTCACCATCTGTAAGACGTACTCAGTGGCACAACTTCTCTCCTTCCCGGTGTCTGGAGTGTCAAGGTGGCAGGGTTCCTGTAGCTGGTGAGTTGCAAGATCCACTGAAGCATGTCCTGTGGTGTTTGTGACCAATGACGCGTGTATTGCTGGAAATATTGATTTGCCTGGTGTTAGGGACATCACACCTTAGTAGCAAGTTATCACCGAAGGCCAGGGCAGAGCAGAGTCCAGACCTGAGAAAGCAAAGGCTGCACCCACAGCTCCTGTGAATGTGCTGCCAGGAGAGACCAGCATGGGCTGTCATTCAAGTCAACACCAGGCCATGCCCAAGCCTCCAGCCATCACCAGGACAGGCCCACAGCCTGACCTCATGGGGTTTGACGATACACTTGAACAAAATGCCTACTGCTTGTGAGCAACAATACCTCATCCAGTGGCTTGTTTGTTTTTTTTCAGCACCAGGGAAAAGTCAGCCATCCTTGGTTAAAAGAGAAGTGCCGATGAACTTTAGTCCCCTTCAGTGGGGTCCTCCTGCCCTGAGGGAGAAGGGGTCTGGTCTGGGTCTGAGCCAGCCCTATCAGGATGCCAGCCAGCTCCCCAAGGCTGGAAAGTTTCTAGGTTTGAGTAGAGTTGGAAATTTTGGAAAGAGGGAAACCAAGGGCAACTTGGCTGCCTCTTTTCTGGGAGTCCTGGGGAATTGCTACAGCTGCTTGAATTCAGTGAAGCTGGAGGTGGAGCAGCCTAGATCCAGACCCTCCGTTCCCTCCTTCAAGTGGTGACATGTTGCTGCCTGGTCATCCTCAGACCCATGCTTACTGTAAACCTGGCTGGTCCTAAAAGGGCTGATGCTTCCTGTCGGGGCCCTAATATGAATATGATATTTCGCCAGGAGCTCGAATCTCCCATTGTTTTTGAGATGTTGGCTGGCTACCTCCAGATGGCCTGGCTAAGGTGGAGAATGTCTCCTAGTTTGTGTAACAATAGACCTAAGCCCTGGGTGGGCCCACACCTATCCTGAAGGCTAGTGAAAAGTTCTTGGTGTTCAAAGGCTGATGCCCTTGTGGAATGTCTGAGGGCTTGAGTACATGCTTCGAGGGCTATCTTGAAGACTAAAGGAAATATTTGATATCAGCTCTATACATGATAATGGATGTCTTCTGCCAGTATCCCCACTTTTGGAAAGCTATTTAAGAGGATGCTTGAATAAACCGTGGTCTCCAGTACTGACTGAGAGCCCTCCTGAGATGACAAGATGTCTCTGTCTTGTCCTTAACACCGCTGAGTAGTTAGGACTTCCCTCATTCCACACTCCCCAACTCAGGGTTGGACCTGGGGCTGTTCAGCTGGTTCTGATCTCAGCCCCAAAGACATCAGTCTGGAATAGATGACCTCTGTAGCATAGGACTGATACAGGCTGAACTTGCTGGATAGCTGCTGATGGGGGTGGAGCAGAGACCCCTGATGCACCTTCTTGCTTGTCTCTGTGTAGTGACAGAGTGATGGAGCTGCAGATGTAAGATGGGGTATCCCTCTCAGGTTTGGAGACTAGGAGAGCAGAAAAGAGTCTGTAGTCCTCTTGGAGCTCCCCCTACAGTAGAAAGGACTGTGCTCCCTCCTCAACCAGGAAGTCACAGGCCTGCACGCTCAGACATGCCCCCAGACCGTGACTCATGGTGTTGGTCTAGGTCTCTCTGCTCAGAGAGTTTATATCGATTGGTGGCCTACTACTAAGGGTGAAAGATACTCCCACTGTCCCCAAAGATGAGCTGGGTAGTGAGAAAAAAAAAGTGAACTGTGAGGTGTTTCGCGCTTCACCCAGCCTGGGAAGCCCAGGTCGTACAAGTATGGCCAAGCTGTGCCCTCTCTTCTTGAAGACCTCTGAGTTCTCTGTGGAGAGCAGGTAGCCTATCCCCCCACCCCCTCCCATCCCCGACTTCAGAACATTCTTTGTGAAGAGGTGAAGACAGTTAACAGATTTAAGATACTGATCTGGCCAAGTTCCCGCTATTATTTATTTATTTATTTATTTATTTATTTATTTATTTATTTATTGAATTCCCTCAGCATTCTCTGAGGACTCCAGGAGTCCTGGGTGAAAGGTTCAGGCATTATGCTGGCCTGCCCCTGTTACCTGGTGGAATGCACTCAGGCAATACCATGGTCAGCCCAAGGTTCCATGGGAAAGAAGTCTGCACGCAGGTGCAGAGGACCCCTTTAAAAGATAGGCCCCTGCACCTTTACTCTCTCCCCGTCTCTCCCCCCATCTCTCTCTCTCTGTGTGTGCTCTCCGGTCTCTGTTTCCCCGCTCTGTCTCTCTATGGCGACCGGCCATGGCGGTCAGCCATTACCCTGTTCCTCTTCTTAGTCTCCCCATTCTAACGGACCTTATAATAAACTTATAGTCAATATGTCTGTCTCAATATTTCTGTTTTCTTCTTTTTAAACAAAAGAATAACACTGGGAATGGGTGAATTCTGGGAATAGGAACCTGCCTGTGCTCCGCCCTCTGCTCTGGGAGGTGCAGAAGGCAAGCTACACAGGATGGGGCTGTTTTAGGCTGTGATGACATCAGGTGAGGAAGTGAGCTTGGGAAGACCCTGGAGGCAGGAGGAGGTTGTAGGAGACGTGGGGTGGAGGCAGCTTCTCTGGGGATTGGACATGGGATTGGGTTCTGCACACGGACGCCAAGGATACAAACACGGAGGTGGGAAGGCTGGTGAAAGCATGTGAGGGGGATGTACTCCGGACAGAGGTGTGTTCTGGGCGTGTGCTGTCCTTCAGGAGTGGGGTGTCCCTGGAGGTGTGTTGGGAACGTGGGAGGAAGTGAGCCTGGTGGGATGGGGTCTGCTTAGGGCTTCATCTCTCAACCACTGGGTGGTGCTGTTCATCTCTGGATTTCTGCTTTTCAAATGGGATTTGACCATGACCCCATGGCCCGGGGCCCACCGTGTGTGTGCATGTGTTAGGTAACTTTTTCTCACTCATAGGTCACTATCCAGACATGATGGAATAGGCTCTGAACCTGCTGGAGGCCTCAGGCTTTGAGTTGCTTGTGATCAGGTCAGATGGGTGCTCTCCTGTTCCTCTGAGCTCTGGGCACACTGTAGCCACATGCATAAAGAGACTACATTTCCCAGCCTGCCTTGCAGAAGATTTCCCAGGACCTGCTGGCTTTGTCTGGGAGGTTGATGAAGAAGGGACTGACCTAGCACTCTGCATATATGTTACAGTTGTGTAACAGTACAGTACAGTTACAGTGGTCCTCTTCTGGGACTCCCAACAGTGGGAATGGGGGCTGTTTCCAACTCTCTTATTGGCTTCTGGGACCCTATTCCCCATGCTGGGTCACCTTGCCCAACCTTAATACACAGGGGGGAGAGGGGTGCTTAGTCTTACTGCAACTTGATATGCCACAGTTTTGTTGATACTCATGGGAGACCTACCCTTTTCTAAACAGAAATGGAGGGGGTGAGGAGGAGGAGGAGAAGGAGGAGGAGGAGGAGGAGGAAGAGGAGGAGGAGTGGATTAGGGGATCAGAAAAGTGGGGGTGAGGGAGGAGAGGAATGAGGGGAACTGTGCTGGGATGTAAAATAAATAAATACATTTATTAAGAAGAAAAATAAAAAGCTCCAAGGCTGAGGGAGATGCTGTAATCAGAGAGCCTGCCCAAGCATGTTGAAACTTTTTCAAAGATGCCTTTGGGAGCCGGTCACATGGCTTCTGACTTTAGCTCCTCTGGACAGCTGCAAATAGGAGGTTATCTTGGGCTACACAATGACACTATGGTTTTCCAGTTTCAGCTATGTTTCTGTGATTAAAACACTGGCTAAAAGCAACTTAGGGGCAGGGAGGGTTTATTTCAGATCACAGGCTATCATTGGAGAAGTTGAGGCAGGCTCTCTCACTGTTCCACATAGCATTACTGCCGACCAAGGAACTCATTTCTCAGTGAAGAAACAGGAACCACAGAGGACCTGCTGCTTGCTGGCTGTTTCACAGGCCAGCTAATACTCAGCTAGCTCCCTTTATAGTTCAGGCCTAGGCTTGTGCCACCCACAGTGGGCTGGGCTCTCCTTATCAGTTAATAAGACAATAACAGACATGCCTGTACATCAATCTAATGGGGGACAGTTTATCATCTGAAGCTTTCCTTTGAGATAACTCTTTTTAAAAAATAATTTATTTACTTTTATTTCATGGTCATAGGTGTGTTGCCTGCAGGTATGTTTGTATATGGGAATCAGATCTCTTGGAACTGGGATTACAGATGGCTGTGAGCTGCCATGTGGGTGCTGGGTATTGAACCTGGGTCCTTCCGAAGAACAGCAGTGCTCTTAACCACTGAGCCATCTTTCCAGCCACCCAGATAACTCTTAAGCTGTGTTGACAGTTAAAGCTAACCAGGACATGTATGACCCAACAGGGAGGGGGTGGAGCTCTTCCATTGTGTGAAGCTGTGCATGGCTTGATACTCCTTGAGAACGACTAGCCAGAGTCTCCTCATTGGCTGTTTCCCTAGGTCCTACCTTTCCAAGAGGACTAAAGGAATGACAGAGGACAGTGAGACCAGTATTAACACTTGAAAGGCCAAAGGAGACCTCATGGTCTCACATCAGGGAGGGGCCTGGGTTGGCTTTGGTTCCTCCATCAGTCCAACAGTCAAAGAGGACACAGTGTGATAAACCAGCCTGCCTCCATTTTGGGCTTGAAAGTCATTTTAGAGTAAAGGCAAACTAGGTTCATTCCTGTTTATAGTTAAACCTCTGTGTCTCAAGGGTTGAGCTATGCCCCACTGTAACCTTAACTACAAATGATTCTGTACTGTCTGTTACAGGAAACTGAACCGTGTCTTTGCTTCAAAAAGTTGTTATGACCACCTTGCAACTGTACCCTTGTTTCAAAAGGTTATTATGACCACCTGTTGCAATGACCACCTTGTTAAGTTCTGTATCTGTAACCCCACCTATTTGCCTGCCAAATCCCCCGTTTGTCCCCCTCTCAATGCAGGACAAGAATGAGAGCCAGGCATTTGGTTACAAGGCAGTAGTAGGTCTCCTTAGAGTTTTCCCTTAGCCTTTTCGTCATTTAACTCCCCACCTCCACCTTTTGTCTCTTTTGTCCTCTGATACTCTCCAGGCGTAACCCCCCCACCCCCGTGTTCCCCTATCTACCCTCATGTCAAGGGAGGAGCGCTAACATATTGCTGGAAGTCACTTTCTGCACAGCAAGAGCCGGATGCCGCCTTACTTCCTAGCAGCCTGCCTTGCTGCTCTGCCTGTGAGAGCGTGGCTGGGTTTCAGAACAGCTTCCATAGTCAATCTGTCACAAATGTTGTTTTGTTTGAAATATATGAAGACAATATGGTTTCACGTAGACCAGAGGAACAGGGGGCTGTGAAAGCTGTCTTGGATGATTGTAGATTTTTTTCTGCTTTGATGCTAAACTGAAAGTCAACAGGTGGAGGGTTTTAAAGGTTAGTTGCAACGTGGGATGGGAGCTGTATAGACACATTGTTTTTCCTCCTCTGTCACATAAAATCTCATTTTTGAGTGGATTTTTTTTTTTTACCTGTGTGTGATTTTTAAAGGACATACTTGGGCAATTTGGATATAATGTTTCTCTGTGGTTTGGGGCCTCTTCCAACATCAGCTCATATCCTGACTCAGCATCAGGCCACCACACCGGTTAACATCACCACCTTGTGTAGGGAGAAATAAACTACCGTTTATCAACCTATCTCTGACTCCTCTTTGCAATCATCTATACTCTTGTATGTCAGGCCACCTCTGGGTCTTGGGCAGCCATCAAGCTCACCGGGTCCTTTGCTGGTATTTCCTGTCTCTTCTCCATCCGCTCCACCCTCAACACTCACCCATTTCTTCAGAGGCCCGTTCTTAATTCTGACAGCTCTTTGAAAGGCATCCCCCTCCCTCACTCTCGGAGCTAAAGGTTGATGTGGTTAGGGAGCTGGGGGTTTCTCATATTCTCTCTGGGATGAATGAGATGATGCCTGGGTCTAGGGAAAGCAGAGTGACCAGAAGCCTGGTAGCATCAAGGCTTCCTGGGAATACATAGTGCTGACAGCCAGACTCCCTCCTGATGACTTAGCTCATCATCCCTTGTCTCCTTGGTAACACATGGTCCTAGAAGCTGCCAACCCCGCCTGGCCCTGAGCCACCCCACGGGGTCAACCTAAGGGGATCTGAGGAAGTGGAGTCCATTACTGAGGTTGTCTGAGGGTGCCCAGCTGCAGAGGTTGAGGTGGCAGCCACTGCCTCCCCAAGTCACCCTCTCCAGATGAATTCTGCACTTTCTGGGCTTTGTTTTCTTCCTTCTCATCTTCCAATCGGCTAATGAGCATCCGGTGTAGCCAAGTGCTGCCCAGTCATGGCCTTCGGGGCTCTCCAGGATGGACCGGAGCCTCCTGAATTAACCAACAGAGACCCAGGGCGTCAAGTCCTTTACCGTGGCTGAGCAAGGCCTTGGAGCTGCTGACGGGGCATTAATCCTCATTTTATGTGGGGGAGACAGCGAGGAGGAAAGGCCTGCTTGCAATTTAATGTAACTAAATGTCACTCCACGCCCCCTGTATTGCCGCTCAATTGAAAGCAACAGGGATCGGGGCAGAGGGGGACGAAAGCGATTGCATAACCTGATTCATAACCCTGGGTTCCTATTTATCATAAAATCATTTACAGCTCCATAAAATGTGTTAATTTGGTGGCTGGTGATGTATGTCTTTGATTTAGGAGCTGACACTTGTGCCCAGTGGCTGCTCAGTGTGGGTTCCACAGCCCTGTACGAGGACGGAGAAGCAATCACGCTCAGGGGCTGCGTGGTGGTGGGCTTGTTTCCAGTGACATGTTTGGGCTGGCTTTGCCCTCCTCTGGGGAGCCTGTAGCCAGGGTGAGGCACAGGAGGTCTGGGGCATTTGCTACACAGTGTCGGAACAGATTAGATGCAACTTTATCCCAAGGCCAAGTATTAAACAGAGTGCTGGCTGACTGTCCATTCCAGACCCAGAATTCTGCCATTCAATGGAATTCTTTTGGGAAGTATCAGGGATAGAACACAGGGCCTTGTACATGATAGCATTCTACCTCTAAGACACAGCATGTTGGAAAACTTAAAATCAATATATTTTTTATTTTTGAAAGTAAAATATAAAAATTTCCCTTTCCATTTTTCCTTCCAACGCTTTCCATGTATTCCTGCTCATTCTCCCTCAAATCTGTGGCCTCTATGTCTGTAATTGTTGTTATATATTGGAAATTACAAACAAAACTCTCTCAGAGAGCACTGGCTGCCTGATGAGGGTCTGTGCACCTGGGTTTATTGATCATCTCCTGTGTGCCAGGGCCACTCAATACAGGAAGGGCTAGCCTGAGATTATGGATCATCTCCTGTGTGCCAGGGCTGCTCAATACAGGAAGGGCTAGCCTGAGCTTATGGATCATCTCCTGTGTGCCATGGCCACTCAATACAGGAAGGGCTAGCCTGAGCTTATGGATCATCTCCTGTGTGCCAAGGCTGCTCAAATCAGGAAAGGCTAGCTTGAGCTTATGGAGCTTCTTCTGTGTTCCAGGGCTGCTCAGTACAGGGAGGGAGTCGTATGCAGGGCAAGTGGGCTTTCTGCCTGCAGAACCTCCAAGCCTCCAGCTTGGACCTTTTCCCTGTGTGTTTCCAAGGTGGACTGAGAGGCAGTACTCCTGGGTGACCAGCCTCTTTGTCCCTAAATGGGAAAGACATAATTCAGGCACTCACAACCACTCATTCAGGGACAGGGGCCCCGGATAATGCATATGGAGGTATGTGTGGCTCGAATACAAAGGAAAAAGCTTGTTCACCCAGCTGTGGGGCTGTCTTCTGGTCACACGTGGCATACATTGCATGCCCGTTCTCCCAGTCACCTCTCTCCCACTCCCTGTCTGACATCCTTCCTTTTCTGTGGTTTCTTTTTTAATATCTGGAAAGGTAAAAAGCCAACATTCTCCCAGATGTCATCTTTTTTTCTGCACCCCCAGTTTATTAAAAACACTAAATGCTCAGCAAATCACTTTTATGAGCAATTAAGTACCAGGGTGCACGTGGGGGGCGGGGAGCTCGTGGTGGGGCTTGTGGTGGGGCTCAGCTGATAAGGAGATGGGTGGGTGCCAAGGTTCGGAGCCTGGGGTGTGGGTTCCCCGCCTCCTCCCTGCTCCCATCCAGTCTGGCCTCTGCCCCTGCTCCCCTCAGTGGACGAGGTGAGCATTTCCATTCCCCAGTCTCAGGAGGAAATGGTAGTTTATAGTCTGGGCACCAAGCAGTTTTATTTGCCAATATTTTCTCTTCTCCATAAGAACTGTTGGTTCATAACTTTCATTATTGCAGAATATTATTTACAGATCTCAGTGTCAGGGAAACCAGCTGGGGGAATATTTGTTCACACTGCCCTCCCCAGGCCCCTCCCCTCCCAAGTCTCTAAATAAACTCTCTGTTGATTCTGAAGGGCGGCATCCATCAGCCTTAGCCCGGAGCGCGCGCATGCGTGGTGGAGGAGCCTATTTCATTCCTCTTTTCGGAACATTTACTCTTCATTTGCCACCCTGAAGATGGAGCACTCTCATCGTGTGCCCAAACACTTCTGCCAAGGACCTACTCACAGTCCCAGAAGTTGGCTCCTGGCTGGCTGGCCCCTGAGCACGGGTCTGCAGCTCTGCCTGGCAGTAGCACCCCATCTTGTCTGTTAGTTTTTACTGGTCCCCTCCTTGAGAAAGTGATGCCCATTGAGGGAAAGCAAGAGCATCCTTTGGAATCCAGATGTTGAGGTGATACTCTCTGGGATGGGATTGATCGTTACAAATAAATTTAATTTAAGAGTCTAAGAACCACTCACTTATTTCCACGTGGGTTGGGCCCACTGACATCTCCTCATGGAATGGAGAGGGGCCCATGAGCCTGCACCTGTCAGTGAGGATGGATGGACAGTTAAAAGGTTGCTGTGGGTGGGTGGGTAGACATTTTCTTCAGTGGCGCAGCCTCTGGTGAATTGCTCACGATCCTGCTTATAACCCCTCACTCATGGTCCTGTCAGTAACTTGTATCTCTAGTGAAGCTATTTGAGCCACAAAGAATGAAAGAAAAGAAAAAAGAAAAATCTGGGAAGAGGAAGAGAACCAGCAAAAGTGAGACCAGGACAGAAGAGGTGACAGAAATATATTATATGGAGATGACAGAAATACATTATATGCACGCTTATGTTATTGCGGGGCCATCACTCTGTACGACTAATTTATGCTAATAAAATGTTTAAGATGAATAAAACGATGGGTGGCTGAGACCTGACTTTGAAGATCTGAGAGCTGTTGCCATGCTCATGGTGGGACCAGATCAGCTGCAGACAATGGCAGCTCTGGCTGCCACACTCCAGTGTCTTTGTTGGGTGGAGTGAAACAGGGGTCATCCTTGACTTTTGGGTGTGAGCTCTTCCTAAGAACGGAGCCTGAGGGCAGCAGCCATGGTGGACGGCAAAGTGCTTGGCCCTGTGTAGTCAGTTCCTCCCTTGAGTTCCGTTTCAGACTTCAGAAATGGAATGAGGACACAGAAGAGGTCACACACTGTGGCCAGAGAAGTGTTGTTGTGAGACTGCAAGGCAGCCAGGGCCTTGGTTGAAGCTTGCTTAGCATTGGCCATGTAACAGGTATGAGGCAGGCCAGCATGAAGTGAGTGCCCACACTGTCCTTCCTTCCTGGAAACAAGGGTGCCATAGGCTCCGCCTCCCCAGTGCTTCACAAACACCAACATGGGTGGATTCTGTAACTTCCAATTTAAGGAATTGTTACTGGCCTTTGGCAACCATGTGTTCACTGGCTCTGATGCCTCTGGGCTGTGGGGAGTCACAGTGTCACGGTGGGGATACATGATAGGGCAGAGATGCTCACCTCAGGAGACAGCATAGGAGCCAGGCTGGGGACAAGAGTCATCTTTTCAGGTCATGTCCAGTGCCACTTGGGTCTTATGGGAACCTCGCAGTGACATCATCAAACTATGGCCCCACATGGAGATTTAGTCACCCATGAGGGTGACTGGTGATTTGTCTGCTTCTGTTGTCCTCAGAAGAGCAGGCTACAGAGTGAGCAGTGGTCTTGAGTCAGAGGGAGCCCACTGCCAACAGTCTTGCACTGAGGGTGGTGTCGAGATCCTGGAGCATTAGGGGCGGAGTCTAAAAGAGTTCCCTAGCTCTGAAACTATTCTCCCTCTTCTTATCTTAGCTGACTACTGTCCTCCCACCCTGCTCTGTCTCTTTCTCCCTCCCTGTTCTCTCTCTCTCTCTCTCTCTCTCTCTCTCTCTCTCTCTCTCTCCTCTCCCTCTCCCTCTCCCTCTCTCCCTCTCCCTCTCCCTCTCTCCTTCCCTCTCTCTCTCTTTCTTGCTTTCCCTAGAGACCTATTTTTGTCAAGTCTCATCTCTCTCACGAATTAAGCTACCCTCGTGCTATCCTCAGCACCCCCATGCTGCCCACCAGGCCCATGGCCTCTTTCACAGCCTTTTATCTGTCATGGCTGCTCTCTTTCTAGCCACACTTCTTAGAGCCTTGTTCCCAGCTCCCCTGACCCAGCCACTCTAGGGATGGTGAGGGTCCTGGGGCTGTGTTCTGTTTCTCAGCTGTGGGTCATTTGCACTGAAAGCTGGGCACAGCGTTGACGTGCCCGGAGGGTCTCTGACAGCCCTGCTGTCCTCTAACTTCACTGTCCTCTTGAGAACAGAAAGGCGAAGCCACCAGGAACTGGTTGTTTTTTCTGCGCCTTCCCTCTGAGCATGGGGTTCTCACAAGTTTCTCGTCTTGGAAACGGCTGTGGGGCTGACGGGAGGAATGGCGAGGGATGGGAGTGGAAAGCTATGGATGGAAGGAACGAGGCAGAGACATAAACCTAACTGTGGTCTTAGTGACAAGGAGAGAGGGGTGCTGTGGCTGAGGGTGAGAGGGCTGCCAATCACACTGCATTACTCCAGACTTGGGGACAAAAACACCGCCCTCTTCATTCTGCTGGAGACACTGTGGCCCCCTAGGGACTGTCTTAGTTAGGGTTTCTGTGGCTGTGATAAATCCCAGGATCAAAAAACGATTTTGGGGGGTAGGGTTTATTTCACTTACACTTCTAGGTCACAATCCATCATTAAGGGAAGTCAGGGCAGGAATTCAAGGCAGGCGCCTGGAGGCAGGAACTGAAGCAGAAGCCATAAAAAGTGTTGCTTACTGGCTTGCTCCTCCTTGTTCAGTCTATGCTCTTATACAACCCAGGGTCACCTGCACAGGGTGGCACTGCTCACAATGGGCTGGGCCCTCCCACAGCAATCATTAGTCAAGAAAATGTCTCAAAGTCTATGCCAGCCTGATGGAGGCATTTTCTCAGCTGAGGCTCCTTCTTCCCAGATGACCTTGGCTGGTATCAAGTTGACAAACAAAACAAAGCAAAGCAAAACAAAACAAATCCCCCAAACTAAACTAAAACAAAACCCCTGACCATCACAGGGAGATAAGTCATCCATTCTCATCTCGGGGTCTCCCTGGCAAGACCTGGGAAAGGATGACACTTTTCTCTGACCCCATCACCTCCTCAGGTGGCTCCCAGAAGCCTGAGGTGCAGGCACTTGTGGGGGAAACTGGGGACCAGGCTGGAGCCTCCCAACTGCTCCAGAGGATTCCACCCATGGTCTTCCCTCTGCCTTGTCCCTTTGTGAGAGGAGCTCTGAAAGCCAGGCAGTTCTGCTTTCCCGGAACCAGCCCATAACGTTTATTGTGTGGATAAAAAAAGATGTCCCCAGGAGGACCGCGGAGGTCTCACGCTCAAAGTTGGCGGCGGCAGGCATTGCACCATCTCTGGACTGGCAGACATTCCCACGATGGGGGAACAGGCAGCTGGTTGGGGATGTTCAGAGTGAGCCTAGCAGGCTGTCAGATGGGGGTGCTGAAGGAGGCTCAGTGAAAGTAAGGCACCCTCTGCTATCAGTTGGGGCACCTATGTAGCTTCCTGGATGGTCTTGACATAGGAAGGGAACTGTCAGCGATGAATCAAAACCAAGATCGTGTGTAGGCTGCCATTGCAGAATGACTTGTCTGGCTTCCGGGATTATTACTGGAGATAACAATTTGACTTTCTAGGAGTCTGAATTGCAGCAGTCTGCCTGCCTCACAGGCCAGTGGCAGGAGATTATAGGGGTGTCCTCTGGGTTGGTGACGGTGGATAGGGGTGTTGTCTGGATTGGTGACGGTGGATAGGAGTGTTGTCTGGGTTGGTGACGGTGGATAGGGGTGTAGTCTGGGTTGGTGACAGTGGATAGGGGTGTCCTCTGGGTTGGTGACGGTGGATAGGAGTGTTGTCTGGGTTGGTGACAGTGGATAGGGGTGTTGTCTGGGTTGGTGACAGTGGATAGGGGTGTAGTCTGGATTGGTGACAGTGGATAGGGGTGTTGTCTGGATTGGTGACAGTGGATAGGGGTGTTGTCTGGGTTGGTGACGGTGGATAGGAATGTTGTCTGGGTTGGTGACAGTGGATAGGGCTGTAGTCTGGATTGGTGACAGTGGATAGGGCTGTAGTCTGGATTGGTGACAGTGGATAGGGGTGTTGTCTGGATTGGTGATGGTGGATAGGAGTGTTGTCTGGGTTGGTGACAGTGGATAGGGCTGTAGTCTGGATTGGTGACAGTGGATAGGGCTGTAGTCTGGATTGGTGACAGTGGATAGGGGTGTTGTCTGGATTGGTGATGGTGGATAGGAGTGTTGTCTGGGTTGGTGACAGTGGATAGGAGTGTTGTCTGGGTTGGTGACAGTAGATAAGGTATGACCTCCCAGGCTGCTTGTTATGGGTGGTGAGTTAAGTTCCACTTTGGCCATTGTCTGTATGCCCTGCGTTTCTGATCCTCCAGTCCCATATCCGCTTGCCCACTGACAGTGAGGGCAGAGGGACCTGCTGCCATATAGCCTCATCTCTTCCCACTGAGCTCCCCAGGTGTACACAGCTGAGAGCTAGGGCTCAGCTTAACAGTTCAGACATAGTTACTCTCATGCACACTGCACACAACTCTTTCCTGAACAGCTCACCGACTCATGTTCAGGAACAGCAAGAATTGGGGGTGTCCTTTTACCAACACCCCAGCCTCAGAGCCAGATGAGGTACAGATCTGAATATAGAGGCCATTTCCAGGAGTTGTATGGACCGGGTCCCACAGGTGTAGTAGGATTTTAATGCTGTCTTTACCTGATAGACCCTGGTGGGTATGTTTGGAATGAAACATAAGCAAAGCAAATATATTCTCACTGGCAATGTCACTCTGATCCTGAATCTGTGTGCATGAGGGACAGATGCTATTCTCTTCTCCCTCCCCCCTCCCTGCATCTCTGTTAATGGTTTTCTCAGCTTCCTCCCTTCTTGTCCCCTCCTCCCCAGTGTTGTGTTAGATCTGGTTTGAGGCTGGCGTGCATGGGTGCGTGCGTGCGTGCGTGCGTGCGTGCGTGCGTGCGTGCGTGCGTGCGTGTGTGTGTGTGTGTGTGTGTGTGTGTGTGTGTGTGTGTGTAGGGTCTGGCTGCCGGGTGCCCTGGACCCTGTAGCTGTCCCATGGAACTTTGAAACCTACCTCTGGGCTGATTCTACCACCCTTCTGCCGCTTCCTCAGGAGCCAAAATCAAGAGTGAATGAAGGAATGAATAGTGACTGAAGGAAGAAATGCAGAGCAATGGGGCAACAGCTCTCAGGGTGCTCTTTCTTCTGGTCTCCCCAGGGCACCAGCAACCCATGTCTTTCCCAAGAGGCACCTTATATCCATATTTATCATGTTCTTTAAAAAGTGGCCCTGGCCAGGTTTCACGTTACCTGTACCCTGCCCTGCTATGGGACAATCCCGGAGACCCCTGCTCGTTTTAAAATGGGGTCTGCTGGGGAGACCCTTTATACCTGCTGCTTCTATAGTCTTGTGATACCTTATGCTCAGCCTAAAGGTGACTGGTGCCCTCAGTGAGGAATCCTAACAACCCAGTGGTTCTCTTCATTGGTCTTCAGAAAGGAATCGGGAACTAAGTGGATCTAAGGGGAATGGAGACAAGGGAGAGTGTCAGACAAGACTGTCTTAAAGACAGTCTGCACAGGAGGGCAGAGCCCATGGCACCCTGTGAGCAGATGCCTGGACTGCACTGTGCATGCTCAGGAGCTCCCGTCCCTCTGGTTGCATGCTACAGTCGTGTTACAGTGACCCCAGGGGTTGCATGCTGCAGTCATGCTACAATGACCCCAGAGGTTGCATGCTACAGTCGTGTTACAGTGACCCCAGGGGTTGCATGCTGCAGTCGTGCTACAATGGCCCCAGAGGTTGCAGTTGTGACAGTTACTGCTCTTTCACCTGCTAGATGGTGACTTGGGCCTGAGATGTTTCAGGTCCTCAGTCTTTCGCAGACTCACGTCCACACAGCCAGTCTCCATGCTGAGGACAAAGGGCCACTGACACCAAGGAGTCCTCTGGGATGCTGTTTGTGGGAGATAAGGTTTGGAGGCGTGAGGGGGTGGAAACAAAGGAAGTGGAGGGCTGTGCAGGTGGACTCACTACCACCTCAGGCGACTGTGTTGTTGGAAAACAGGAAAGAGTAGAGTCTCCCCCACCCCTTGCAGGGACAGACAAGATGGGGACAGCAGCTGTGTGTCACATTTTTTCATTATAGCAGCTTTATTGAGATATAATTCACCTCTCACACCATCCACACATTTAAAATGCACACTTCATTGGCTTGTGGAACATTCACCAGCGTCCATTTTAGGACATTCTCATCACCCTTCCCCTCCATTGCGCCCCAGCTTGTCCCCTGCCTCCGGCTCCACTCATCTAACTTGTCTCTGTGGGCTTGCCTGTCGTCCATCCTGGTAGCTATAATGAATTACATAGCTAGGGTCTTTTGCAAACAGAAGTACCATGCTGCTCTGGTTATGACGGGTGGGAGTCTAAGACCAAGACACAGCAGGTCTGCATCTGGTGAGGGCTCAGGCTCATAGTGCCAGAAGGCCAAGGCTCTCTCTTTTTTCTTAATTTATGTTTTACATTCCAATCCCAGGTTCCCCTTCCTCCTCTCCTTCCCCCCCCCCCCGCCACCTCCCATCTGCACCTCAGAGAGGGTAAGTCCTTCCCTAGGAAGTCTACTAAGTCTGTCCCATCGTCTAGTTGTGACAGGACCAAGGCACCTCTCCACCCCCCACACCCCTGTGTCTAGGCTGAGCAAGGTATCTCTCCATATAGAATGGGCTCCACTAAGTCAGTTTGTGCATTAGTGTTAGATCTTGTAAACCAGAAAGGCTCTTTTTAAAGGCTTAAAAGTTGTTTTTATGTCTCTCTCTCTCTCTCTCTCTCTCTCTCTCTCTCTCTCTCTCTGTGTGTGTGTGTGTGTGTGTGTGTGTGTGTGTGTGTGTATGTGTGTGCATGCTTGCATACAGGCATCTTCTAAGGCCAGAAGAGAGCATTAGAACACCTTGATCTGGGATTACAGGTGGTTGTGACCACCTGACATTGGTACTGGGAACCAGACTTGTGTCCATTGGGAAATGCGCTGACTGACTAACTATTGAGCCCAGGCCTCTTTTATAAACACACCAAGCCCATTGACCCCTGTGACTGAACAGCCCCCCCCCAAAGACCCCACCTCCTCAGTACCACATCAGGAGTTTGAACTTGAGGAGACATGGTGTTCTGTCACAGCATTCCACATAGATGGGTGGTACAACATGTGGCTTTTTGTTTACAAATGATAGCAATTTCTTAGACAAGAAACTAAAAGTTCAAATCAGAAAATAATTGACATTAGAAAATGAAACAGGGTCTGAGGTTTTCCAAACAAGCAAGAAGATGCATCTGGAGCTGGAGCAAGAGACTGATGGGGCCTGAGTGTGCAGATATGGCAGCAAACCCAAAAGATTGATTCTTCAGACAGGTCTGTGGGACAATGGTGACCGAGAGAGGGAGAGAGAGAGAGAGAGAGAGAGAGAGAGAGAGAGAGAGAGAGAGAGAACCAGAGACAAGGACAGTCAGTCAGAGACAGGGGTAGACAGAAACACACAGAGAGGCAGAGACAGAGAGACAGACAGACAGACAGATAGAAGCAGAGAGAGACAGACAGACAGACAGAGAGAGAGAGAGAGAGAGAGTGAGAGAGACAGACAGAGACAGAGAGGCAGAGAGAGACACAGAGGCAGACACAGAGAGAAAGACAGGGACAGACAGGCATAAAGGGACTGATAGACAGAGACAGAGAGATGGAGGGAGGAGGGGTTCCCAAAAAACAACTAAAAGACCCTCAAAGGTCAGCTATGCCATAGTCAGAAATGAAAGGAGACAGAGGTGGTTCTGCCCATGAGGCTGTGACGAAAGAGGAAGCAGGTGTTGTTGATTCTGCCCTGTGCCTCATGTCCCCACCTGACACTTGCCCAGAGGTCAGTAGGGGAAGATGTCCAGCTCCACACTCCTTGTAGCTGGCCCTTCTGCTTCCTCCAGGTCACAGATACCTCAGCCCTCCTGCAGTGTGCTGACAGTGCCCCATCCCTAAAAGATGTGCCACTCAGATCCTCTGATAGGAGAAAATGTCATGTTGGAGTTAAGGCTCACAGAGCCTTGTAGACCATGAGTCCATAACATGAGTGCTCGTGCACACAGAAGGAGCGATGGTTAATATTGTCTACTTAACAGCATCTAGAATATCCAGGAGACAAATATCTGGGAATTTCTAGACTGGATTTTTGAGTTGGGAAGATTGGGAGGTGGGGACTGTGGGCTGGAGTCTTTTCTTAACAAAGGAGAAGGCAAGCTACTTCCTAACTGCGGGCACAGTGTGACCAACCGCCTCATGCTCCTGCCACGGCATCCCCACGGTCACAGTCTGTTCCCTCAAACTATGCGGTGAAATAAATCCTTCCTTATGTTGCTTTTGTCAAGTGTTTTGCCTCAGCAAACCAGAAAGTAACCAATACAGAGATCCAGCCTTGTACAGCCTGAGGACAGGAGGCCTTGTGTGGCTCAAACCACCCAGCCTGGCTGCACATTGGGATTCAAAGGAGCAACGTGTGAGCGGCAGGGACACTTCACAGCTGAGGTGACCTGTGAGCACACACTGCACAACTGAGTCCTCCCTCAGCTCCTGGGCCCCTGACTGCACCTGCTAAGCTGGAGCTGCCTCTGTTCATGGCCCCCCTTCCCCTGTCCCAGTACTTCTGATCAGGCCCACAAGACCTCAGCCTGTATCTCTTTCTTGGGTTTCCTGTAGGGACAATGGGACCCAGAGCTTCAAGGGCAGTTTAAGATTCTCATGATAGAAGGTCATGATCTTGGTGAGAAGGAGCTTGGGGAGTGAATCCCGGGAGGGGTCCAAAATCTTGCTCTGAATACATGCTCCAGGTCTAGGGTTCCACCCCCCACCCGACTTTGGAGTCTTATTCCCCTAGTCTCTGGATCCTGTCTCTCACTCAGCTTACAGTCTACACACACAGCTGGGCACTGCTCCCGGCATGGGAAACGAGCCATCTGCTGGCCCATCCCTACCACCAGCAGGCCTGCCTGGGCACACTCATAGCCAACGTGGTGGAAAGAGCAGTAGACTCCATATGTCCATAGCCAGGCCCATCAACACTCGGTTTACATGGCTGATGTGACTGGATGGGCATCTTGAGATGGGGATCATTTTGTGGATGACTGGGTAGCCAGTATGATCACAGGGCCCTTAGAAGGCAGCACACGAGTTGGAGTCCAGAGAGAGCACGGAGATGAGGGTAGGGTGACTCACTTTGAAGATGGAGGAGGGACTACACACTGGGGTGGACATTCTGAAGGAGTACTGGGTCTCACTTTCAGAGGTGTGTTCTCTGCTCCTGACTGTTTCCTGAGTCTGAGACCCAGCTCTGACTTCTGGGTCAGGTGGGCTGCTCAAAACTTCCAAGGCAGCGTAGGGTTTGGGTTCCATATGAGGGTAACTGGGGTACCGTCACTGGGTGACCATAGAGACTTCTTTTTTGAAACAGGGCCTCATTATGTAGCCATGGCTGGCCTGAAACTTGGTATGTAGAGCAGGTTGGCCTTCAAAACTTCCCTTTGTCCCCTGAGTGCCAGGACTGAAGGTGTATACCACCTTGAGGACTTTTGCTTAGAGTCCTTGGGGGAGAAAACAGGTTCTGGAAGCATTTGTCATACCCAGGTGCTGCCAGGCCTTTCTCGCAGAGGGCAGTGGCCCCCTGGCACCCTATCAGTCATGTGAAATGCATTCTGCTCCCTTCTTAACTGCCAGGAAAGGTGGACTGTGGTGACCCTGTTGCTCACATGGTCCTCGTTCTATTTTTGACTGCTGTAATGGTTCAAGCCGAAGGGCTCATGAGCTGCCCCTCATGAAAATATCCCTCCCCTCTCCTGACACCTTTTCCTACTCCCCTTGCCTCACCCCCCATGGGCGCCATGTCCTTGGTCCCAAGGATAGGCAGCCCCAGGTTCCTGTGGTGAGACTGATGAGAGAACCCAGTAGGAGAGCCACATGTTGGTGAGGGGAGAGAAAGATGCCCTCCCCCACTTCCCCCTGCCACCGTGGTGGGTGAGAGAGCTGACCCTCCCTACTTTCCACCTGCAACACTGGGGAAAGTGGGCCCTGCACCTCTCCTGGGCATCACGGTAGAGTTGACTCTATCGCTTGGCTGAGAATGTGAGCATTGCCCCTGATCTGCTGTATGGTAGTGTGGACTAGGGAGAGATTCGTCCCCTCTTTAGCCCCTCATGGCTTGTGGGAGAGCTGGCCCTGAGGTCAGAAGAGCAGGAGAGCTGCCTTTGCCCCTCATCAGCTGCAGCATGTAGAAGAGTGGCCCCAGCACCTCACCTGAGTAACACAAGTGTGGGGCAGCCCCCCCACCCAGGGTGTGAAAGCAGAACTCTGTCCCTTGATCATGGCTGCAAGGGGTGAGCTAGCAAGGGGCAATGTTGGGGAGCTCACCATGGTGATGAAGATGGGGGTGGGGGTGGAAGGAAGTGTGTGTGTGTGTGTGTGTGTGTGTGTGTGTGTGTGTGTGTGTGCTGGTGGGCTGACCAACCCTGCAACTCTGCAACTGCCCAGGCCCAGAACCAGGATTATGAGTTGGCCCACCCCAACATCCATCCCATCTACCATCTGCTGGAGCATTTGAAGGGGCCGGTCTGTAGTGAGAGATCTAACCACACACCTGTGGCGCTGACCATGCCCATTTGGGTGTGGTCCGGGGGGCGGGGCTTGGGGAGGATTTAGGTTGGCTCTGGGAGGTATGCACTCTCTTTTGCTGCTGACCCAGTCATGGAAGACAACCTGGGAGGATCCTTGGAGCTGGAACCTGTGGCAGCCACCCGCCTCTTGTGTAAGTGTTAATAAACCTTTTAATCTGTACTGGGTCTAGCGAATCTTGATTCCCACGCTCAACACCGGTCCTACAGACTCAAAGCTGCCAAATCTCCATGACACAGGTCAACAACAGGATCTCCAAAAGGAGTCCCGGTGAGGACCCAGCATTGGTAGTGTAGCAGAAACCAGAGGCCTCGAACAAGACCGATGACTCTCTGCAATGAACACTTGCAAATAAAGATACATGGGTAGAAGGGTTTACTTTGTGACTCACTGTGTCACGTTACAGCTTCCATAACAAGATCTCCCTAATTTCCTTCTTAAATTTTATTTTATTTTGGGTGGAGGTTGCAAGGGCAAAGGGCAGATGTGAGGGGACAGGAAAAGAATGGGATTGAACTGCATGGCGTGAAAGACAGAGGAATAAATAAATTAAAAAGGAAGTTAAAAAGGAGAGAGCCACATGTGCAAACATCTGCATTTCTGTGAGTGAGCATACGCACATGCATGTGCACATTTATGTGCATTAGTTAGAGTGGTGCATGTGTGCACACACACATATAAGAATACCCACATGTATGTATATATGCACGTGTGCATACATATTTGGTGCTGCCAGGAGGAAGGCTGGAGCCATCCCTCTTCCTGGATCCTGGCTTTTGAAGCTGTAACACAGACAGCCCTGGGGTCCAATTCTGCCTGCTTGGTTAAGACCTCCTGGGTTTATCGTCTTCCTCAGCTGCCACTGGCTGTGGCACTGAGTGGGAACTGTCACGGCTCCTGTATTCCATGGCACCCTTATCCAAGCTAAAGAACCTTTAGGGTCATAGCACTAGTGTGATCACTCGGAAATTTAGAGAGGATGGCATACCTATGGAAACCTCTGCTGCCCACAGGTTACCATGAAAACAACCTTTATCCATCTTCCACTCCCCACTGGTTCAAGATGCATGGGTGCTGTTTTCACAGTTCACGGTTCATGGAAATTTACATTCGATTTCTTTTAGTGAATAGAATAGTGGCTGTTTCATAACAGGCTGTACAGTGCCAAGAAATGTTTGTATAATCTGAATACTTAAAAACTGTAATTTAAAGACTTAAACTAGATATTCTGAGCCTCCAGCATCTGACCACTGACTCACAGGTCAGTGGAGGGTTAACCAGAATCATCAGGGATGGGTGATAAGATGGGTCAACAGAAATCCCATCACTTAACGCCCCATGGATGAATGGCTGTGCAAAATGGGTTTCTTCCTAGACTCTGTGAGTTCATGTGATGAGGGACCACCCACTCCGGGCCCGGTGCCAACAACATATCAAAATCACCGTTTACATCGCCATTCCCTTCTCAAAACAAACCCCTTGCCACTGAGCACAGGCCTGGACACTCTCAGTTATTGGCCTTGTGCTTCAGAATAACTCAATGAGCTGATGGTGAAGTGTGTGGCTGGGCTGTCTTTGGACCACAGGTCACTTGGTTAAGCCTCCTGGTGTTCTCTCACTTGGTGCTTAGCACACGGGATCAACCTAGGTAGTAGGAGGAAGTACCATGGGCCCAAGCATCACAAGGAGAGGATATGCACAGCTCATCACTGAGCAACTGCCTATGGATGAGCTGTCCTCTTGTCAGGTGCCTGGCGTGTGACCTTGGACCAGTGTCAATGAATGTAAGCCCCAGTTTCATCATGTATGGTAAGTGTTCTCACATCAAGACTTTTTGCTGGGATAAATGAATATACTTTTAAACAGTGTAGACATCTAGTAAAGTGCCCCGTTATCCTATTAGCAGCACGGTCACCATTGCCACCATAACTGTCACCACTACCACCATCAGATCCATTACTCCCACAGCCATCATCACTATCATCATCATCATAGCCATCTTATTGTAATATTATCGTTATTGTCATCATTGCCACCGTCAACACCTCATTGTCATCATCGTCACTCGAGCATCCTCCTCCTCACTGTCATCAGCATCACCGCTACCACCATCGCCATAGCCAGCATCACCACCAGCATCCTGGTTACCACAGTGCACTGCCTGCCTGAGACGCTGCTGTGGAAAGATTTTCATCAACTGTAAGTATCAAAACTGAAAGGCACACTGCCTTACCCTGTGCCTTTTTTGTTATTATTAATGCTATTTTTGTTACTGTCTGCCAGTACCCCACTTCCACTCCACAGACACAAAGCTGGAAGCACAGACAGGACGTGTGCTCTGCTCACGGGCACACAGAGGAGCCAGGATGCCAAGCCTGTGCCTGAACTGTTTAATACTTGAGGGAGGCTAACTTTCTAGGGCAGCCATAGCAGGCGCCAGCATTAGTGAAATGGGGTTTTACAGACACTGTGTTTTGGGGGACAGACTCTAAAACAGAGAGTGATCTGGGTGAGATACCTTAGAACACGTTTCCAGATTAATAAACAAACACTGGGTGGGGGAGATGTAGCCAGGGCAAGATACTGCTGGAGCTGAATCTCCAGCTGTGGACACGGTGTTTCCCAGGCACAGGGAGGGCTGGCTCTGGATAACTGCCTTGCTGATGCTCATCTAAACAATCCTCCCCTTGCTGTAGCTGAGAGATGAGAGGAACCAGCAAACTCAAGGAGAAATGCAAGCAGGACCGCACTTTCCCTCACTACAGCACCCCATCATCTCCCTTTGTCTCTAGATCGTAGCAGGATTTCAGTGTGGCAGTGCAAAGGAAATGCCTCAAAAGGACCAAGATGCTCATTTAGTGTCAGGATGACAGATGCTTCAATTAGCAGACAGGGCCGTTTCTCCCCAAAATAGATAAAGATGAAATTTTTATAAGATCATGCTGTTTGTGTGGATGGTGCCGCACTGTTCGAAGCCGTCGTTACAGTATGCATTAAAATAAAAAACTCCCATTTCAGTGGTGGCTAACCATCCTGCTAATCATTTTGCAGCTCAGAGCCACAGATCATCAAAGCCCTGCTTCCTTTCACCTAGAAGCTCTTCATGGTTGAGCATGTCATCCATGTAAGCAGCTCTGTCTGACACCCCTAGCATCCTTTTTCAGAGAGAAGCAGGGAGGCAAGTGGAGTTGTCCTTTGGCAGATGCTTCTGGAAATAATTTTTTTTATATATTAAATGTTTCTTTTCTGCCTCGTTCAAACTACTCACTTGGTGTTTTACAGGGTAGGCGGGGTCTGAGGAAACCTGATCTCTTCTTGACTGATTCTGGATGCAGCTCTAGGGTTCTACACTGGTGCTTGACTGCAGGAAGGCCCCACTCCCTCAGCCACAGTGGAGACATACCCTGTGACAAAGGCCAGCTCTCTACAGCTTCATTGCTAATCCCTCCTCTGTTGTCCATATTAAGGGCTTGCAGTCTCCAAAGGAGATGGGAACACATTGTTTTATAACCAGAAATCACAATGTGTAAAAATATTTGTAACGACATAGCTAACATCAATTCCAGAAAGACCGTAGCACAGATGATGGGGAGCTTCTAAAAATACAGAGAATCTCAGACAAAATACGGCCTTTCAGGAAGAGAGGGACAGTCAGGAAGAATGAGGGGAGAAAGAAGGAGGGAGGGAGGAAGACAGAAAGACAGAGATACAGAGAGAGAGAGAGAGAGAGAGAGAGAGAGAGAGAGAGAAGTACAGGGAGGAGACACCGAGTGACCCCTAGGAGACAGCTAGGGCCTCCCATTGCATTCTGGGGGAGGGGCTGGAGCTTGAGGCCATGATAAGGTTCATTCAAGGCTGGGGTGTGGCCATGGTTTCATGCAGTGAGTGCCTGGGGCCTGGCAGAGGGCAGAGGGCCCATTCCACACTGAAGCCGCAGCGCTCCAGCGAGCCTAGGTCTGCAGGGGTGGGTTGGTGGTGTCCCTGGAGAGTGGGAGCCCCTCCATATATTTGGATCCCAAACTTTGATGGCTCACATGGCTATTCACATGGAAACCACATACATGCACCCAGAACAGGAAATGTATAGTATCAGGAGAATCTCCTGAGCCTTAAATTCTGGAAGTTTCCCTCTAGAGGGATTTTTGTCTTTGATTTGGGCTGCTCCAGAGCCCCTCCCCCCCAGCCCCCTGTTTCTGCTGTCACCAGAGGGACATCGCCCACGTGGGAGCATCATCCTGAGACAGTTGGCTTCTTGAAGACCAGCTCCCTGCCTGCACACAGCCAGTCTTCCAGGAGGGCGGGGCTTCTTTTGTTTCTGGTGCCCCAGGAACTTGCTAGGCTCTGGTGTGCATCCCCCAATCCTGTTTGCAGAGCCCCTGCCCAAGCTTGAACAGGACCGGTGGCTGGTTCTTGAGAAGCCCCCTAAGTTGAGAATCACCTTGAACTTCTGCTCTGCTTCACGACTGCTAGGATTGCTGGTACCCACCCCCACCCCCCACCCGTGCCCAGCTTCAGGAGCTTATTTCTCACAGATTAACAGGAAATAAAGGTGGAGAGAACACCTTTTATCTGGTCAAGTTTTGAAATTAATAGCTGTTTTAAGCTGTTTTCCCTCCCTCTGTGCCAAGGTTCCACCTCTCTCTCCTTGTGCATCTGTAGAGTCCTGACATGGAAGGTGACGCTCTTAAACAAAAGGCTTTTAATAAAGGATATTCATCACCCCGTGCTTCTGTTCGAACTGTCAGGCCCCTGTGTGCAGCGGAGGGGGTGGTGCTGGGCTTGCAAAGTGCTTTCACAGGAGATGCGAAGAGATAATTAGAGCTCCGAGGAGACAATAGATGGAGGCACCAACAGGAAGGAGGCAAGAGGATGAAGGCTGGGAGTGGAGAGGGCTGGCCCCAGTGTCACCAGCCTGAATGGGAGACAAAAGCTGAGGCCCTCACCTGTCTGCCTGCTGCACCTGCTGCTCTGAGAGGATCGGGTGGGAGGAGCTGATGGAGTCTCTACCCTGCACCCACATTCCTAGAGAGCAGTTGGCTCAGTCTCTGTGTGGCCTCCTCCTGTCTGCGAGATAGGAAGGACCAGACACTCAAAGAAGTAGAAGGAAAAGGAGAAAGCTCAGGTCCCCAGAGTAACCTAGCAACGTGTCCCAGTGCTCACAGCTGCCTGTGGCAGGATGGAGTGCTGATAAGGGGATGTCATTGACTTCAGAGCCTTTAAATCCACCTTTAAAAGATTTCTTCTTTTTCTTTATTTTCTACATCCAAGGTGTGGATAGGACGAAGGCTAGAAAGATATGTTAAGACAAGTCCTGCCAAGCAGTAGGCCACGGTGCCTTCGCTTTTAAGCCCCAACCACCCTGCAACCAGGTGGGCAGCTTAGTCTGTGTGGAGGTCAAAATGTTTGCACCCGTGATGAGGGCTCAGGGCAAGCCACAGAACCCTGCCCTACTCCCATGGGACCAGGGGAAGGCTCCTGGAACATCCCAGTGGAAGACAGGACCAGGAGCCAGACTGAGGGCAGCAGGATTTATGGATGTTTGAGCTCACCTAGCCTAGGTCCTGAGTCACCTTTAAGCTGATGTTATGTTCAGATGTCACTCCTCATGCCTGTCCTCCATGTGCATGGCAGACATTCAGACACTTTCTCCGTCCTTTGGTGTTTCTCCTCCCAAGGCAGCACGGCTCATCCTGACTTAATAAAACTCCCGGTATCATCATCAACTTGAGTTTGGAAAGGCCGAGACAAGCCCTACAGGAAGAGGTGCAAGTCTGGGGTCACAGCCACTGCATAAATTCTGAGAGAGGGTCGGGGGCCTCTTGAAGTCTTGGAGCTCCTAGATAGCAGGGTCACCACCTCCTCAGGTGGCTGCACAGGTGGACAATAGGCGAATGCACGAGGCTGTATAATCTGTGACGGCTTAAACAGGTGTGGCTGGACTCTTTCTCCTGGGAGCACACTGCCCTCTGTCTATCTCTGGAGAAATGTTTGGAGAGGGTCAAGACCTTCCCCAGTGCTTGAGGGCCAGAACCAGCTCACATCTGTGCTCCAAACCTGGCCCCGTCCCCAGTATGTCCAGAGCTGACTTCGATGGGCGGGTGCAGCTCCACGTGGTGCGGCCCTTGTGTCTCTGATTGTGGGGGACCGAATATCCCTGTTATGGAATATTCTGGGTTCCAGGCCCTGGCCACATAAACAGCGGTGGCGCCTGGGTGCTCGAGTCCATTGTATTGTTAATTAACACCAGGCTGTAACTGTTTACCTGGCCTGAGGGTAATATGCCTCTTAATTGCATCTGTATGGGCCTAAGCATCTGGATAGGCATGGGAGGAGGTGCTGGTGGTCTGGGAGTTAGGACAGAAGGTTAGGAGCAAAGCGGGCTAGCGGAGAGGGAGAACAAAGGAGAAATGGTTACCTCGTGGTACTAGCAAGATGGCTAAGGGACACCAGAAAATATGGCTAATAAAAAAATAGCTCTAGTTCCAAAACATGGAACTGAGAGCTCTCTAAAGATGACAAGATGCCTGTGTTTGGTCTTTATCGTCGTTGCGTTCCAAGAAGCTTCCAGGTTCACACAGCCCCGCTCAGGGTTAAAGCTGAGACAAGCTGGGCCACGACAACTGATCCACAAGACCTGGAAGGGCCTTGGTCTCCACAAACTCCATTAAACTTCTAATTGGCATTTCGGCTTGGATCATGGCTTTGAGAGGACAGAATGACCTTATTACAGGTGACTATTCTGAGCCCCTTCCTTGCCCGGGGGAGAACTAGGGGAGCTAGCTGGCTTTTCTGGCGAAGACCCAACAGGTGCTCTTTTTTGCTAATGAGGAAGGGTTGGCCCAAGGCTTGCAGGGGAGCAGCCATGAACCAAGGGAACTTGTGAGTCTGGAGTCTGGCTACTGGCAACGAATGGTCAGTGAGTTGTGAGGTTGAATCCATTAGACAGTCTGCAGCTAAGGCAAGCCTGCAGTCTGCTGGAAGAGGCATCACTCAGATCTCTTTCAGACTCATGATCTTAGTGTCCCTCAGGGTTGAGAGAGTCCCAAATGTACTGTAACCTCTAGCCCCCAGCACCACCCTTGGTAGCTGAGGCTGGGATGGCTTTGCAGTAGCCAGTTTCTTCTGAGGCTGCCTGCCTCACCAAATGCCCACCATGCTTTTATTTAGCTGTGTTTGCCTACGAATCAAACCTAACGATATTCTATTTAATTTCCCTCTCTCAAATATCATGATGCTTAATGTAAACCAATTACTACAATTTTGCTTTCTACGAAATCAGGAAATGTAATCAAGGGGATGTGATTTGTTTGCTTTTCATGAAATAGTATAGCATGGTAGTGACAGTGGAGGCAGGAGGTGGCCTGGGGAGGGTTGAGAACGTGTGTGTGTGTGTGTGTGTGTGTGTGTGTGTGTGTGTGTGTGTGTGAGAGAGAGAGAGAGAGAGAGAGAGAGAGAGAGAGAGAGAGAGAGAGGGAGAGAGGTGGGATTTGTCTAGGTGGCTTCACATAGCCCATACCCTGAGAGAGCCTGGCATAGGGTGACAAGCCAAATGCGCAGGCCTTCACAGCAGGTTTTTCACAGAGGCTGGCCTCACACTTTAACTCAGAGACCATGGAGCAGAGGTGGGAGCTGATTTGCTTCTGGGCAGTGGCCACACTTAAAAGCTGACTGCTACGAGTCACCACAATTCTAGTTACAAATGGTAACATTTCTCCTGGAGAGAAGGGCGAGGGCTCTAACTTGGAAGGGTTAGGAACTTGAGTTAGTCTGCAGATGGGGATACCACTAGTTGTGGAGCCCTGGACACTCGGGCATCCTTCCCGATGAGGTGCTGAATGCACCCTACCATGCTATTAGAGATAATCTTTCTAGCAGATGGCTCCTCTACACCCAGACTCTGTATTTAATGTCCATCACGTGGCATCACCAAGCAGAGAGGAATTCATTTTCACCTTCCCTCCTGCCCCCCCCATTGTCTCCTCCACATCAGTCTCTGTCTTGCAGATACAGGAATGGGAGCTTCCAGCCAGCCTTAAAAAGGCAGGAAGAGGTGACCTGCCTCCTTCTCCATGCCCACAGGTGTGTTTTCCAACCTGGCCATCAGGTCAGGACATAAGCCCCTATCTTTGGAGGCCACACAAGATAATCCCTGGGGATCTGAGCATGTCTTTACCTCTTTTTGTTTGTTTTTTGTAGTCTTGGCTGGCCTGGAATTCACTATGTGCACCAGGCTGGCCTCGAACTCACAGAGATCCACCTGCCCTCAGGCTCCTGAGTGTGGGGAGTAAAGGTGTTCATCACCACACTGGGCTTCGGTCTTTAATTCTTTTCTCTTTCGTTTTACTTTGAAAGGAAGTGGAAATCAAATGACTTAATCATTTCAACAGATTAGAAGTGTCACAATTATTTCTTTTTAGCTGACTAAAACTGCATACATATACCTACAGTACAGAGTGATGGAGCCTTGCTCAGTGGCTGGAGCAGGCTAATTAGTATGTGTGTCGCTGGCTCTAACTGACATTTCCATGATGATCATCTCTCTTTAGTTTTGAAGCCTTTGCCATCCCCGAGGAGGCCAAGTCCTGCCCACTCCATAACTCATTATGATCTGGGGGTTCTCGTATTTGAAAATTGAGAACAACCACTTTCACCTGACCCTCCCTTGTAGCCAGCATCCCCAAAGCCTCTTGTGTCTGTCTGCTTCTCCAGCTTGAATAGGGGAGGTAACTTCGGGGCTTTCCATGCTGGACCACACCATGGAGTCTCTAAGGTTGAGGATGCCTCTGGCTGCAAGTGCACCTGGGAACCCCGGAGACCTGTGAGATGAGTGGGGACCCTCAGGTGCTGTGACAGACTCTGGGGAACCCTCATTTTCAAGGGTCTTGTGTTTCCTTCCAGAGCAGAGGGACTCTCTCTGTGGTCCTGCTCGGTGGAGACAGACACTGTCCAATGAGGAAAAGTCATTACAAATGAAGCAAGTGACCCTCCGCCTACACAGCAGGGTGGTGCTGGGCAGTGCTGCAGGGGATTCAGGAAATGGGTGACCAGATACTGTGTCTTCTGCCACTGTCTGGAAGCACAGTGAGGCTGCCTTCTCTCTCTGGTTTCACCGCCTTCCCCTTGGAATCTGCAGTCTGAGAGTGGGTGTGTGGTTGAGTGGCCAAGTGAACGCTAAGCCAGGGCCTGCTGCTCCGCACCTGTGAGGAAGTGTGTATTCCAGTCTTTGGGTGGTCTCTGGCTCCCCACCTCTCAGTCTGGAGTTTCTGGACCTCTGTTGAAGTTTTTTTTTTTTTTTTTTTTTTTTTTTTTTTTTTTTTTTTTTTTTTTTTTTTTTTTGTGCTTCCCAACCCCTGACTTCTGAGGCTCAAGCCAGCATGAAGGGTTTTAGCCTTGCCCTTCCTTTTAGGCAGTTCTCAGGAAGAAGAGCCTCCAGCCACAGAAGTTCAGCCAAAGCTGACCTGTCTCGACTTGGAGGGTTTGGAAGTCGTATTTCTACCCTACCTCACTTTAACCACCTCAGCCTAACCTGCACCTGCATCTTCTCAGGGTTCCCAGCTCAGAGACAAGCCCATTGGGGCTCAGGTTCATGGGGGCAGTGCCCTGGTTAATACCTGGTTCTGAAATTCTGCATCAATACACATCCCAAGAGTAATTCTTCCCTCCCCACCTTGACCCCCTCATGCCTCCTCGCTGTGTTTAAACCTTCTCCCAGCTCCACCCATTTCACTGAGACACTCTGCACAGAGGTCGTGGTATCTTTCAAGAGTACACATTTTATCATGATACACCCAGATAAACACCCTTCCGGTGACTCACACTGAGCGCAGGCTGTAGGCTCCACCTTCCCAGTCCTTATGTTGCCCCTGAGCACAGGCAGGCCCTCCTCAGCTTTGTTTGAATTTACCTAGAACCTACACCTATGGGCTCACCCCAAGTCCCCCTATGAACTCATAACCTACAAGGTCTCCCTCCAAGTTCTACCTCCAAAGGCTCTGCCCTCTGGTGGCCCCAGGCCTGGCCCCAGCTCTGAGCTGTGGCCTCTGCACTTCCGTCACCCAGAGCCCCGTCCTCCCAGGCAGTCCTCCGCGCTGTCATTTGGATATTCTTTGTCCTCTTCATCCAGCCATGTGCACACACTGTGACCTTTCCCTAAAGATCCTAACTTGAGACAACCCTCCTGCCTCAGCTTCCTGCATCCTCAGACTGCAAGGCTAAGACACCACTCCTGGGTCACAGCACTCTCAAGTATCTACTGCTCTGCAGACCTCCCTTGCATCTAGAAGCTTCTCTCTGAACAGAGAAGAGGAAGCCTGTCATCATCTTATTTCCTGATCGGCAAGGAAAACCTGGGACTCCCGGGCCCATTGGTCAGATCCCTGGAGAGGTGTCTGAGGTGAGGCCCTCGTGGCTGACAGATTGTTCAGAGAAGCCTGGCCAGCTTCCCTTTCCCATCATGCTTTTCAGGGACTCTGGAGTGGCCTCTTTTGCTGGAGCATCTCAGACCTGCACGTACCCACAGGGATCAACCTGTTATCTTTAGTACGTTTCATGACAGCTTAGCACCAGCCCAAGGGAAGAGCCAGCTAGAGGTCATCCGTCTGCCCCTGGAGTTCTCTGTTGAATTATCCAGTTGTGAGCTCTTTCTGAGAGCACACAGCCCACACCCACACAGCAGTGGCCTGGGAAGGTGTCACAGCTGCATCTCGGCACTGTGGTCTCTGTATCCCTTCTGAGATTTCCTGGACCTCAGGGCCAGTGCACAGTTCTCTCTCAGTCTAGACTGTTAAAGATCACCTGTGCCTGGTGAGACAGTCTATCCCCAGGGGCGCTTCATAGTTGCACACGGAACTTGCTTGGCTTTGAGCTGTGCCAGGGGCTGTCTGTGCCAGGGATGGGGACACTCATCTTTAAGGAGTATATAGGCATCATGTCACCAGGGCTGTCCGCTCACACTCCCAAGGTGTGCCTAGTTGATGTGAGTGCCTGATGACCCCAGCCAAGCTCTGTCCTTTTTCTGCCTTTTTCTGTTTGCTGGTCTTCCATGGGTCCCTCTGTCTGTCCCTGAGCTCAGGCTTTCTCCTCTCTCTCCCAGCCAGGAGGGTCCCCTCTCAGGTCTCAACTTCCCTGGTCTTCCTTTGTTTTCCGGTGGGACACCATGCTCCTTTCCTATCCACTTTCACCATGTAGGGCTCACTGCTTCCTACATGCAAATCACTGCCTTCAGTTTACTGCCTCCAACCAGCCACCCCGAGAATAATGACACCACAGCCTGTGTGTTAAACTTGGTGTGATTCAAGGAGTGCTGGTGTCAAGGGCACGGCCGGCAGGCTCTGTACGCATGATTCAGTGAGGAGGGGCAAGGGACAGGATGTGGGCTGGAAAGGAGAGCCGGAAGCCAGAGAAGCCAGCACCAGGAGGGCTGGCAGCTGTGGTGGGCACTGGAAGCTGCTGCTCTCCATCCTATCTTGCGAGCTTGCCCATATTCTCCTCAGAGTGCCAACACCTCTGCTCTCTCTCAGGACCCCTCTCTCCCCATTCCCTTGTCTCACCATGCCATCATTTGCCTGCATCCAGAGATCCCTTGGGATTGCAGGATGTTGGTCACCTATTTTTTTTCCTGTTGATTAAGAGAGTTGAGGGCCATAGGTGTGGGTTCCAGACTTGCAGCTTACTGGCTGTGAGTGTGGGCAGACACACTTTCCAGAACCGTTTTGTCCCATTGACCTCAAAGGATGGACAGCTGAGCTCTGCAGGATCAGGCTTTGCAAGAGGGGCTGAGGCACAAGCACTCCTGTGGCTGTAACAAGTTTCCTTTCACAATTTCTAAAAGCTGTGATCTGTATGCGTATTTCTGAGGATGAGTCATCAGAGCCAGGGTGACAGACACCCCGACTCCACAGATGCTACCACAGGGTGTCTAGCATACCTGTAAGCCCCTGGGTGGCCACAGCAGGCACACTCGACAGGATCACACCACATTTTCTGTCTGTTTGCTTGTTTGTTTAAAGACTTCTTTAGTTTAGTTTTATGTGCATGAGTGTTTTGCCTGCATGCATGTATGTGTACTGTGTGTGCACGGTGCCCACAGAAGTCAGAGAGAGCATCAGATTCCTGGAACTGGAGTTACAGATGAGTGTGAGCCACCATGTGGGTGCTGGGAATCAAACCATGGTCCTTTGGAAGAGCAGCCAGTGCTCTTAACTGCCGAGCCTTCTCTCCAGTACCCACACTGGACTTTGAAAATCAGAACTTCCCCAGGCTGGGGAGTAAGGAATGAGATACCTGTCTTGGGACGTTTTTGGTTTGTACGGGTTGCAGAGCTTGCAACATGAGGTAGATTTTGGTTCTCCTTGTGACATGACCCCTTCCAATCCCACCCTTATGCTTTCTCTTCTCCCCCCAGGGGAAGCCCCTCTTCTCTCTGAACTTACTTCAACAGGAAGCTGAGACCACACCAGCTCTTGGTTAGTGCTCAGAGACTGTCATAGAGATAACATCACATAGTTTCAGATGACAAGTGTTTGTTCTCTCCAAACTGGAGGCTGGAGCCCAACATCCCTGAAGGGTGGAGGGAGCCATGTGTGAGCCCTTAACGTCCTCAGGGAGGCTTACTCTGCCTCTGAGTCTTATAACGCCAGGTTTTCCTTGGCTTGTGGCCACATCAATCCAATCCTTGTTATATCTTCAACCGCCTTCTCCCTGGTGTTTCTGGCTCCTGCCATAGTGAGGATCCATCTTAGTGTATTGAGAGGTCCAGGAAACTCATCCTCATGAGGACATATCTGCCAGGACCCATCTCTATAAGGTCACATGATCAGGTACTTCAGGGGATGGCTTTAACATGATTTTAGAAAGGTGTTTGTTGGACTGTATGTATGTCCAACAAACTTGTGTTTCTCAGTGTCTCTGAGGGACGCTCCAGTCTGCAAGTGAGAGGGACAGAAGGCACTCCTGGCAGCTCTCATGTAGGAACTGGCAGGTCCAGCCTCTCTATGAGTGTCTACATCACTGTTGTGTCATTGCTATAGAGTAGTTGCACACAAGGGTGGTTTCAAGGACAAACAGGCCTAGGCTAACAGTGCCAAAGTCACCTTGGGGAGTGAGGAAGTGGCCCTGTTGCCCCATAATCAGTGTGAGCAGAGGGATGCCGAGCTCAGCCTGTGATGTGTTTGGTGCATAGTCTCCATGTCTCTGGGCCCTTGCCTTGGTTTGCAGCCCCTCTTCATACCTCCAGTGGGTAGAAAAGGCCCCGGGGGCCCCTCTTTGACTTCCCTCAGGGTGAATGGTGTCTCCCCACGCCTGGCAGGCTTCTCTGGTCCTGCCATTAAGTCTCATGCCTCTCATCTGCTCATTTTACAGCCGTTCATTTTAATCATGAAAAGGTCAACTTGTCAGCACACAAATGTTACACTTAATTTGTTTTCTCCAGGCACATCCTCGCCATGATAATTTAGCCCAATTTTAAGTCATTTGGCAATGGGAGCTGCAGTGTGGAGGGGTCACAAGCCTCAGCAGCTGAGACCACTGCAGTTTACCTGGAGACCCACCGAGTGACTCTGGGGCGTGGTGTCGGGCAGGGGTGCCAGGGACTTTGAGGTGAGCTGAATCTTTTGGTCCCAAACTTGTCCACGGTGGTACCAGGCAGCCCCTTGGAATAGGGTTCGTCAGGAGTCCCGGGTGTTGCAGACTTGGATGAAGTCCCAGTGTGTGTCGACTTGCACGTGAACATCCCCCGCCTTGGTCCCTTTCTCTTTCTCTCAGCTTTGTCATTTTCTGTAAGCTCCCCCTCTGATAACTCTAGTAGAGGCTGGGAGACCTCCATGAGCGCTTCTCCCTTCCAGAGTCTTCCTACACGGTGGGCTGTTGCTCCTGAACGCTGTGTGTGAACTTGTCCTGGAGAGATGAACAAATGTGTTTTCACGATTCCACTCAAGTCTGTCTTGCTGAGCCAGCGACTTTAATTATTTACATGAATCTCCTACAGGTACATGAGCAACCAACGAGCAATCGGCTGAACCACGGGAGGAAATGTCTGCCACTCCCCCCGCCCCAGCAACTGTTAGGTATCTTCAGGGAGGTTCTTCATGAGCCCTTTCATCCTCCATGATGGAAAATTCATGGGCCAATCCTGTACAGGTCTCCTGCAGATGAGTCCAGTATCTGCGAGTAGAAGAGGACAGTGGCTGTGCAGTGCCCAGAGGACAGTGATCTGGGTGGCTTGGAAGGGTCATGGAAAGATGGGTTTCTAGGAGTCATACCTTTGGCTTTTAGTCCCTCAGGTACCATGGAGACATAGACGTTGAACAGCCTCCAGGGGCAGCATTCAGCAGAGCCACCGAACACCTGTATTCCTGGCACACAGGCACGGGCTGAGATGGCAGGGCTTCGGGGGAGTTGGATGGTCCCCTCCCCTTTGTCAAATCCTGCCAACCATCTGGGGACCATCAAGTCCAGAACCTGCAGCTCTCAACCTCCTCCTATGTGAGGTGTAGTCATTCTCTCCCCTTCCACTCCCTGTCACTTGAACCTATGCCCTGTCACCACACGGCCACTGGTTATCCTCACTGTTTTCCACTCCTCTGGTGGTCCCCAGACCCCGTTCCCTGTCCCCTCCCACTCCTCTGTGACAAACCCAACAGTCTTCTTGGTTCTGGCCCTGGCCGTGAAGCTCACCAGGGTGCTGCTGGTCTAAGTCCCTCCGTCCCTTACTGTGGTGACAGTGTCAGGAAGATCCAGACAGGAGGTCTGGTAACAGACTAGTGGATTTCACTGGGTTTTGCAGGTGGGAATTTAAGGTCCAGGTGTGAACCTGGGCTCCCTGCTGCTAATCACAGCTGGAGTGCTGAGCCTCACATGGGGAACAGCAGAAAGGAGAGGAGACAGGGTTGAGCCCACCCATGAGGGCAGAGCCATGTTGCTCCACCCCTTAACATCTCCAAAGGTGGCCGCTGCTAATGTGAATCTTGGGAACCAACACCCAGATCGTGGTGCTCAGTACCCCTCTTCCCACCACACACAGCAATGGGAGACATGGGGTTTACACTTCCACTGTTCTGTTGCAGTGGCCTTAGTGCCTAGCACATGGCCAGTCCCATAAATGAATAGCCACCGTGAACAAAGGACAGAAAGTAACTTGTCCCTGTTGCTGACATTGATCTTGGTTTCCACCAGTGACTATGGAAACAGTGAGCATGGTGGTGACTGCCCCTTTCTGGGTCTTGTTGGGGCACACATCACCCTGTATCAGCTGCATGCTTTCCTAATGCCTCCAGAAACTCAGCATCATCTGCTCACTTTGCAGAGGGAGCCCTAGGGCCTTTGGGAAACAAAGTGAACCACTCATGGCTCACGGTATTGGTGCAGACCCTAGGAGCAGGCTCACAGACACAGCACCACCCTGAGTGGTGCATCCAAGAGACTTTCTCCATAGCAGACCCTGTAGCACCTGGCCTGCGTCACTGGGAGATTTTGCAGTGTTAGCTGGAAATATTGTTGCTCTCAGACACATCCTACTTTTTGCCCCACACCCCAATAGGGTGACCCCTTCCCTGTGTTCCATAGGGCTGAAGGTTCTCTCCAGGTGCAGGCTCACAGGCACCGAGTGGCCCTGTGTCTGAGCAGTCTTCAGGAGCCTCCTCTCTCACTCCAGCCACACTTGACAGGCCTCTCCTTCACAGGACTGGGCTGCATGCCAGGCAGGGACCCCTGCCCACACTCACTCTCAAGGTTCCCAGCTCTCTTTTCCCACAAGGCTCTTAGAGGTTGAGTGGTGACCCCGAAGCAGGGGTCTCTGGGTGCTGGGAACCTGGATTGTTAGATCAGGACTGACTGTCCAGTTTCTCTGGCACCTCTGCTGCCCACTGTCACCCCATCTGCACCTGGCGGGTAGAAGGTGCTCCACTAAGGACCAGGCATTTGAAGATTGTGATGCTCACTCTTTGGTCAACTGACGACGGGCCAAGAGGTTCTAGGCAGATCACAGAGTGGAGCTGGACAAGGGGGTCCCCTAGTCCCTGGGGAATAGAGCCAAGGCAGCTGAAGGCTAAAGGAGCCCCTCTTCTCCTTCTGACCTTCTCATCCTGTCAGACTCACCAAACAGCAGCAGGAGTCTCCATCCCAGAGCTGGGGAGTGCTCAGTGTGGGCATTGCTATCACAAGTGCCAGCCAAGAAGGTTAAAATAGCCTGGCTCCGCATCTCCGGCAGACTTGCCAGCTGTGTGACCGGACAAAATCATCTGATCTTGCTGTGCCCCCTCATCTGGACTTCAGTGCACCAGAGGCACATGAAAACACGCACCAAAGAACCTGATTGCCTGGCACACGCAAAGCCCTGAGTTTGATTCCCAGCAATACATACAAAACCCAAGCATGGCTTTTAATGGCTGTAATACCTTCGTCTGAGAGACAGGGGCAGGAGGATCAGAAGTTCAAGGTCATCTTCAGCTACTCATTGGTAGGGAGACTCTGTAACCATGGTAACCATGCCTCCTAAGGACTGGCTACAGGTGTGCCTGACCACACCCATCAGGGTGTGGTCAAGGTGATGTCAGGATGATGTGGTAGAGTTTTAAAGGGACAGACAAGGCACATGGTAGCTCTCTGCCTTGCTGCTTTGACACACTCTGTCTTCCTGTTGTTTGGCATTTATCTATTAAAACTTCTCCTAACCTTACGGACTACGCATCAGTTTTTCACTGCAATAGAGGCCATCTTGGGCTGCATGCGATTCTGTCTTCTAAGAGCACTTGGATTTGAGTAAGCTTTAGATCAGAGTGTTTTGTCCTCTTTTGGTTGGTGCAGAGAAGCGTCCCTTGCCTTGGACGAGGACTAGTGACAGGTACTCACCTAGCTGCCTGTGACCCTCAGACCTTGGGTGTGAGGTAGATGCTCCCTACCAAGCTGGGCTCTGCTCAGTGCTGAGTGAGCAGGGCCAGCATATGCTGTGCACAACAGCAATGGCTCGTCAGGGAGGAGGGCAGTCAAGCTACAGTAAGTGACACTCCTCTCCTGTCACCTATCTAGGCCTCAGGGACCCCTGATGCCACCAGATGTCCATTCTCCATTCCCTCTGCTCCCATGTCTCACCTCTCAGGGAACCCGAAGCCTTCATGAACCCATGATCCAGAGCAGGAGGAACTGAAGCCTGAGGTGGTGTAGACGCAGCTGGATCAATAAGATTCGTCTCTGAGAACACATTGCAGCCCCCGCTGGAGGCAGCAAGAATCCCGATCAAAGAATGTATCTTGCTGACAAACTGAATCTGCGATCAATTCTGAGCCCCTCAGAAACGAGTTGTCCGAGTGGTATAATTCTCCCACAGGTGACACTTGCTGAATACAAATTAACCCAAATAGGCAGATGTGACCAGTGGCAGGTCCCTTTCCTGGGTGCAGGGAGCTGTGAAAATGGCATGGGGTTCTCATGTGCAGTGATCAAAACCGTGTAGGGAGCATGCATCAGGACTCCGAGGTCAGGCGCAACCCTGCCTCAGTCTCCCTGCTCTTTTCTGTTGCCCTCATATTTCACAGCACTCTGAGAGGCAGTAGTAAATCAATAGAAATATCTTTGGTGGGAAGGTCCTTGGTTGCAGGGTAATAGGTGTGCTGATGGGTCCCCTGTGGAAAATGTCAGATGATGGCTTGTCTCCCAGGACTGGGTTGAGGGACTGATGCTGTCTGGGCCTGCACCTTGCTGATTCCAGAGCCAGCAGGAGGGAGGGAGGCCTTTGTGAGCCTAGCAGGAGGGTTTGTGTAGCTCTATGGCTTCGAGGGCACATGGTGGTGCTGCCTGCCCAGTATCTCAGCAATGAGCCTTCATTTGTCACGAGAGATGGCATCTTTCAAAAATAACCCGTGTGTGTGTGTGTGTGTGTGTGTGTGTGTGTGTGTGTGTGTGTGTGTATGTGCATGCGCGGCTCCAACTTGCAAAATGTCTTGACACTGCCAGCCTTTAATTAGCTGTGCTTTGCCATCAGGGATGCTGCGACTGCCACTTCGCAGGCTGCAAATGATATCATTGAGTCACCAAAAAACGACAGGGAAGTGAGAGCTGGGAGGAGGCCTGGGTCACTTCGGCCAGTGATAAGCTGCAGAGCCCAGGGACAGCAGCCCTGGCTGAGGTCACACGCTGCAGAAGACTGACCAGATCTGGCTCCTGGAGCTTCGTCCCCTGCCTCAGGCTTTGCATTCCGCAAAGCCAGCTTCCATCCTCAGGGGCAGAGAAACACACACACACACACACACACACACACACACACACCACCATCACCTGGACAGCCAGCTGGCTAACTGGAATCTGGAGATTGGTGCCCTGAGCCCAGACGTAATCCCAGGGGGTCTGAGCGGCCATCTTCATTTCAGTTTGCACTTTTCCTAATGATCTGTGATGTTGAACATCTTGTCACAAGTGTCCAGTCTCTCTATTTCTTTGGGGAGATGTGTATTGAATTCTTTGCCCACATTATGTTTTTAAAACTGAGGAAACAGGCTTTATTTTTTCTCATAGCTGTTTATGTTTACATGCAAAGGATGATTTCTCATAACCCCTTTCTACACACGGCACGGCCCCCCTCACTATGGGCATCGTCCCCAGAGCCATCCATCTGCCACGAGTGCTGAGCCTGTGTTGTCCTTACCCGAGCTCTCAGGTCACGGCTGTAGGGTTTATTCCGTTTCATCACACTTGTCTTGATTCCTTTTTAATCCACACAAGGTGTTTTGGTAAGTATGTGTGATTACAGTGGTGGTCATCTTCCTTCCCTACTTAACTTGGTTTGGAGCCACCCGGGAGACACACCTCCTATGTGTCTAAGGGTGTTTCTAGAGCCACTTGCCTGAGAAGGAAGACTATGAGCAACAGCATCGGCGGCCTGGGATCTTGGGCTGAATAAAAGGGAGAAAGCACACAGACACCAGAGTCCAGCTCTCTCTGCCTCCTGACTGTGGACCAGTGATGGGGGATGTCCTTCTGTATATATGTTTCTCTTATTGGTTGGTGAATAAAACACTGCTTGGCCAATAGAGGCAGGAAGATAGGTGAGACTAGGAGATGAGAATTCTTGGGAGAAGAGGCAAAGAGAGACCTCTAGGAGAAGCCATGTAGCAGAGGAAGGAGTAACAGGTCTGGACCCTTCTCCAGTAAGCCAAGACCACATGGAAATACTTAGATTTATAGAAATGGGTTAATAATTAAGACAGAGCTAGCCAATAAGAACCCCTAGCTATCGATCAACAGTTTAATAATTAATATAGTATCTTGTGTGCTTATTTAGAGCTGAGAAGGGCTCTGGGACCTGGCAGAACAAAACTCCAGCAACAGACCAGTTGCCTCTTGATTCTGCTCTCATGACTTCCCCGCCACAAGGGACTGTGCCTTCAAGCTTTGAGACAGAATATATCCCCCCTCTTTAATTGTTTCTTTCCAGGAATTTTGTTGTAGCAGTATGGAAAGTAACTAAAACAGAAAATTGGGATCAGGAATGGGGTCCTTCACCATGGCTTACAGACTCTTCACTGGTGTGTCGGAGGAATGTGGGTGGGTTTGCATGGGTGGTCTGCTGGAACCCAAGAAGTCTGTAACTGGAGATTAATGGGCCATCTTGGTGGGAGTGTGGGAGACCAGATTGCTGAGAGAGACGTGGACAGCACAGACCTAGATAATGAGGTTTCAGAGGGGATCAAAGGCTGAATCAGAAACTAGGCTAGAGGCCATTTGAGTCTACATTCTTTCAAATTATCTGTCTTTCCTCTGCTGCTGTCATTAGAGTGAGGCCGAATTCAAAAGCAATTGATTGATTTGTTTGGGGGAGGAAATTCCAAGATGGAACAGAATTTAGGTTGTGACATCGAAGCCATGGTTAACTCTTCAAATATATGGGGAGGGAGGGAGGGGAGGGAGAGGGAGAGAGAGGATATATATATATATATATATATATATATATATATATATATATATATATATAGAGAGAGAGAGAGAGAGAGAGAGAGAGAGAGAGAGAAGACAAAAATGTGTTGTAGTAAGAGACCGATCAGAAACACCTGTGGCACTGACCACGCCCATCTGGGCATGGTCACAGGTGAGTATGTGAGCTGTGGGATTTTGTCTGGGGGAGGGACAGGCTTTACTCTCTCTTGGTTCTGGTCGAGTCATGGAGGGCAGTTGAGCTTGGATCCTTGGAATATTAATCCTGGGTTATCAGTTTCTCATGTAAGTGGTTTCTCCCCAATAAAATTAAGCTACATCATCCCAATCCTTTGTATCATAATTTGTATTACCACAATGTGTGGTCAGGAAAAGGGGTGAAAACAAGCCTAAAGTCACGGGGGTGGGGTGTGGTGGGGGGTATTGCTGCTGCTGAGAAAGCAGTCATAGTTGTTAAAGAGATGAGATCATTTAAAGAGAACTTATGATAAGCATGGGAACAACAGGAAAGGCATCCGGAAGGCAGGGTCCACTCACTGAGGACTCCAGCTTATGATAATGATCACGTTCCTACATTCTGATGTGTTTCTCTAGCTCAGGCACTGGGCTAGCATCCCCAGAGCCAGCCCTTCCTTTAGAAGAGATACTTGTTTTTTTTTTTTTTAAGAAAAAATTTTACACTTTGTTGCTGGAGTTTCTCTTTCCAGCCAGGTCTCGCAGCCACCTTCAGCCCCAAATAAACACACAGAGATGCTATATTAACTATAAAACTGTTGGCCAATGGCTAGGACTTCTTATTGGCTAGCTCTGTCTTAATTATTAACCCATAACTACTTATCTATGTATGTCTACCCGAGAACACCTGGTGTGTCCCATCTTCCTGGTCTGTACATGGCATCTCCTAGCAGTCTCTCTCTGCCTTCTCTCCCCAGAATTCTCCTGGTCTCCTAGCCCTGCCTCTCTGCCTGCCTCTATTGGCAAACATGAGGGTTTGCCAAAAAAAACAGTGTTTTATTCATCAACCAATAAGAGAAACATATATACAGAAAGACATCCCCCATCATCTCCTCTTTTTGGTCTTATCTTAC
The DNA here is from genome assembly GCF_003668045.3 of Cricetulus griseus. Taxonomy (NCBI): domain Eukaryota; kingdom Metazoa; phylum Chordata; class Mammalia; order Rodentia; family Cricetidae; genus Cricetulus; species Cricetulus griseus. The sequence continues at coordinate 2,544,743 of NC_048595.1, forward strand.
TAGAGAAGGGTCCAGACCTGTTACTTCTTCCTCCACTACAGATTTTATGTGGAAATTCTTGCAACCCATGTTGGTGGCACTATTTGAACATTTATTTGTTTGTTTTGAGGTGTGTGTGTGTGTGTGTGTGTGTGTGTGTGTGTGTGTGTGTGTCTACATACATACGTACTCATGTATGGACATTGATGTCAAATTTCTTCCTCGGTCCCTCTCCACCTTACATTTTGAGGCAGGCTCTCTCACTGAATTTGGAGCTCACTAGTTAGACCAGGCTGACTGGTCAATGAGCCTCAGAGACCCTCCTGCTTCTGCCTTCCCAGTGCTGGGGTTGCAGGCAGGCACTGACACATCTGACTTCTTACATGGACACCAGGGATTAAACTCAGACCCTCATGTTTGCTTAGCTATCTCCCCAAGCCCCAGAGGGAGGTTCTGACCATTTCCTGTATTTAATGTTGGTGATGGATGAGTCACCTGATATAAGTAGAGTGGATTCTGTATGTGTCATACAGACAATAGTCAGGGAGGAGGAGTCAGCAGGCCCCACAGGTCATGCTGGGGTGAATGTGAGCACAGAAGAACTGGAGGACTTATATTACAAGAGGGCGAGCCCTCCAGGGCACTGTGTTTGGCTTGCTGAGTGGGTCCTGGGCTCCTGGAGGCAGGGAACCTCCTTGGCCGAAGACTGGGTGGGGGAAACTGGTCTGGTCAAATAGAGGGAATCAAGTGTGGTCTTTTCTGAAGTGAGGGCCTTTAATAGAAAGTGGAGGTCATGGTGGGACCTTCAGGGCCTTATGGACTATAAGGAGTCAACATGGCATTTGGCGCCTCAGATGGGGGAGGCCTATGCCCTGTAGAGTGACTAGGAGCCTCTGCAGCCATTCCAGTAGCACCTCATCTTCAGGGTGATGAGCCATGATGTCTCTAGAGATTGCCAAATGCCTGATGAGGTGTGGTGAAACTGCCTTGGCTGAGAACTATCTATCTAGGACAACATTTACTCAAGTTCTGACCTAGGGACGGGCGGCTTAAACTGTAGAGAGCTTTCAGATGTGTTACACTCCCACCAGGATGGAGGAGAAACCCTCCCAGGTCCTGCTACTCCGCCTGACCTGCCATGACCTTGGCTTCACCCCTTGGATCTGACCGTAGTTCTAAACATAGCACATGGCTCCAAGGTGCCGAGCCACACTGAGTTACCCATTTCTGGGGGAGCTGCTTTTCACTAGGCTCCTAGAGACCTCCTTAGACCCCACTTGAATTCAGCATCTACTAATCTTGAACCTTAAAGCGTTGGATATTTAGAAGAACCCGATTGAGTTCTAAAGCAGGGTCCTCCAGCCTCTGCATCCCCAGGACCCCCCAGCCTGTACACACAGATCCCGCTGTGGGGTCTGCCTTGTCTAGATACCGAGCCACAGAGATGGCCGAGTTGGATCGTCTGGCCATAACTCCCTGCTTGGCTTTGCCCACTGAGCTGCAAACACCTCATGAGTCAGACAAGGTCACATATTCTTTATTTTTATTTCTTTATGTCCCAGTGGTGTAAATCCTAGAGCTGGGCACAGCTAAGCTGGTGGATACTGCCAGGTTCAGGTGCCACACTTACCAGGGCTCTGCTGTTAGTTTGCTCTGTGACTTCGGCCTCTCTGTGTCCTCCGAGCCTCCCTACCTTCCCTCTTACAGCACAGCCCCTTCTGGATGTGAGATTTCCTGTGACTCCCTTGCTACAGTTGATTTTCTGGAACACTCCTTGTGGACTTCCTGCATCCTTGGCTATCTCACAGAGTGGCAGCCGAAGTTCCCACAATTGGGTGTGTCCGGTGGCAGCTCTTGTCTGTCTGTGTGCTTCCATACCTCACCCTGACTCCCCGATGTGCCTTTCTCAGAGGAGGCGGCTTTCCAGGAGTCTCCCAGCAGCCAGCAATAGTCTTAGAGCCTTAAACGCAGTTAAGTCGCTATTAGGGCTGGCTGTGGACAAACACATCCACACCACAAATCTTCTATCGATTGTTCTCAAACACCAGGGCAGTGCAGGGCTTTTCCTTCTTTAGCCCCCCACCCCCACCCATGTGATTAAAAGGGAGAGTTTCTGGAAACTAAAAGGAGCTTTATTGTTCTTTACTTAAATCAATGCTGCTGCCTTACACAAAGCCAAGGTGGGGGCGAGGATAACAGGTCTACAAACATTTCTCTTTGCCAAGTTAAAGCTGACCTCTAGGGATGCATGCATCTTGGCTCTGAGAAGCCAGCTCTCTCCAAAAACTTGTTTGCAAGAAGTTTCTGTGGGGAAAACTTTTTAATAAAGGCCTTGCAGAATGAGACACATTCAATTTCCTCCAATTATACATGGAAAGTAACTTTTGTTCACTGCATAGTTTTCTCCTTCGCCTCGGGTCTTTTTAGGGATGGGTTTAACTCAAAGCCTGTGTATGCAAGAAGAAAAGCTTTATGTTTCTTGGCTGAGAATAGCTTGCAACAAATTAGAAAGAAATGAAATATCCCCACAATACTTGGGCCTCCCACATTAGCAATTATGTTTCTCGACTTCCTATATTGCGGGGCTGTTTTTATTTCCCATCTCCCAGTTCTGCATCACAGGCTTTGGTTTTGTTTGCTCCTGAACTGAGGTTCCAGTCTGTGCCCACAAAGATCTTAGAAAGAGCTGAGCTGGCCCCTAGTTCTGTGATTTTTCATGCCTAGGTGACCCAGGCCAGGCAGGTGAGGCTTCTGGGTGCAGCATTTAAGGAAGTTCTCATTGTCTGGTCTCAGTGAGTGGTGATCCTGCACTTAAAGGGCCTTGAAATGTAGACCTCCTTAAGAGGACGGCGCATTCTCACTCTTTCCCCATTGCAGTCTACTGACTTGGCCATGTGATACTTTGGAATAGATTTGATGAACTGATTAGTTCAGCCCCACCCTCCTATCTTTGGTTTGCACAGGCTGACTCTCAGAGTGTGAAGTTACTAGGAATGACTGGGGAGATGGAGAAGTCCCTTACCAGGTAGGGTAGGCTGTGAGTTAAAAAAAAAATGCTGTCACTCAGACTGTGGCTCTCTTGCCCAAGTCTTAGGTTGAAGTATGAATTCTTCAAACCTTAGGCATGATCCCCTTTGGGACAGTGGTTAATGAAGTCACCGGCTGTAGGGTGAGCCTTAATTCAAACTGATCTATCTATCTGTCTGTCTGTCTGTCTGTCTATCCATCCATCATCTATTTATCATCTATCCATCCATCATCTATCTATCATCTATTATCTATCATCATCTAGAGAGAGAGGAGAGAGAGAGAGAGAGAGAGAGAGAGAGAGAGAGAGAGAGAGAGAGATGGCTCATGCGTGGAAGGTGGAGGACAACTTGCAGATTGTGAGACAGAATGCTTGCTCTCTCATGAGTACAGGCTTAGCTTGCTGACATTCTTAGTGGACCCCAGGAGGACCTGAGTGTTCACTGGGCAGCACCCACTGCAGATCTGTTGTTATAGGCACTTGGGGCTTAGTCTGTCTTTTCTTTGTGGATAATGTCTTATTTAGCACCCATGGAGGGTGTGAAAGCCCAGCCTGTGCTAGTACTGGGGCCATCTCCAGAGCTAAGTTCTGCTTGCTGTGACAGATCACAGCTCTCAGAGTCTGTCCTATGTTGTCCACACTGCATTTGTGGCCAGTGTTCTCCAGGGTGAGAGTTTTTTACCATTTTCTATCTGCTTCTGGCTTTTGCCCTTGGTTGTCTGGAAATGCCAAGTGAAAACCATTAGATGCACACTAATGACATAATGGCTATGTGAGGAAGAATGCTCTAAACTTGGTGTTCAAAATCAAGAAATTTGCTCATGGGTTCTTGTCCCTCTCCCCTTCTTCGAGGGACTATGCAATTTCTCTTGGGGTCCTCTTGCATAGTCCCTTGAAGAAGGGGAGAGGGACAAGAACCCATGAGCAAATTGGGAACAAAGGGGGGAGAGGAATCAGGTGGGAAGGAGAGAAGAGGAGGGGGAGGAGAACAAGAGGACTGAGACAGGGGCGGAATAGAGGAGGGCAAGAAGGGATGCCTTGACAGAGGGAGAGAGTACAGGTTTGGAGAGAGGTCTGGCACAGGGGAAATGTTAGGGGATCCACAGGGATGACCCCAACTAAGAATTTAGGCAGTGGTGGAGAGGCTGCCTTTGATGCTCTTCCCCTATGATGAGATTGATGACTATCCATTCCTAGAGCCTTCATCCAGTAGCTGATCAAAGCAGAAACAGGCACTCACAGCTAAGCACTAAACCATATTCCTGGAATCCAGTTGCGGAGAGGGAGGAGGGTTGAGCAAAGGAGCCAAGACGTGCTGGAGAAACCCTCAGAAACAGCTGACCTGACCTAGTGAGAGCCAGAGATGGTAGTCATAAAGCTGGGAAACCTAACCAAGCCCTTTGAATGTGGGTGCCTGATAGGAGGCCAAGACAGTCTATGGGACCTCTAACAGAGGAGCCAGTATTTATCCCTAGAGCACAAATGGACTTTGGGATCCCATTCCCTATGGGGGGATACTATTGCAGCTCAGATACAGCAAGGAGGACCTAGCCCCCCCATGATATGATGGACTTTGATGGTCCCATGTGGAGGGTCTCACTATCCCTGGGGAGGAGGTGGTGGTCTGAGGGGAACATGGGAAGATGGGAGGGCGAGGGAATGGGGGGATGGATATGTAAATATGAGTGCCTCTAAAATAAAAAGGAAAAAATAAAAAGGAAAAAAGAACACACACACACACACACAAAAGAATAAACAAAGGAAAAAATCATGAAAACACTAAGCACTGAGTGAACCATGGTCATTTGCACACCTCTGGAGAAAGGCTGGTGTGATTCTGGAAGCCCAGTGGCTGGTGAATGCTATTTAAAGTTCCTGTCTTTGCTTCTCTGTCAGTCACATTAGAAATGGCAAAGGATGAGTGTGGGGCCGGCCAATGGGGCTCAGCTTCAGCAGTCCACTCTTTGCACTGGGACAACGACCATTTGCTGAGCTCAGGAACTCCATGGAGACCACTTTTATGCATGAGACCACTCTGTTGTTGCTCAGGACAGCACCTGGGGGTCCTGCCTCTTCACATCAGATTCTCATAGCAAAAGCAGGTTCCGTGCTCCCCTAGATCTGGGTAAATGGCACTGACATTCCTATGTGGTGAAGCCAGGGCATCCCAGGGCAATGCTGTCCTTTCCATGCCTCATCATGAATGTGACCTTGCTCCGTCCTTGGGGAAGTTCACAGTCATAGACAGGGGGAGAAATCTGACCTGACTCTGCTGAGTCCTGATCCAACCCGAGGATCCGAGGCAAGCACAGCTAATTCCACAGATTCTCAGGTGTGAGCTAGGCCTGCTCACTCCACATGCATCTGAAGAACAGTGTTTGCCTTTTATTTCTTTTTTTTAAAGAGGGAGAGGGAAATCCCAGAGCACGGGAGAGCAACATCCATCCTGAAGAATCAAGAACAAAAGCTCCTGTGTCTTTGATCTGCCAGGCAGTTCGCTCTGCTCGGCTGCCATGTCCATCACGTGGGGACATCACTGTCAGTTTGGTTGTGGTGCTCTCCTCCTTGGCACGGAGGGGAGTAACTCAGAGTGTTGTGGGGTCTAGTCCAGGGTCATCGGCTAGAAAGTGTGTGGACCCAGAGCCCTCCCACTGCCTGTGTTGGCCTCAGAGACTATTGCTGGTTTCCAGACACCTTGAGGTGATGTGGGCTTGGGTCTAGGCTCCAACTCAGGGCAGGCTGCTTCTCTAAGCCATCTATGTTCTGGATGTATGAAGATGTGGGAGACAGGGAAGGCACTGGCTGCTTTCAGGATAGGACAGCCTTTCTGGATCTCCTCTCCTCACTAAGTCTGTATGTCCCTAGTGCTACCCAGTCAAATGCCCACTCTTTGGCTGTTAGAAGAATAGAAACTTACTCCTCACAGTCTGGGGTCTAGGCCTGCTCCCTCGCAACACACAAAAGAGGTCAGGTTTTATCTTGCCTCTTCCAGCTACTAGGGCTTTACTGGGAAACTGGTTACCTTGGCTCACAGCCGGGCAGTTCCAATCTGTCCCTGGTGTCACTTGGCAAGCTTGATATGTATTTTCTTGTAAGGATGTGAGTTTCCTTGGATTAGGGCCATGCCTCCCCAGTGTGCCCTCAGTCTGCCTCGTCCATCGTCCTGTGCCCAGCTCCAAGGAAGCCTTTGCTTCAGGCACTGTTACAGAGGCAATATCATAGGGGTAGTCTGACCCGATGGGAATCCTTCTCTCCTGTGAGAAGCACTCACCACAGTGGCCCTTTGTGGGGACCTTCAGCCTCCCATGGCTCTCATATTCACTGTCATTGTCCTCCCAGACCTGGGTATGGAGCTCTGAGGAGCTGTTTACTGATGTGAAGAAGGTGGCAGCAAGCTGTGGTCTGGCCATTGCTAGGAACCACCAACCACCCTTGGTGTTCAAACCACAGGAAGTCAGTGCATCGCCCATTTTCACTCGGCTGCACCTAAGACAATGTGTGTGCCCCAGTGAAGTCTGACTCGGCCTGTTTTAGGCCTGGACCAGCTGTAGATCACCCTTACCAATGGGTAAGGTAAAAAGACCAACCCTGACAGGGTTATTTTGTGCCATTGTACATTGCACATGGCAGCTTCTCAGTTTGCTGGTACACGAAGCTCAATGGGCCACAGGATATAGTTGAAATGATTCCTCAAGTCCAGGGTCCCTTGCAGGCCAGCCGATGGATCAATTCAATATCCCCCATTGATGTCACTGTCTCTCTATGTTAGGACAGCAGTGTACTTACATGGTTTTGTAGTGAGATATCCACCCTGCCCTCACCTGTAGCACTGACCATGCCTATTTGGGCATGGTCACAAGTGAGGACATAATGGGGAGTGAGTTTAGGTCTGAGGTCCGGGCAGGTGGCATTCTCTTGCCATTCGGTCGGGTCACAGGGAGCAGCCTGTTAGGATCTTTAGAGCAGGAGCTTGGAGTGAGAGATTTTGAACTCTTCCCCTCTTGTAATGAATGTTACAAGAAGCCCCCAACAGTGGAGAGCTTGATTTTAATCATCACTGCCAAAACTTGCTACAGGAAAACTTACCAGAGAGTTTGGTTTACTTCCTTCTGCCATCCATCTTCTTTCTAAGTGCCCCATCCGGGCATCTGGTGCTGTGACATTTTTGTGTCTCTGCGCCCCACAGAGAGAGATGAGAAGGACTATTGAGGATGAGGGCAGGTGTGGCCTTGAGGTTGGAAGTTAATGAGTGAAGATGGGCAGGGAGCCCCGGAGGACCCCAAGCCGATGCCAGGGAACCACGGGTCTCCCCATCAGAGCTTTTGCAATGCTGTGGCAGCTGCCAGTGCCCCGCAGGTGACTGGGGATGGCCGGGAGCTCTGCCTCAGATCTTGGCACTCCTTCAGTGGCTCCTCTGTCTCTGGGTTGCAAGCGTATGTCATAAGGACATGCCAAGTTGGAAATGTGGGACACTTTCATGACACACACCCTGGGATTACTTTATTTACTCCAACTTACAAGGTCAGCATCTTTTAATTAAAGATAGGGACCTCTCCCCCACCCCAGTGCCCAGAATTAGAGAGCATACAGCATGGTAGGGAACATGGTGGCAGCCACAGGTCCGGGGAGGGGGGCCAGCAGGGTGACATCTCCAAGGACGGCAGTAATGAGGGGCTTGTCTGGCTATAGCCACTTTTGTTTAAGATGGAAGGTGGATTGCGCCCTTGGCAGGTAGAGGGTGTATCAGGGACATCTGGCTCTCCTCAGTATGTGTGTGGGAAGCTTGTTTGAGATTCTAATGGCTAGGGATGTCAGTCAGCTCTGCAGAGTGGTGGATCTATGTCCGCCTTGGAGTCTTGATCCTGTGGACAGTTGCAATAAGTGCACAGTGCACTTCAGTGGATGAAGCTTGAAACAGAGGCACTGCGGGTGACAACCTGAAGAGTCATCAACACAGAGCCTCTGCTCATGGCAGGAGTTAGGTCTCCAGCCAGGGCCCTCATACAGCAGTGTGAGCTTCGGTAGCAGCCACGGATGCTGCTGCATCTCCATGCGCCGCTGTGGTCCAACTCCAACAGACAACCATGGCTGCTAGGGCTTGCTGAGCATCTGCTTCCAGCAGGACACGTCCTTATTTCATGTGTATGTGTGAGCACATGCCTGCACAGGTCATGGGGAAGCCAGAGGCCAACTTGGGTGTCATTCCTTTGTTGGTACCAAGTTTGTTTCTGGAGACAAGGTCTGTCATTGCCCTGAAGTTGATAATTAAGATAAACCGTTTGGCCGATGAACCCCAAGGCTCAGTCTACCGGTCTCTACCTCCCTACAAATGGGGTTGCAGGCACACACCACCACACCTGACTTTTTAGATGGATTCTGTGGGCCCGAACTCTGGTCCTCATGGTTGCATGGCAAGTACTCCACTTACTGAACTGTCTTCCCCAGCATGGATACAGAGCTTTCTACTTACTTTCTTTGATTCTGTGTGAAGTTTCTGCAGAGGCCAAGTATCCTTACTTACCAAACTCGTACGGTAGCAGTAATTCTAGACAAACCTGAACCCCCTGGAGATATGCGAGAGTGGAGTTGAGATCTGATGAAGAGCAAAGAGTACCGTCTGGGTCTCCAGCAAGAAGAAAGCCCCAGCAGAGGGCTTCCATCCATTCCAGACACAGCTGCTGGTTATCAGTTAGACATTGGGAAAGCTTCCTTCTAGGAAGAGAATTGGGAAACGAGATGTGTGACTATTTGGGCTGATCACCTAATTTGTGAAGCTGTAGAAATCAGGCTTGAAAGTTGCTTTTGAAGCCCTGCATTTACCTTGGCTGTGGTAACTGCCTGTGATCTCTCACTGCATAATAATAATAATTTTAAAAAGTTATTTGGATTGTGACAAAATGCACACAGCACAGAAATGACCCGTTCAGCATTTTATTTTGTTTTGTTTATGTGTGTGGAAGCCTGAGAGGTTGATGTTGAGTGTCTTCTTCTATTGCCCTCTGGCTTTTTTTTTTTTTTTTTGACAGGTTGCTCCCTCAGCCTGGAGTTCACTGATTGGCTAGAGCAGATGACTGGTCAATGAGCTTCAGGGATTCACCTATCTCCACCCCCTGCTGGGGTTATAGACACACTCTGCCTGTACCCAGCTTCTGGTGGGTTCTGGGATCTGAGCTCAGTCCTCTCCTGAGGTTACAGATACACTCTGTCTGCACACAGCTTCTACTGGGTTCTGGGGTTTGAGCTTAGTCTTCTCCAGAGATTACAGACACACTCTGCCTGCACCCAGCTTCTAATGGGTTCTGGGATCTGAGCTCAGTGATCTCCAGAGGTTACAGAGACACCCTGTCTACACCCAGCTTTTGGTGGGTTCTGGGGTCTGAGCTCAGTGCTCTCCAGAGGTTACAGAAACATCCTGTCTACACCCAGCATTTAGTGGGTTCTGGGGTCTGCACCATTGTTAAGTATAGCTCCAGGGTTGTGTGTCCATCACTAGCACCTGTCTGCCTGAACTGGTCCTTATCCAAAACACTTTAAACACAGATGTGGGTGCAGAGAACAGGTTTCAGGCTCCCCTCTCCAGCTGCTGCACACCTACACCTGATTTATCTACTGGCTGCTGGGACTTCTAATTTTGCATCTTTGGAATCCATACTGAAATGGGGATGCTTTGTGTTTGATAAAATGGTATTCTGTATCACTTGAAAAGACTATTTCTTCTCTGCTATTAGGGGAGTTTTTGAAGGATCGCAGCTCCACGGATCTTTGTGTTACATTTATTTCCTTTATAACACTCCATTTAACAAAGCAGTAGTGGCGCAGAAGACATGGGAGTAACCAACCATTTTATGAGTAGATTTAAGGCCCACTCCACAAGCTGAAATCCTTACCTGGTACCATTACTCAACCAAGACCAATGGCTAGTCATATTATGGGACCTAAGGAAGAATATGACTATTATTCTGCTAAATGGGCATACCATTAAACCAACTCCTAATGACTGTCATTATAATTACAGATCGCTGCTATTTTAACCCTCACCAGACAAACTTCTTCTTTCAGTTGTCAGTGATTAACACAGCAAGTCACCGAGGCACAGAGACTAATAACCGTGGAATGCTCAAACCTAAATGGCATTTCTGTATCAGATCCCCTCTTCCAAGGCTCAGGGATTGTTAAAGAAGAGAATGTGGACTCGCATGAGCCAGAGCCAGTGGATGACACATGGAGGCAGTGCCTTCTGGGTACACCAGAGAAGCTGCACACATGAACTCATAGTGGTTTGACCGCATGTACAAGACCAGTGTAGACCCAAGCCAAACCAAATCCCAGCATGGAGAGGAAAGGTGGACAGGAAGCAGATGGGGGAGTCTTCTGTACACACGTTTCTCTTATTGGTTGATGAATAAAACACTGTTGGCCAATAGGGAAGCAAGATAGGCGGGACTAGGAGACAAGGAGGATTCTGGGAGGTGTAGGCACAGGGAGTCACGATGTAGGACCAGAGAGGAGTAACATGTCTCTGGCCATTTCTCTGGTAAGAGAAGACCATGAGGAAATGGTTAGAAATTGATAGAAATGGGTTAGAAATTAAGTCAGAGCTAGCCAATAAGAAGCCCCAGACATTGGCCAACAGTTTCATAATTAACCTAGTGTCTTGTGAGTTATTTGGGGGCTCTGAGGTGGGAATCCCATAATACAATGGTGCCCACCCCCATCTGAGGAGATACTGGCAAATGACAAGTGCTGGGAGAGGGAGTCCATTTTCTTTACGAGTGCAACCCCTGCTAGGCCAACCACACTCCAATGCAAGGGCACACATCCAGGTATACAAATTGACTTAATGTGTTAACCAAAAAAGGAGACACAAGGTTAGGTGGGCAGTTAGGGTGGGGTAAATCTGGGAGGAGTGGGAAGTGAATATGATGGAAACATATTTTACAAAATTCTCAAAGAACTAACAAAAACTGCAAAAGTGGGTCATGATTTGTTGACTTTTTTCCTAACTGGATGGGTTGAGTTTATTTATTTTTTTTCCTATCATACCTTTACCTGGTTGTTGTGAGGTTAAATAGCCATGTGTCCTGAGACGTTTGAATGCTGTCCCCTCTTTAGATGTATTAAAGGGGCTTTGGCTGTTGGAACACTGGCACACGATCCTCAGGGGTTGTTTTTTCTGTGTCATGAAGTACAATCCCTTTTCAAAACCGCATGCAGTATTTAATTAGCCAGCATGTGGGAATGGTTTCACATCTTCCTTCAGCCTCACACTGATCTAAGGGCCCCCAACTCCCATTTTGTCAGTTTCCTTTCTGAATTCCCCTCTTCTTGTGCAGAGACTTGGGCAATTTCCTTTTCTTTTATAGTCTCTTATGCAGTTTTATTATTACTTTTTAAATGCTTGGCTTGGTTTGTTTAAAATTGCCTGTAAACTATTCTCCTTGGTGCCTTCGGAGGGTTTGGGCGGGGGGCAGCTCCTGAAGATTGATTTAGTTCTCCAATGTGCATCGGCTGGCTCAGGTTTTTCCTGTCACTTCTGTTAATGTTTTCATTGAAAAATATTTATTTTGTTTCCAAATGTATCAGAAAACCAATGAAACCTTTAGAAGGCAGGAAAAGAAAAACATCCTCGTGCCCTCAGAGAAGGGAGACTGCTTAAACAATATGTAAAAAGTAATGGCAGCTATAAAGGAAACTATTGATGAATTTAGCTACATTAAAACTGTAGATTCCTGTTTTGCTGGTTAGCTTTTTGTCAACTTGACGCAAGCCAGGTTGTCTGGGAACTTGTATTGAGAAAATGCCTCCTTCAGATTGGCTTGTGGCAAGCCCATGGGGCCCTTTCTCAATTAGTAATGGGTGTGGGAGGGTACAGCCCACTGTGGGTAGTACCCCGCCCCCCCCCCGCCCCAGGGTCGTCCTGGTGTGTAAAAAAGCAGGCTGAGCAAGCCCTGGGCCAGTGAATAGTGTCCCCTCATGATCTCTGCTTCAGCTCCTGCCTCCAGGTTCCCACTCTGAGCTCTTGTCCTGATGCCTCTCAGTGACAGACATAAAGCTGCATAAATCCTTTCCTTCCAATGCTGTTGGCTTCTTCCTTCCTTCCTTCCTTCCTTCCTTCCTTCCTTCCTTCCTTCCTTCCTTCCTTCCTTCCTTTCCTTCTTTTTTTAAAATCACAGCAATAGAAAGCAAACCCAGAGATTCTGAATTACATCAAAACAGAAGACATGGGAAAGCTGTGTCTGGGAAAAGAGGGTCATAATGATAAAAAAAAAAAAAAAGGAGAAAACGGAAAAAAAGGAAACGGGGAAAAAAAGAAAAAAAGAAAGAAAAAGTCTCCTCAGAGCCCAGGCAGCTCCATAGCCTGGACCAGGGAGGTGAAAATTTAGGACCTGGTGATCTGCTCTCCCCCAGGCAAAGAAAGCTTGCATCACCCAACCGGTTGGCTGGCCAGGGTGAGGGCTTCTCTGAGCTACTGAGAGTCTTCCTCACACTGCTTTAGAAACCTGACATGTTGTGTTAATGGGAGGAACTGGCATTAGTTCCCAGCTGGTTAGTTTTAACGGTCAATTTGACCCAACTTAGAATCGCTTGGGAAGCGTCAGTGGCATCATCTTGATCAGGTTGCCTATAGACACTGTGTGTGTGTGTGTGTGTGTGTGTGTGTGTGTGTGTGTATGTGTGTGTGTCTGTGTGTGTGTGTGTGTGTGTATGTGTGTGTGTCTGTGTGTGTGTGTGTGTGTGTGTGTGTGTGTGTATGTGTGTGTGTCTGTGTGTGTGTGTGTGTGTGTGTGTGTGTATGTGTGTGTGTGTGTGTGTGTGTGTGTGTGTGTGTGTGTGTGTTGTGTGTGTGTGTGTGTGTGTGTGTGTGTGTCTGTGTGTGTGTGTGTGTGTGTGTGTGTGTCTGTGTGTGTGTGTGTGTGTGTGTGTGTCTGTGTGTGTGTGTGTCTGTGTGTGTGTGTGTGTGTGTGTATGTGTGTGTGTGTGTGTCTGTGTGTGTGTGTGTGTGTGTGTGTGTGTGTGTGTGTGTGTGTGTGTGTGTTGTGTGTCTGTGTGTGTGTGTGTGTGTGTGTGTGTGTGTGTGTGTGTGTGTGTGTGTGTGTGTGTGTGTGTATGTGTGTGTGTGTGTGTCTGTGTGTGTGTGTGTGTCTGTGTGTGTGTGTGTGTGTCTGTGTGTGTGTGTGTGTGTGTGTGTGTGTCTGTGTGTGTGTGTGTGTGTGTGTGTGTGTGTGTCTGTGTGTGTGTGTGTGTGTGTGTGTGTGTGTGTGTGTCTGTGTGTGTGTGTGTGTGTGTGGTGTGTGTGTGTGTGTGTCTGTGTGTGTGTGTGTGTGTGAGTGTGTGTGTGTGTCTGTGTGTGTGTGTGTCTGTGTGTGTGTGTGTGTGTGTGTGTGTGTGTGTGTGTGTGTGTGTGTGTGTGTGTGTGTGTCTGTGTGTGTGTGTGTGTGTGTGTCTGTGTGTGTGTGTGTGTGTGTCTGTGTGTGTGTGTGTATGTGTGTGTGTGTGTATGTGTGTGTGTGTGTGTGAGTGTGTGTGTGTGTGTGTATGTGTGTGTGTGTGTGTGTGTGGGTGGGTGGGTAGGGTAATTCTGATTCTCAATTGAGTTGGGAAGACCCATTCTGAACGTAGGTGGCACCATTCCCTAGATGGGGCCTTAGACTATATGAGAGAAGAAAGCTGACTGAACAGAGCAGCAGGGAGGCGGACGGCATGGGCGCATTTGTCTCTCTGCTCTTGAATGGATTTGCTGTGGCTAGACGCTTTGACTTCCTGAACAATGGCCTATAACCTGGAATCACGAGTCAAATAAGTCTCCTCCTGTAGCCTTAACTGTTACCTTGACACAAGAGTCATCCGAGTGGAGAGCTGTCATTTAGGACCCGGCTATATCTGATTGGCTGTGGGCATGTCTGCGGTGGATTGTCTTAATTATTAATAAGAGGGCCAAGCCCAGCATGGGTGGCAGGTGGCTCCGGGCTGCAGAAGAGTGCTAGCTAAGCATGAACTACTGAGGCAGCAGTGGTCCTCAATGTGTGGGTCACCGCCCTGTGGGGGTCGAATAACCCTTTCAGAGGGGTCACCTAACACCATTGGGAACCAGATACTTACATTATGATTTGTAGCAGTAGCAAAATTACAGTTATGAAGCAGCAATGAAGATAATTTTATGGTTGGGGGGTCACCACACAAGGAACGGTATTAAAGGGTTGCAGCATCAGGAAGGTTGAGAACGGCTGCAGTAAGGGAACCAGCCAGCCGCGTTCCTCCACAGTTCCTGCCATGAGCTCCTGCCCTGACTTCCCTAGGGATGGATTGTGACTTGGAAGGGTATTCCAAATAGAGCCTTTTCTCCCTTAAGCTGCTTGTTGTTGGGGGTTTTGTGTCGGCAACATAAATGAAGCTAGAACAGGGCGTACCACAGTGTGGTTAGGGCATGTTGGCAGCTCTCAGTGGGGCTCCTGCTGGCCGTATCTGGGGCAAAAAGGTCACCTAAGTGGGTCAGGACAGCGATGTGGAAGTAAACTGTCTAGGGGATGAAAAGTCCTAACAGGGAGGGGTGGGTAAGCCAAAGGAGGGGAGGGAGATACAGAGGGAGTGCACTCAGCCTCTAATGAACACTTAGAGGAAAACTAAAAGATATGTGTATTTTTAAAGCAAGGGTAAGCAGCTTGTGCAAGGCTGTGCAGAGAATAGCCAGCAGCCTGAGCTGCCACTCCAGCACTGACCTACAGACCAGAGAGGATGTAGCCCCCCTTTTCTGTGTGACCAGAGGGTAGTCTTCAGGTTCTAAGTGCCAACTTCTGCGTCAGAGTGGCTCTAGGGGACCTTGGGTCTATAGGATCCCTTTCAGTCCCACCCATCACTGGGAGAGCAAGGAAGAATCATCTTTTATGGGGTCTTTGACTTTGTCCCCACTTTCCTAGCAGAGAAATGCTGGCGGTAAGAGGATGAGAAAAGGATCAGATCCATGTGTAACACAGGCATGTGGGTGCTTTGATCAACCTCTAAAAGAAGGAGAAGGCACTGATGAGATGGCTCAGGGGTTAAGAGCACCAGCTGCTCTCGCAGAGGACTTGGGTTTGAGTCCCAGCACCCACACTGTGTGGCTCATCCCATTTGTAAACTAGTTTCAGAGGGATCTGGTGCCCTCTTCTTGCCTCTGAAGGCACTGTATGCACATGGTGGGCAGACAAATGTATAGGCAAACTCTTAAACACGTAAAATAAAAAATAAAATCTTTTAAAAAAGAAAGAAGAGCTATGGCTTATGGGGGCAGAGGGTTGTCTCCTCCTCACACAGACTGAGGGCCTGCCTCTTCTCTGAAATACTTGGGACCAGAAGAAGTGTTGCAGATTTTGAGACAGAATATTCATACACACGTAAAGTGGTATCTTTGGCATGAGACCCTGTCTAAACATGAAGCTGCTTTTCATGTGCACCCTTTGTATGTATGCTGTTGGTAATTCTAGACAGTGTTTTTAGTGTGTGTGAATTCTGACCACAGTCTGTCACTGAAGGTCAGGTGTGAAATTTTCCACTTATGACTTTTGTGTTGGTTGTGATGCCATCTGGCAATTTTCAATATTCAGGTTTTTGAATTTGGGGTTAGGGACATTTCATTGACAATGAAATCCTAACCAATAAGCATGCGCAGAGCTGGGAGGAGAAAAATCAATGTTTTTGTAGCAGTCATGGGGAAACTGGTTGGGAAATCATCGGTGATACAAATTTGGGGTGGTGAGGGAGCGAGGGAGGAACATGAGGTATGTATTTCCACCTGGAAGTCACACGGGTGGTTTGTCACGTGATCTGAGCTGGACCCACAAGGAGAGAAGCAGAGGAGAGAGTAGAAACCTCTCCAGAGGCTTTGGGTATGGGGCTGCACAAGACATGTACGTTAGGACATTCTGGAAAGTCATTGTCCCACCTCCTCCTAGGAAACGGAGACCCAGGAGGTGTTATGTCAATGGAGACGAAGGAGACACGCGGCACTGAACTAGATAGGGTCCCTAGGAGAACTGCCATCAAGGCTGTCACCAGGGAAACTGAGTGGGCTGGGAAGGATCACATAGCTGCCAGATCACCTCCAGGAGTGCCCACTGCTGTGTGGGGCTGCATGCTGTCTCGCCTAGGAAAAGCAAGGCAGAGTGACACACGGCAAAGACTAAGGGGCCGAGGAGGGAGGCAGCTTGTGCTGAAACAATCAGAAACCAACAAAACAGATGCTTGTGGGTGGAAATAGTAAACCTTGGTGAGTGCAAAAAAAGCTGACTGGAGTTCTGGGTCAGTCTTGCAGCAGTCCTGTACATTTATAACCCTTTAAAAGTTAGACTTTAAAGAAAAAAGGGAAACCAGGACGTTCAGCAACAAAACCAAGTTGTAGCTAAGTGCAGTCTAATTTCAAAATGCGTGCAAGGCCTTGGGGAGATGACACAGGGGCTGTGGTGATTTCTGTGCAAGTTTGAGGGCCTGAGTTTTAAACCCCCAGGACCTACACGAAAATCTGGGCGGGGTGATGCATACTCATGACCCCAGCACAGAGGGGTGGATCCCAGCGGGCCCTAGGGTCCTCTAGGGCAACCACACGAGCCAAAGTTGTGAATTTTAGATAGAGGCCACGTCTCAAGGAAGAAGATGGGGATGCATAGGGCAGGACACTTAGTGTCAGCTTTAGGCTCTTGCACAGACATGGCAACAGCACAAAAACGCAATGCAACTTTCACAAGCACATATGTGTTATGTGTACTCTTGTGAATAAGTCATTAAGTCATGCTTGAAAATAGGTTTTATTTATTTATAGATGTTTATTTAGTCAAGGGTTCCAGTCTCTCAGGCTAGCCTTTAACTTCTGTGTAGCTGAGGGTGGCCTTGAATTCTGATCCCTCCGCCTCCATGTCTGGAATGTTGGATTACAGGCATGAACCTCTGTGCCCAGTGTGTGTGCTGCTGGGGATAGAGGCAAAGCTTTGAGCATGTAAGGCAAACATTCTACCCACTGAGCTGCACAGCCTGCAAATATAAAGCCCAAGAATGAATACAGTCATCTCCCACCCACAACAATTTTTTAAGTTGAATTTCTTTTAATAGATGAGGAGATACGAATTCAGAGATTTGGAAAGGTCAGGATTTGAACCCAAATCCTGGGCTCCACAGCCCATGTTCCTCCTCTGTCTTTGTAAGGAGCCTGACTTAACACAGTAAAAAAGGAAGGAATCAACCCCAGCTTATGCACTCCCACCCTCTCCCTGGAGGTATTGGTGCAGCTGTGGTCCACCAGGGTTTGGGGCTCTCCTTCTGATGGGCAGAGGAAAGAGAGGCTCAGTCTGTCCCTCTAGCAGCTTTCCAGTTGATTGGAGGGCTCTGAAGACAGATTTCCCCCAATTAATTCCAGTTAGAAATGAACACCTGATGAGGGTGAACAGTTGTGATGGAATGAAGGATGCAAGGGAGAGTCGGTCTCTCCAACTGCCAACTCACCCAATTCACCGGTGTGCGGATGCCAAAAATAGCTGGAAAGGAGGTCTGTCATCACCTGGAGAGTGGGGGATAATTGTGGCTGCCCCATTGAACCAAATGGCCAGATGGATCCACATCTGCCCCCTTGCCCTCTCGTCCTTGTCCTGGTGTGGGTCAGCAGAAAGACAATGGTTGTCTTTGACTTCCCATGTGCATGACTCTTAGGTTTTGTTTTTGCGGCTTTGTTCTGTTTGCCATTAGTTTTTGGCCTAATAAATAGTTTCTAATTGGTGATTGTGTTGGTGTCTGGGGTGGTGGGCAACTGTCAGGAGCTGATGCCAATTCCCTCCGTGTTCCCTCCATCTAACGTGTTTTCATTCGCTCCCTCACTCTCTAGTGAAAACATATATGCGTTAAGAAATAAACACAGGTGTTGAAGGGGATGTTTTGAAATGTTCTCTTGTCCCTGACAGCTGCGCTCTCTGTAGAAATCATGAGATTGTTTCCCCTGTAATTGCATGAATATCTTCCAAGCTTCCAGGATTTTTAACATGCGAATATATCGTTATGGAAGCTTCACACCCGAGAATATGGCATTACAGTTCATCCCAGCATAGTCCCCAGAGCTCGTGGGATTTTAATGTCATTCCAGAAGGCGGCTGGGAATCAAGACAGAGTACCTTTCTCATCGAAAGCTAATCCTTGCTGGATTGAGCAACTTGGCAGAACTACCCTCTCCCTCTTCAAACCATTGCCTGTCTGTGGCAGAGGAAAGTTTACCATTCTGGGTACTTGCAGTATCAAGTGTGGTGTTGTGGTTCCAGACTGCATCCCCGGCTGTTGGAATTCAGTGCTGATTTCAAGTGTTTCATAGACTTTGTTTGCTTGTTTGGAAATAGCTGTGGGGAGGGACGATGATGCTCTTCTCTTCAGCTGCGATGCTGGCAGCAAGAGAGAAAAAATAACCCCCAGATGGGGAGGTCAGGAAAACACAGGGCAGAGCTCAGCCTTGTCTGCCCCCAATCATGACGCCCCCTTGAGCCTGTCGCTTGGCTACTAACATTAAAGGCATCTCCCCAGCTGTTATATGAAGCCCTGGGTGATTGGAGCAATGCCTTTGGCTCTGTGGAGGAAAGATAAGACAAATTTAATGAACACGGAAGCACACATAGGATACCATGTGCTTCCTGAGAGGGACCCAGGTAAGGGCTAGAGTTGGGCTGGAGTTGCCAATGGGCTCATTGACTTTCAGGCCGATGGGTAGCTTGGTATGAAGATTGTGTCTCCTCCTTACTCCAAATGAGATGGAACCCTCTGATTGGTGGTGTTAGGAGGCAGGCTTTTGCCTGGTGTCAAGGTTTGGAGGGTGTACCCTAAAAATGGCATTACTGACAAACAGGGACCCCAGAGAGACCTTTGGCTCCCTTGTCGTGTGAGGTTACACTTTGAAAGCAGTGTCTATAATTCCGAAATGGGTCCCACCAGACACTGAACTTGCCTGCACCACGGCCTTGACACACCAGCCACCAGAAACTTGAGACATGAACAACCGCTGAACCCAACATGATGGCACGCTGTTTCGGTAGCCCAACACCCATAGAGTGTGCTTTCTTCTCTTCTTTTAAAAACTAATGTGGTTTTTATTTATTTCCTTTTAAAATCAAATTTGAATGGAGTTGTGTAATATGACCTGGATTTGGATCCTACAAAGGTGCCATTTGTATAGACGAGGATTCTACCTGCTTGGTAGCCCCACTGCCTTCTGGGTGCCCTGCAGCTCTCCTCCTAGATTCTGGGGTATCAGCCTCTGTGGTGTTTGGGTTGAGCACACACACTTTCACCTGGCTGGGACTCGATGTCTATCATTTCCTCACCCAGGCTGGCTCCCCAGCTGCTTATTTCCTCAAGCAGGTCCTGGGTCTCTTTCTGGGGCAGAAGGTGACCCAGGAATCCCTCAGGAGGACCAGCCACTCCATCACAGAGACGAAGGCCTCTGTGTAGTCTACGTATTAGTGCAGGACTTGGAACAGCCTGGGGGTCTGCATTGAAACCCTTGCCTCTGTGAGGAAAACACCTAGGATAAATGCCCAGAAGTGGGGTTCTGGCTTAGATAGTGTGCATGCTCTATGGCCAGTGACTTCCAGGTAGGATGGCTGAGTCCCTGTGTACCTGGGGTCCCTGAGGGCACAAGTTTTTAACTGTGTCCCATTTGAAAATGGGGAGTGCTTCTGGCTGGAGGTCCAGTCTGGCCTTTCTCCAGTCTGGAGTAAAGTTGAGAGTTCAGGCTTTGAAGAATTGTGCCCATGCCCCCTGCTGCTCCTGTGTCCACTGCTGCTCCCATAACCCCTGCTGCTCCCGTGCCCCCTGCTGCTCCCGTGTCCATTGCTGCTCCCGTGCCCCTGCTGCTCCCATGTCCCCTGCTGCTCCCGTGTCCACTGCTGCTCCTGTGCCCACTGCTGCTCCTGTGCCCCCTGCTGCTTCCGTGTCCCCTACTGCTCCTGTGTCCACTGCTGCTCCTGTGTCCACTGCTGCTCCCGTGCCCCTGCTGCTCCCATGTCCCCTGCTGCTCCCGTGTCCACTGCTGCTCCTGTGCCCACTGCTGCTCCTGTGCCCCCTGCTGCTTCCGTGTCCCCTACTGCTCCTGTGTCCACTGCTGCTCCTGTGTCCACTGCTGCTCCCGTGTCCATTGCTGCTCCCGTGCCCCCTGCTGCTCCCATGTCCCCTGCTGATCCCGTGTCCACTGCTGCTCCTGTGCCCACTGCTGCTCCCGTGTCCCCTGCTGCTCCCATGTCTCCTGCTGCTCCTGTGTCCACTGCTGCTCCTGTGCCCCCTGCTGCTCTCGTGTCCCCTACTGCTCCTGTGCCCACTGCTGCTCCCATGTCCACTGCTGCTCCTGTGTCCCCTGCTGCTCCCGTGCCCACTGCTGCTCCCGTGTCCACTGCTGCTCCCGTGTCCACTGCTGCTCCCATGTCCACTGCTGCTCCTGTGTCCCCTGCTGCTCCCGTGCCCACTGCTGCTCCCGTGTCCACTGCTGCTCCCGTGTCCACTGCTGCTCCCGTGTCCCCTGCTGCTCCCGTGTCCCCTGCTGCTCCTGTGCCCACTGCTGCTCCTGTGCCCACTGCTGCTCCCGTGCCCCCTGCTGCTCCCGTGTCCCCTGCTGCTCCTGTGTCCCCTGCTGCTCCCGTGTCCACTGCTGCTCCCGTGTCCCCTGCTGCTCCCGTGTCCCCTGCTGCTCCTGTGTCCACTGCTGCTCCCGTGTCCCCTGCTGCTCCTGTGTCCCCTGCTGCTCCTCTGTCCACTGCTGCTCCTCTGTCCACTGCTGCTCCTGTGAACCACTATCTCCTAGTTTTGCCTGATTCTCTGGGAAGTTAGTTGATAACTTAGCTTTTTAGTCCATGAAAGACAAGACATCTGTAACATCAGTCCCACCCTCCCTCTCCCCTCCCTTCTCCCCCTCTCTCCTCTCCCCTTCCCTTTCTTTCCCCTCCCATTTCCTCTTCTCTAGTCCTCCCTTCCTCCCTCGGCTACCCCTCCTATCCCCTCCCCCTCCATCTTTTCCTCTACTCTCCCCTCCCTCTCTCTTTTAGTCTCCTTATTTCCTTTGTGTCTTTAAATTGTTTTTATCTGCTCCTTGACATTTGCTTTTGTGTCCATCAGCAATTTGCTAGTTTTACATAAGCAAATCTTCACTTTTACTTTTACACCCCTAAGCATTATAAGAGCCTCTCTAAAGTCTTCAGCGCTGTAGGGTGGTGGGGATGATGAGCTCTTTTTTTCCCCCTAAGTTTTGAAGACCTTTACATCTTTGTTTCATCTACTCCACTGTAATGGAGATGTGGGTTTTCTTCTTGATAGGTCTTAAGTTCCTAACTTAGATTTTTTTTCAAATATTGGTTTCATAGACAGAGACTCTTCGTGGTGCTTTCTCAGTGGCTGACTCAGACAATTGTGTCACCTGGTATGTATGGCACTCTCATTTCCTTTTCTAGATATTTTATTTTGTGTGTATTTGTGCAGGAGCACATCCGTTTGGGATGGGAATGGCCCATCCATTTCTCTTCTGCTGTCACACCATAGCATCACAGTAAACTCTGAGACCCTAAAAGATACAGGGCTTTCTCACCAGCAAGCAGGACAGTCTGCACCACCAGATGGGTCCTCTAATCCAATTCAGTTCTTACAGTGTTGCCTGGAGGCAGCATTGGACCCACAGCAAAAACCTGGTCTCCAACATGGCCCCGACCACACTATTTTCACCTGTGTTTCTGACTTCCTATTGCCCAGCAAACACACACAGCTCTCAGGGTGGGTGGAGCCTCACAAGCCTCTCCACCAGGGTGGGTGGAGCCTCATAAGCCTCTCTCCAGGGTGGGTGGAGCCTCACAAGCCTCTCCACCAGGGTGGGTGCAGCCTCACAAGCCTCTCTATCAGGCTTTACATTGTATCTAAAAACTCTACAAGTTTATATAACTTTAGATTTTGAGTTAAGATTTCTTTGGTTTCTTTCTATTTCTGTGATAAACATCTTGACCAGAAGCAGCTGGGAGAGGAAAGATGCCAGGTCTCAGTTCCTATCTGAAGGAAGCAGGGGCAGGAACTCAAGGTAGGAACCTAGAGGCAGGAACTGAAGCAGAGGCCAAGGAAGAAGGCTTTTTACAGACTTGCTCTCCATGGCTTGCTCAGTCTGCTTTCTTACACAACCAAAGATCACCTGCCAGGGGTGGCACTGATCATCAAACAGGAAAATATCCCACCACAGATTTGCACACAGGCAATCTAGTGGAGGCATTTTTATGTTTGACATCCCTTCTTCCCAGATGATGGAGCTCATTCAAGCTGACCAAACACCATAGAGTACCAAAGTGTGTCACCATTTTGGGTTGGTTTTGTGAAAGGCAGAGCATCTGGGAATCCTGATTCATACATGTGATGTGTGCAGCTATGGCAGCATCATGTATCGAAGACTCTGCTCTCCCAGGTTATCCTGGGCTCTGCCAAAGAACAGCTTACTGCACTTGGCTGGCTGGGGGGGGGGAGTCTCTTTCTGAATCTTTCTTGTTGTATATTTGATTTCTGCTTCATTCAGTTTTTAAAATCTGGCCAATTTCTATATCTCTGTTCGTTAGGAAATAAGCTTCTCTGTCCTTTCTGTGGACACAGGCCTTCTCCTTTTACAGGGTCCTCATGTTCCAAACTCCCTTCTGGCTTCTGTTAATAGCAACCATTCATCCTGAAAAACACACCCTTCAAATAAATCTTGACATTTTTGGCCATCATAGGAACAACTAGAATCAGGCAGGCCAGGGATATTCTTAGAGTCCAGGGCGCTCATGTGATGGAATCACAGATGGAAATGAGTTACCAGCCCCTGCCACACTGTGCGGAGAAGAAAGGACTTCTGTCTCTCCATCTTCTATGCTGCCTGGCAGGACAAAGTACCTCTAAGTGTCTACCATTCCCCCATGTCCAAACTCCTGACAAAGACATCGATATTGCTGCTGCTGCTGCTGCTGCTGCTTCTAACTTCTTCACTGTCCGGCAAATCATAGAGCTTCAAAAAGGCAACAGACACAGCCCAGTTAAAGGTGGATGCATACTTACCCCTAAACGTTTGCATCTGTTCCCTGTGGGCTGAGATTTAGGCGGCATTTCTAAATCTGCCCGTGCACTCTTTAGCACGAGTGTAGCCTCTCGGTCATAGTTGCTGGGAAAGGTGGATGGTGGTGTCACAGGAAGGAACTCAGCAAGGCGATTTCTTTCTGCACAAAGGGTGCATCAGAACCTGAAGTGGGCTGGTGAGCATGCTCAGCCGAGACGACCTCTGTCTGTTATCCCCGGTTGCAAGCGGAGACTGTGTCTCATGCCGCTGGTGGAAGTTCCAACATCACAATCTGACAAGTCAGCTAACTGGTGCAAGAGGCTGTGTGGTTCATGAAATATGGGCCCATGGCTTCCAAGTACCTTTGATAGAACAAAACCACATTTTTTTACATAGTAAAATGTTCTTAAAAGGCAAAAATAAGAGTTGCACACAGTCAATAAACAGCTGAAGCTCAGACTTCCTGCTTTCTTACACACAGCAATTGTCAAGATGATGAGCAGCTGGGTGCAGGTTCCTTTTACCTTGTTATGTCTAATTTTGTCCCCATGTACTTTTGAAAATAAGGGCCATTTATGTTTAACAGAGCATTTTATGTCAACATTTTGTACCATGGCTTTAATTTAATCCTGGGAGAATAATACGTGTTTTTCATTTATTTATTGTAGTATTATATGGCCCATTTTTTTTAGTTTTTAATGCATTTGTGTGTGGAAATCAGGGGATAGCTTCTGGTGGCTTCCTTAGCTTCTTCGGAAGGCAGAGTCCCTCTCTAGCCCAGAGTATCATTAGTCCCTCACTGCTTGGCTAGTGAGTCCCAGCCATCCTCCTGTCTCTGCCTCCCCGGTGCTGGGATAATGAGTCCCTGCTGCTATGCCTGGTATTTTTGTGTGATCTCTGGGGATTGAGGCTCCATGCGTGCAAGGTGACTGCCCTGCTGCTCCTTCCTGGACATTTTAAACCCCAAAGCAAGTATGATTTAAATTTCATTTAAGTACTGTTGTATGTTCACGTGGGCATGTGTGTGTGTGTGTGTGTGTGTGTGTGTGTGTGTGTGTGTGTGTGTGTGTGTGTGTGTATGCATGTCAAGAGTATGGGTGGTGTGTGTGTGTGTGTGCACACCACATTGTATACATGTCAAGAGTGTGGGTGTACATATCACATTGTGTGCATGTCAAGAGTGTGGTGTGTGTGTGTACACAGTACAGTGTGTGCGTGTCAGAGGACAACTTTCTGGAGTCAGTTCTGGGATCTGGGGATTGAACTCAGGTCATCAGGTTTGTATGGTAAGAGCTTTTTACACACTGAGTATCTTGTTGGCCCAAACAAACGTGTTTCTCAGTGGCTGAGCCTGTCTGTGCTTAGCATGCCCTGAGCTCAGTCCACAGTGTAACTAAAAATTGAGCCAATTGTTTACCCTCATTTGTAGGCTTTCTGGTTGGTGTGAGGCTGATGGCCACAGTGTTCTTTGTCCTCCTGAAAGTATTTTGTCTAAAAGCTTTGCCATCAGCTTACAAAATTCCCGAGTTTGCTATGAACACGCTGTGGTGCTCTTGCTCATCTGTCCCTCACTTTCTTTTGTATCTGGAAAGAGGGAACCTCAATTGACAAACTGCCTTAGACAGATTGGCCTCTGGGCCATTTTCTTGTTTGTTGATTGATGTGTGGTGTAATCCAGCTGACTCCCAGGTAAGTGGTCCTGGGTCCTATAAGAAAGACGGCTGAGCAAGCCATGGGGAGCAAGACAGGAAGCAGTATCCTCCATGGTCTCTCTATCAACTCCTGCCTGCGGGGTCCTGCCGTTTTTAGTTCTTGCCTTGACTTCCTCTCATGGGGGTCAGTGATACTTAAACCAAATAATCCCTTTTCTCCCTAAGTGGCTTATGCTCAGAGTTTTACACACACACACACACACACACACACACACACACACACACACACACATACACACACACACACACACATTTTTAAATCCTGGTTTCTGCATAGGAGAGAGCACCATAGCATCTTTCATAGTCTGGCTTACTTTGCTTAACACATGACCTCCAGCTATGCTCCTGTAAAATGACACAATTTCATTCTTTTCAACGCGATAAAACTGCATCACGGGTTTATATACACACCATGCTTCCTTCTCCATTTGCTTTCTGGTGAGCACCCTGGCTGTATCTGTCACTCGGCTCTTGTGAAGACTGTTGTAATGAACATGGGTATGCAGACATCTCTCTGGAACTCTGACAGACGTCTTAGGGTGTACTCTCGGGAGTGGGCATCTGCATCAGCCAGTGGGGTCTATTTTTAGGGTTTTAACACCAGCCTCAGGGACTCCCATGGTGGTTTTGCTCATTTACTCTACAACCAGCCATGCTTAAAGTTTCTCTATTAGTTACTTTCCTGTTGTTATGATAAAACACTATGACCAAATTTATAGAAGGAAGTTTTTTGTTTGGATTTATGATTCCAGAGGGTTGGAGTCCATCGTGGTGGGGAAACATGGAGTAGCTGGCCGAAGCTTAGGGCTCAAGTGCTAATCTCAAGCATGAGGCAGAAAGAGGGAAGCAAGTGGGTGGGGCTTTTAACCTCAAAGCCCCAGTGGTCCACACTTCCCAAACCTTCCCAAACAGTACCACCAGCTAAGACCAGGTGTTCAAATGCCTGAGCCTGTGAGGTCAGCTCATTCAAACCACCACACATTTCCCTATCTCTTCATTGACATTTGGCATGACTGACTTTCATAATTACAGCCATTCTGACTGATCACTACACATTCCCCTATGTTTTTGTCAATATTTGGTATGACTTCCCTGATCACAGCCATTCTGACAGACAGAATCTCTGTGTGGTTTTGATTTGCATTTTGTTGATGGCTGGTGATGATGAACTTTGCCCGTTTATTGATCAAATGATTTGGCTTTGCAGCGTTTGGATCATTTTTTTTTTTTTGCGTGTTTTATAGATTCTAGATATTACTCCTGTGTCTGGTGTGTAACAGGCAATGATTTCCTCCCATTTCATACTCTGTCTCTTTGCTCTGTTAATCATTGCCTTTGCTGGGCAAAACCTTTTTAATTTCACACAGTCTCCTCTGTCAATTATTAGTTTTGCTTCTTGAGCTATTGGCGTCCCTTGCCAATGCCTGTATCTTGTTTCCCCCCAGCCATCAGAAAGTTTCATCAACACCTTTGATCCATTTTGAATTGATTTTCATATAAGATGAGTGCCATGGCTTGATTCAGCTGTCAACATGACACAAACCAGTCACCTGGGTAGAGAGCCCATCACCTGAGAAATTGCCCCCATCAGGTTGGCTTACTTTTGGGTCTGTGGGCATTTTCTTGACTGCTAGTTGACACAGGATGTGACCAACTCACTGTTAGCCATACCGCCCCTAGGCAGGTGGTCCTGGGCTGTGTCAGAGAAAGAGGTGAGCAAGCCATGAAGAATAAGCCAGTAAGAAGTGCTCCTTCCTAGCCTCTACTTGAGTTCCTGCATCGAATTCTTGGCTTCCCTGTGACCTGAGAGTTGTAAGATGAAAGGAACTTTTGCCCTCACAAGTTGGCCTTTGGTGAGGTGTTTCATGGCAGCAACAGAAAGCAGACTAGAGCGGTGATGGGATTTTCATTTTTTTCTACATGTGGATATTCAGCCTCCCTCCCGGAGCAGCTGTCTTTGGCACCTTTGTCAAAACTCAGGTGGCCATAGCAGCATGGATTTATTTCTGGGTCCTCTATTCTATTCCATCCGCCTGTGTGTCTGTTTTTGTGCAGGTGCCACACTGCTCTCCCTTTGTTACTATGGCCGCGTGGTGTAATTTGATGTCAGGTACCGTGACACCCCCAGCATTGCTCTCTTTGCTCTGTCTTGCTTTGTTATTCTAGAGTCTTTTGTGCTTCCATGTGAAGTTTGGGCTTTTCTTTTTCTATTTCTATGAAGAGCGTCTTTGGAATTTTGATGGGAAATGTATTGAATCTGCAGACGGCTTTTATATTATGAAAACGTAGCCATTTTCATAATACTAATTTTTCCAAAACATGCGTACAGGAAGTCTTTTCATCTTCGCTCATCTTCTGTAATGTTTAAAGTTCTCACTGCAGGGGGCTTTCATCCCCTTTGTTAGGTTTATTCCTGGTTTTGAAGCCCATTGTGTCTGGGATTGTTTTCTGACTTCTTTCTTGGTGTGCTGGTTACTGGTGTCTGGAAGGAAGCTGAGGTCTGTGTCTTGATTTTGTTTCTCTCTGCATTCCTCAAAGCCATTTCATGCCTAGAAGCTTTGGGGTTGAGCCTTCAGTGTCTCTTAAGTAGGGAATTGAATTGTCTCCAAACAAAGAGACTTTGACTTCTTCCTTTCTATCTCTATTGTATTTCTTTCTCTTAACTTATCACTCTAAGAGTTCAAGTACTATGCTGATCAAGAGTGGACAGTGGCTCCTTGTGTTGTTCCTGATCTTAGAGGAAATACTTCCAGTTTTGTAAGATAATCTTGTGTATAGATCTGTCTAGGTAGTCTTTGATATGTTGAGGCATGTGCCTTATATTCTTCATTTCTTTGAAGTTAAATTCTGTTACTGTCTATTGAGATGATCATGTGGTTCCTGTAATTAAGTACTTAATTACATTATATATTCTTTTAATTTAATGTAAGGATCACTATTCTCTCTCTCTCTCTCTCTCTCTCTCTCTCTCTCTCTCTCTCTCTCTCTCTCTCTCTCTGTGTGTGTGTGTGTGTGTGTGTGTGTGGTTTCCATTCTTGATTCAGGATACTTTTATTGCTTCCACCTAAAGAAATGTCTCTCTGTGCGCCTTGCACAATGGCCAAAAGGAACTCAGGGTAAAAGGTTTATTTCATATTACACTCCCAGGTGACAGTCCATCACAGGAAATTCATGGCAGGAACTCGAGCAGGGCAAGAACCTGGAGGCAGGAGCTGAAGCAGAGGCCATGGGGGAACACTGCCTGCTGCTTGCTCCTCATGGCTTTCTCAGCCTGCTTTCTTGTAGTACCCAGGGATGGCACCACACACAGAGGGCTGAGCCCTCTTCCATCGATCATCAACAAGAAGGCAGGCCAATACTATGCAGGTAATTTCTCATTTAAGAGTCCTACTTCCCAGATGATCCTGACTTGAAACAAGTTGACAGGAAACCGCCTAGAACACTGGTCTACAGGGAAAGTTCTGGGATGGTCTAGGGTGTGTAATGAGACCCTCTCCTAAAAAACAGTAACTTCCCAGTGTTTATTTTTGAGATTGGGTCTCACTGTGTAGCCCTGGTCAATTTGGAACTCACCGTGTAGACCATGCCTTCTTGTTCTTCCTTTTCCTTGCAGAAGCACCAAGGCCGGAACATCCAGAGGCAATGCTGGATAGAAGTGACAAGAGATGATACCCTTGATTTTTAATTAAGAAAAACTTTTATGTGTTTGCTTGCTTTGCCCACCCCACATACATGTGCAGTGTGTGACTGCAGTGCTTTCAGGGGTCAGCAGAGGGCACCAGATCTCTTGGAATTAGAGCTACAGATGCTTGTGAGCCGCCATGTGGATGCTGGGAATTGAACCTGAGCCTTGGGTCCTCTGAAGAGAATCAAATGATCTTACACTTTCATCCATTTTTTGAGCCCCACACTCTTGATTTTTTTTAAATGAACCTATTAAAGCATTCCGTTTTCTACCATTATATATGACTTTATGTGCCTTCCTCCCCTCCTTACACAGAACCCCCACTCTGCCTTCAGCCCCCTCCTTACACAGGACCCCCACTCTGCCTTCAGCCCCCTCCTTACATGGGACCCCCACTCTGCCTTCAGCCCCTCCTTACACAGGACCCCCAGGACCCACAACCCCACTCTGCCTTCAGCCCCTCCTTACACAGAACCCCCACTCTGCCTTCAGCCCCCTCCTTACACAGAACCCCACTCCTTCA
Source organism: Cricetulus griseus (assembly GCF_003668045.3). Taxonomy (NCBI): domain Eukaryota; kingdom Metazoa; phylum Chordata; class Mammalia; order Rodentia; family Cricetidae; genus Cricetulus; species Cricetulus griseus. Next base: position 2,573,717 of record NC_048595.1, read on the forward strand.
GCCCCCTCCTTACACAGAACCCCCACTCTGCCTTCAGCCCCTCCTTACACAGAACCCCACTCTGCCTTCAGCCTCCTCCTTATACAGAACCCCCACTCTGCCTTCAGCCCCCTCCTTACACAGAACCCCACTCTGCCTTCAGCCCCCTCCTTACACAGAACCCCACTCTGCCTTCAGCCCCCTCCTTACACAGAACCCCCACTCTGCCTTCCCCCACTCTCCTTCAGCCCCTCCTTACACAAACCCCCACTCTGCCTTCAGCCCCCTCCTTACACAGAACCCCCACTCTGCCTTCAGCCCCTTCCTTACACAGAACCCCACTCTGCCTTCAGCCTCCTCCTTATACAGAACCCCCACTCTGCCTTCAGCCCCTTCCTTACACAGAACCCCACTCTGCCTTCAGCCCCCTCCTTACACAGAACCCCACTCTGCCTTCAGCCCTCTCCTTACACAGAACCCCTTACTTCAGCCCCCTCCACTCATTACAGGAAGCCTGGGAAGTTTGTCAGTCAGAGCCAGGGTAGCACTGGTGTCACCTGGCCAGCCTCTCTTCTGTTCCCCAGTCAGAACCTTCACACATGCCTTATGCTGAGTGCCCCGCTTTTACAAGGGGGAAGAAGAGGCTGATCTTGGATCCTCTGCTATTCATTACTTCACTTTCAGCGTCTTTAAAACAAGGTCCAAGCGTGCATTCCCCCTTCTGTGAACACTTCAAAACCTCAGCATTTACCACTAAGCGCAAAGACTGGGGTCCCTCCCTGGTGTGCTTTGTCCCACCGTCTTGATCTCCCCTGGACTGACCCTGAGTCACCCACAATGGAGGCCTTACTTGCCTGTACTTTCCTGCTTGTCATCACAGTCTGAACCTCCTGGAGCAGAGTGCAGCTAGCCACCTAGACCCTATCTTATTCTTCACCGTTAGAGCGTGCCCAGTGGTTGCTTTGCCAATGAATTGGTACATTAATTAAAACCATACATTTATGGCTGTGCCTGTTACCAGCTGCTGGGCATATCGGCATGCTAGGAACTGTTCAGTTATTTTCACAAATTATCTCACTTAACCATCCAAACCTCCTAACGAGGCAGACGCTATGACTTTCCTGGAAGATCACATGACTCTGATGCTCTTAAATGCAGCCTGGGATTCTTTTACAGGCAGCCCAACTCAAAAGCCTTTCTCCTCTCATGTTGCCGTCACTCTGGCATCATGATCATCTTCATCACCCAGGCTCATGACCATGTAATAAACTCTACCCCTGTATATTTTGTTTAGCTCTCGGGTCATGTGATCAACTCCTCCAAGGCTTACACAGGACACAGAGGAAGCATCAAGATCCCAGTGAACAGCAGCCACACAGTTCGTCCATTTAGCTTTTCCAGCATGAGAGCAGTCTGGGTGATTCATCTCTGCTCTCATTAGAGCAATTATCCAGCTAATGGCTTTGATTTTGACTTGGCTGAGGTAGTCACAGCAGCTGGGGAGTGTCTGAGTGTGAGCAGATGGATAGCAAGGAGTTCTCCAAAGGAAGGCCAGGGTTTGATCTCATGGCCATGGGCAAGGAAGCTAAGGAATCTGGTCTCTGGTCCCCAGAGATGCTCTTCACCAGCCACCTGTTATGGAGGAGCTCTGTTCTGCCTGCTCTCCGCTGATGTTGGCAGGGTCCCTCCCCTCTGTGGAGACAGTCTCCTGTCTACGATTCCTGGGTGGCTGTGGCAGAGGCACTCAGATCCTCAACTGCCTGAATGACGGGAAAGCTCTAGGCTAGCAGGCTAGACTGTCACCTGAGCTGATAAAGTGACACATTTCAGGACTGTTTCAGTCAGGAGGGGCTGTGTTATGCTGCAGTGCTTAGCAGGATTGCATCTGCTCAGCCTGGCCCAGAGCGGTTCTCAGAACCATCCCAACCTGTGCTTGGCTGCAGGAATGTTGCTTCTACATCTCTGATTCCCACCTTATACCCAGAGTGGCCTTACCTGGGCTGGTCAACCCCCACCTCCCACAGTCCCCGGGGGGAAGTTATTCTGGTGAGGAAAGCCCCCTCTGGTTGTGGTAACTAATCAGAGACAGAGTCACATCCAGGGCCTTGAAATCCTTGCCTAAGAGCCGAAGGGACATGGAGATGGTCTCTTCCAACCTCCATCGAACCTCTAAAGCTTATACATAAAACAAATGGAACCTGGACACCGCTGCTGAACAAGTTTCACCTTGACCAAGGAGTGTGCCTATTGCTGCTGTGTGGAGCTGGTGTCTGTCAGGGGAGGCGAGACTAGACAACAGTGAAGAAGAGAATTCGGGAGATGAACATGCCAAAGACGTCCACAGGAGAAGATGGGAAGCCCTTAGCACACCTGAGCTTCATGCAGCCAGGGAGCATGCTCAGAAGCGTCCTCTCCAGGCCTGAGAATTCAGGAGAGGCAGGTGCTATGTTAACAACCCATAAAAGGTCAACCTTTGCTCTCTCATGCCCTCTTGCAGCCAGGCCACCAGGGAGGCATGGCATACCTCCAGGCCCCTCCGGCATGCCTCTGTACAACTCATTGTGAAGAGACATAAAGCCCTGGAAATTTCAGCATCTTCCTTCTAGACTCACCGCACCTGTGACAGCAGTGTGTAGTTTTAGACTTGTGGCAGGTCTCATCTATTTTTTTTCCTTTTTTTGCACTGACATGACGTTCTCAAAAAATCTGTGCATCTGTGTCCTGTAGAGCGCCATGCCAAACCATTGGCGCCACACTGCGTTGATGGCTTCCCTGCCGCTTGCTGGAAATGGGAGAGCAGTCAGAGGCGAGTGTGCCAGTTGCAGAGCTGTCTGTGCACCTTGGAAAATGAAAGGAAGGCCCTTTAAGGCTTGGTGATCCCCTCCATGACACTGTGTCCTTGGCTCGGGTGGCCTGAGTCAGGCCAAGACAGTCTCTGCAAAGCACGGGACAGCTATGTAGGCATGGCTCATCCTCCCTCCCATATTTATTGTAAATGCACAACAAGAAGAAGGAACTTAAGAGAAAGGGCTTAATTTGGCTCATGGCATGAGAGCACAGCCCTTCGTGACAGGTAAGGTGTGCACTGGGAGTGGCTGCCAAGGGCTGTGATTCAGGGACCTGAGGGTAGGCGCCTGAATCACGGTGGTGTGCAGGGAGCTGATACCAGGCCAGGCAACCCACTTCTCTCAGTGAGGCTCCGCCTTCCCTCAGACAGCACCACCAGATGGGGACCAAGAGTTCTAACCCCATGAGTTTGTGGGGGAGGCTTCGTATTGAAACTTTACTCCAGTAAAGCAGTGTAAAATACTACGTGAGTGTATTGGTTTCGGGAGGGCAGTCTGCTCCCCACTGGAGAGTCCATTTTTGTCTTTCCTTCAGCAAATGGCACAGAGGCTGCCAGCTGTACCATGGGCCGACACCTTGCTACCTGGACCAGGTGGCTCACGGGTTCTGTGAGGGGGAGGTGTGTGATACATAATGTGGTGATCGTCCGTGAGAGTTTCTGTCAATGAACTCAGTAGCACAACCTTGTGTGCTCTTCCCAGAATGAGGGCCTTGTCGAAACAGGACCTTTCTGCTTTGCCATTTCAGGGTCTGACTGGGCAGAACAAAGCTCCGTCTTCAAGCAGAGGAAATGCTTGCCGGCATGCAGGCCAAACCCATGGCCCCTTCCCCCATGTAGCCATGAAAAAAAGCCAGACCGAAAGTCTTTCTTACCGCTGTTTCCCTGCCCTGCCTGGCTCAGTGTCTGGTACACTGTGTGTACTCAACCAACACCAGATGCGCCGATGAAGTGTGTTTAAAGCAGCTAAGATCATGACAGTGAAGTCAGCCCCCGCCGACCCCTGCAGGCTCATTCAGAGCCACACAGGCAACTCCCACCGAATCTCCAAGAGGCTGAAGAGCACAGGGAGGCCACGTTTCATGACAGGAGCATCATCACTGATGTTTCTTGGCACCTTGCCTCATGGCCAACAGTTTGGAAAGCCTGCTCTGGGGCGGGGGTGGGGGGCAGGAGACACAGGCTTAAGGCAGGATCCCCAGTGTCACCTGCTGTTTGAGTTGTCTCCAGCTGTTCTTCCAAAGCTGATTCCTCCTCAAGGCCCACCTTATTTCCTCAGCACCCCAAGACGCCTCCCCTGGCCATCTCTCCTCTCAGTGACCTTGTCATTCTTAGCCATCACCACGGACAGACTGACAATGAGAATGAAGGAGCCCAGCAAACCTGGGGTCCACGTGTCAGTGGCCCATGTTTTGCATATGGACTGCTTTTGTGAAACTCCTTGCTGGTGACAGCCAGGCACCATTTTCTTGCAGGACTGAGCAAACGGTTGCTGTGTTAAGATGAGTATGTGTGTGTGATACCTCGTGTATGTGCAGAAACACACACAGCAGACACGCGTACAGAGATACAGGCAGATGTGTACAGTGACACCTGCACACACAGAAACACAGTCTGCAGACACAGACATGGACATAGGCTGGGAGAACCACTTGCTGGGTTTTCTGCTAGCAAGAAGCTTGTTATCAGCGTCTCTCCTTCAGTGTTCTCCTGAGCCCCGGGTGGTAGTTTATTCAGGTGTGCACATTTTACCTGCACTGCAAGGGTGTCACTGAGAAGTACCTCAAGGGACTCAGTCTCTCACATTCCCTGAGGTGAAAGCTTAGGTGATTCAATGCTGTTCACACTCTGTCAGACAGCTCAGGGAAATTTCTGGAAGAGGCTAGAGAAAGCTGCTTTCCCCTCCCCCCATGCCTGCCCCTTTCCTCACTGATCACTTTGGGTGGGAGCCCTTTCCAGTTTCCCGGCACTAAGATGCTGTGTAGTCACAGTGTGTGTCCATTCTCGCACTTCCAGTCTCTTTGGCAGGATGCACAGGTGGAGTTGTGCATTAAAGTCACATCCACACTGGACTTTGAAAAGGTGTTGTCAACATTCACTTCAGGCAGCAGCATGGGCTCACAGTCTCTGTGCCTGAGTTTTAAAGGAATTTGCTGCACTGGACCTTGGAAAGCTTATTTTTTTAGTGTACAGAGATGATGGCAGAGAAACAGAGGTGGGCAAGTGGATGGATAAAGGCTTGAATTCTGGAAAGGATTGTTGGGGACATCTGAAGGTACAGGGAGGGGCTCACAAAGATGTCCAAAGAGCCATCACAGGGGACAAAAAAATGCAAAGACTGGAGGGGATCAGCCATGTTTCTGGGCATGGAGGCTGGAGCAGAGAGACTTCTGGAAGGATGGACAAGGCAGCTAGAGCTGAGAGACTTCTGGAAGGATGAGTCGAGCAGAGATGGCAGATGAGCTGGCCTCAGAGGGCTCCCATGTAGATGCTGGTGTGCCGGGCTGAGGCTGGAAGGCGTTAAGACTCAGGAGAAAAGGGACAACATTGACTTCAGGATGAGAGAGACATTCTGGCCTTGGAAATGAATGCAAACTGCTAGGGGATGTATGTGTGCAGGTGAGGAAACACATGGGGTAGGGTGGGATGTGTAGACCACATGGGATGCCACTAGGATCTTGGGATTTGCCAAGAGACTACAGTAATGCTTGCATGTGCGCGCGCGCGCGCGTGCGCGCGCGCGCGCGTGTGTGTGTGTGTGTGTGTGTGTGTGTGTGTGTGTGTGTGTGTGTATGTGTGTGTGTACGTGTATGTGCTAGTTAGAGAGATGCACGGGTGGCTGGCTGGCTGGCTGGCTAGACTTATAGGTACACACAGATACACCAACAGGCACAGGGATGGTGATAGACGGATGGATAGACAGTGATACGCAATGCCAGCAGCATGGTTGGAGGGTGACGTGTGCCCCAAGGGCTTGTACGTAAGGCTCCATCCCCAGTGTATAGTCAGGCAGACTTTGAGGAAGCTGTTGTATCACAAAGGCCCTTATCCTTCCATGGATTTGTCCACAGTTGAATTCACAATTGAATGGATCTTTGGAGAGGTGGGAAGACCTGCCTGGAGAGAGTGGGTCTGTGGGGTGTTGCTATATTTTTAGGGATGTTTTAAAATGTGTATATATGTATAGCGTGTGTGTGTGTGTGTGTGTGTGTGTGTGTGTGTGTGTGTGTGTGTGTGCCCCCGCGTGCGCGTACATGCCTGAAATAGCACATGTGTTTTGAGGTCAGAGGACAACCTCAGGTATCAGGTAATTTGTGTCTTTTATACATCATCCAACCTCAGGTATTCTGTGGCGCAAGAGACAGAGATACCAGACTCAGTGCAGAATGTCTCCACAGACCCTGACACTGGAGACCTCCATGTCTTCCTGCTTCTCCTCTCATGATAAAATTACATGTAAGGTCAGCACTGCCTATCACACTGTTGGAAAAATCAAACAGGGCAAACGTGGCTTAATGGAAATTAAAACAGCTCATTCCCAGCAATGAATACTGTGCCATCCAGGCAAAATCGACTAGTCCTGGCGGGAGCCCAGCCATGTTTAGAGTCAGTATGAAATCAATGGCAGCTGTATTTCAATATGAATTATTTGGACGCTGCTTGAGGAGTTCACCCAGCCCAAACCGTCAGGCTGTGAAGGCTTGAAAACAGACTCCTTTGCATAATTAAGCAGTCAAGGGGACGTGCTTTGAAATAAGACATCGGAAACACTCATCGTAGACAGCTGAGGGCAGAGTGGGCTGCCAGGCAATTAACAGTGAAGCTGTCCAGCTGATGCCTGAGCCTGGGGACAATTACACTGACCCTTTCCTTACGGTCAGCATCCAGCCCAGCTGCAGAGGGCTTGTGTCCTTTGAGACTCGAGAAGGAGAAGATCTCACAGCAACTTACAGGGTGCTTGGACGCAGGGGGGTGCTTCTGGATACTTCTGTTCCCTGTAGGCCTTTTGCTTAGGGGACTTCAAGAGGAGAAGGATGGCCTTAGGGTAGCTGCTGGGACTCACACTGCTGGCCAGGTCAGGACCATGGACAGGGGGACAGCAGTTTCGCAGGACTCTCTCTCTCTCTCTCTCTCTCTCTCTCTCTCTCTCTCTCTCTCTCTGTGTGTGTGTGTGTGTGTGTGTGTTATGTGTGAACCTGGTAACTAGGCAGAGGCTGCTGAATCACATAGGATGTTTCAGAGAGGTGAGGAAGGAGCTGACTGGGATTGCCAGGTGAGCTTCCAGCTTGGCTCTCTTAATGACTTCCTCCTCTGTGTAGAGCAGTCATAGCTCCGAGTAGCCACTCCGATGCACAGCAAACTGGATGTTGGAGCAGTGGGTACAGGCCAGGGTGAAGGAAATGAGTACGAGGACAGTTTTTCTGTCATCCTGGACAGGACTATGTTGGAGGGAAACAAACAGACACACCCAGGCAAGGAAGAGGGGACCGAAAGGATGTTCCTCCCTCCCTCCCCTGCCTCCCGGTGGTCTTCTAGACTTTATTACTGGCCAAGCCAAGATGGAGACAGAGACTGGGTGATGCATCCTTGTGCAACAGCCTGTGGGACCCAGATAAAGGAGACAAATCTGTAAGCTGTCGATGAGTGGCCAGCTCCTCCTAGTCAGGATGACCATGGTGGCCACACGAATGTGATGCCAGAGTGTATTAGCTACCAGCTCATTGCTATGAGAAAACACCATGATCAAAAGTAAACCAAGGGAAAAAGGATTTGTTTTGGCTTATGGTTCCAGAGGGATAAGATTCATGACGGTGGGGAAATCACAGCTGTGGGCAGCAAACGCTTGGGAGGTAGAGCAGGATGCTGACATCATATCTGCAAAAAGCAAGGAGAGAGAAGGGGTGTGGAGATGGGAAGGGAGGGGGGAGAAGGGAGAGGGGAGGAGGAGGGAGAGAAAGAGACAGAGGCAGAGAGTGGGAACCGGAGCAAGGCTATAAACTCTATAAAAGCCACCCCCAGTGACACCCCAGTGACATACTTCCTCTAGCAAGGCTGCACTGGGGACCAACTGTTCAATCACATAAACTTATGAGGGTCATTTTACATTCAAACTACCACAGTGAGCCAAACATCGTCCGCAGTGTGTACGCACCAAGTTTGGAGATTGTGTCTTCCAACTCCATTGGCTGTGAGAGTTGCCAGATGTGCCTCCTGACTGTTTTTTGACTTAGCAGACTGAGGAAGTGGGAATCAAATGATACAGTGTGGCGAGACTCAGAGGGTGAGAAGCCTGATGGTTAGCGCAGGAAAGATAGTAAGGCAGGGTTTCTGCGGGAGCAGGGCTTCTGGGGATCAGAGCTTACAGGGAGCAGGACTTCTGGGGAGCAGGGCTTTTGGGAAAGCAGGGCTTTTGGGGATCAGGGCTTCTGGGGGAGCAGGGCTTTTGGGGAGCAGGGCTTCTGGGGATCAGAGCTTACAGGGAGCAGGGCTTCTGGGGAACAGAGCTCTTGGAGCAGTTTGTGTTCATACTTAGAAATCATTGCCACTGTGATTTCTTTCCTCCACTCCACTCATAAAGTTATGTATCACCCTCTTTAAATTAAAAGTTAAGACAATGTCTGCAGATGTCACTGGATACCAACTTAGGCGGGATTTGCCTCGTTACTGTCTCCATGCAGTGTGTGGTTTGGCTCTGTTGCCTCTGCATGTAAAACGCCTCGTGAGTGTGATTTTCTGCATCAGGAGCAGGCAGTGTCAGGGACAGCTTCCGTGAAGGGGGAGTACCAACCGGCCTCTGGGAGCCAAGACTCAGGCTCATTGAACAAGTAGGGAGACTAGATGTGTCCTTGGGAATCTCCATCAGGAAGGATCTCAGCTTGGTGCTGACAATAGCAAGAGGACACCAGGTAACCATCTAGGAGTAAACATCCCTGTGGTGATACATTGTTTATGATTTAATAAAGCTTGCTTGAGGGCTCAGAATGCAAAACTATCCACAAGCCATAGAGACCAGGCAGTGGTGGTGCACACCTTCAACCCCAGCACTGGGGAGGGAGGTGGAGACAGGAGTGATATGGCTGGGCAGAGAGAGGGATATAAGGCAGGAGGAGACAGGAGCTCAGGATTGCAGTCTGAGGCTTGCTGGAGAGCAGTGCAGTCTGCATTGCACTCTGAGGATTCTTGGAGGCAGGGTCACCCATTTCTGTCTAAGGTAGAGGTAAGAGCTAGTGGCTGGCTGCTTTGCTTTTCTGATCTTGAGCTTGAACCCCAATATCTATCTTTGGGCTTTTATTTTCCTACTATGCATCCCAGTGCATAGAGTTGTACCTGGTACCCTTGCAGCACTGAGGGTGTGTGTGAGGGGGGCCTCAATCTCTCCTGCTGTTGATAAGGGCCCCGTCTTCTTAATAAACAAGGCAGTCAAACCCAACCACACCAGGTTGTCAGGGCTAGGGCAGGAACCCGAGGGGCTACTTGGTGTCTAAAGGCTGACCGAGTGCAAAATCACCCAGGTCTTTCTCCAAGGTGTAGGGAGCATTCCAGTAGCTCACCAACAGAGTGGTCTACATGGCAGCCCTGTGGACTTCCTGTAGGGACACAGATCTGGCCATGTGGCCCACCTTCTGCTGCATCATACCCCCTGGGTTGGCACCTCCTCCTCTGAACTCTAAGCAGCTGACAGCTTTCTCATATCAGGCCTACATTGATCTTAGGAGCTCTTCTCTCCTCAAGAACAAATCCAAACACAGAATTAATGTAGTGAAACTCCATCCCAAGAGCTTTGAAGCAATAATCCTCCTAGATTCCACACTGAGGAGGGTGCAAAAACCCAGCGTGGCCCAATTGCAGACTCTCTATCTGTTCTTTGCTAAGTGAGTCCGGGCTTCATGTGTCTTTGGGGATGGAGCAGCAAGCAGTCCACATGTCTCTCTTTGAAGCTTAATTTACAAAGTGTCACTTGATGTGAGGGAGCCTCGGATCGCTCTTTTCATTCCCCCCTTCCTCTGACTCTCCTAGGAAATAGACTAAAAGGAAGATGCTTCCTTGCCCCTTCTCTAGTCCCCTTAGTCCTAGATCGGCCTTGCATGCTCCGTCCTGGCTGGACCGGGACCTGCCCGACATTTCCTTTGATTAAAAATGTTCATCCCAGAGAAGGGAGAACTGCAGGACTGCTGTCTTCTACGGCACCGCATTGGCTGTGAGGAAGTTGGCTGTGGGTCCAGCCGTTTGTAGACTGATTCATTATTTTTCAATCAAGCAGCTTGTGTGTCAGGCTGTTGTGGTCGTGAAGTCTCTGGGGCGTGAGCATGGTCCAGTTATTTCCATTATTGAGACACAACCCAAATTAAGTGAATCATAAATGTCCCTTTAGTGGGCAGCTGGGAGCCGGTGCTCGGAAATCAATCAAGAGTTTTATTTTCCATGAAAACACAACATGGTAAATGAGAAATGTGCTCCTCAGAGAGAAGTCCAAGCAATGAGGGGCTGGGGTCTGTCAGGGACCATGGCTGGGCTTGCTGGAGGCTGAGGGAGAGGGGTTTAAAGAGGCTGTGTAATGTGAGAGATGAATATGGCTCTCTGTGACCTCACCAAGCATCTCTACCATCACTTGGCGTCTTGGTGCTTTGATGTGTGTCTCACCTGGACATTTTTTTGCAAGGAAAGTTGCAGGCATGACAACTCCCAGCACTGCCGGTTTAAGGGTCAAAGGAGGTTCTTTGCCTATGAGCAGAGCCCAGCCTCAGGTGTGGCTTGGAGGGGTCACTGACACGGCACTGCCTTGCTGTCCATCTGTTTCTTGCCTTCGACATCACTCTCAGCCTAAGGTGGCTGCCGGCAACTATGGCCTACATTGTTGCCCTCACTCCCACAAGGATGAAAAAGGAACAGTGTTTTTCCAGCAGCTTCCACAGGTGCAGACACCAGTTAGCATCTGAAATATTCCCTCATCAATGTATTACATCATAGATTTCGAACCAATCACTGTGGCCATGGGGATGGGATGTTGGCTAGAACCGATTGTCATAGTTACATTCTTATTGCTGTGATAACACATCATGACCAAGGTTAGAGTCCAGACCGTGGAGCAAGGGCGTGGCAGCAGGAACAGCTGAGGGTTCACATCATGATCTGAAGCAGGGAGTCAGAAAAGAGCACACCGACAGGAACGGTGTGTAGCCTTTGAAGTCTAAAGGCCCACCCCCAGTGACACACCTCCTCCAACAAAGCCACACCTCCCAATACTTCCCAAACAGTTCTACCAACTGGGGACCAAGCAGCCAAACATCTGAACGTATGGGATCCATTCTCACGCAAACGATGACACTGGCTATAGTGGGGTCTTAGAACCTGGGTTAGGACAATACTCTTAAATACTCCAGGAAGCCATAGCCCTACTGGACTGAGGGTGGGTGTGTGAACGCTGAAATCCACACAGCAAATGGTTACAAATGCCCGTCCCTCCAGCCTGCAGGTGGGGCCATACCTTACCTTGTGATTGTATAGCATCTCCCCTGGAAGACTTGACTGATACTCACCTCTTTACCTGGAAACACACAGGAGCAGGGAGTGGGTAGAGAGCAGGTGTGTGTCACCTCATGGAACCCTAGAGCTGTGGTGACCAGGGACAGCATGGCTGATGCTGGCAAACAAACCAAACCAAACAAACAAAACGCCACGAGATCCATTGATCCGAGTCCTCCCAGAAGCCACAGGGAGGGGCATGCAGCTGGAGATAAGGCTGCCTATGAGCAACAGGGGAGCTGATGTTTTTATTTGGTATTTCATAATTTTCTTCTCACAGAGGCTAGAAGGTGTGGGTGATAAGAGCCTGCCACATCCTCGTGGGAACAGCTGAGATGGCTCCCCTGGCCAGTACTTCAGAGTCACAGCCTTGTGCAAGCCATGCCCAGCCTTCCAGGGCCTGGGGTCTCTCCATGGCTCCTGTATCTATTGATTTCTGATGCCCCTGTTTTCTCTGTGCTCTCCTAGCGTTATAAGACAAACCACCTCACACTGCTGCTGCTGTGCCTCTCGCACCACGATGGGCGTACGCACACGCAAACTGTTAGCTAAAAGAGGAAATCCCTCTCTAACCTTAAACTGCGTTTGTCGAGTATTTTATCATTGCAATCAGAAGAGTACTTAATACAACCAATTCCAGACCTTTCTTCAAGGCAATGTAAGACTTTGAAGTGATGAACTTCTTCTCAAGCCCTGCTCAGCTGGGTAATTCAAATTTTATGTTATATTTTTAATACTGTTAAAATGCATATTTCTATTACCTTTAATGTTTCCTGTAGCTCCTCAGTTCCACCTATGGTTATTTAGAAATTGTCTTGCTTCATTTTCATATCTTTAAGCTTAACTTGTATCTCTCAATGAATTCATGTCCACTTCAAACATGTTGTACTCAGAGAGTTTCTGATTTTGGGTCTTTAAAAACATTCATGTAGATTTGTTGCTAGCATAGCATGAGGTCTACCTAGATAAACTTTGAACAAAAAGATTATACAATCTGCAATTTCTGGGCATGATGTATGATTTCTGTAACTGTGGAGACGGCTGATGCTGTTGCTCTATTTTTTTTTTTTTTTGTCTTCACAGGTGTGGTGGTCCATTTTCATTGTCAGCCCACCTGTATTTGGAAATGGGGAGAGATGCATCTGGGTGTGTCTGTGATTCAAGATTTAGAAGATTACACTGAAAAGGGAACCACACTCTCAGTGTGGGCGGCACCCACATAGATCAAGGTCCTGGAGTGGACTGAACAAACGAGAGAGAGAGAGAGAGAGAGAGAGAGAGAGAGAGAGAGAGAGAGCAACTGAGAGAGATAACGTTCACCTCAGGGCTGTCTGACTGTGGGAACAGTGTGATCAGTCTGCTCACTCTCCTCCTACATCCCTTCCCTGCCTCACCCTTCCCTGACACGATGGATGGCACCCTCCAAATTCCAGCGGCATCGAAGGCTTCCTTCTCAAAGCAGCTCCTCTCGGAGAACCTGTCACAGCAGCAAGAAAAGTCACGTATATACCTGAGCATACGTTAGAGTTTAAAAAAACTAATGCGTGTTTTGCTTGCGTGTAGGTACATGTACCACTTGCATGCCATGCTCATAGAGGTCAGAAGAAGGCATCAGGTTCCCTGGAACTGGAGGGACAGCAGGTGTGAGCCACCGAGTGGGTGGTGCTGGGAACCGAACCAGGATCTTCTGAAAGAATGGCAAGTGCTCTTAGAAGCTCAGCTATTTCTCCAACCCCAAGCTGAGTTGTTTAAACAGTTAATAGGAGATGGGTTTTTATCATGTTCTATGGTGACTGGAGAATTGTCTATCCCCTTACCCTATGTATTGTGGGTTTTCTGGCTCTGGTAATTAGATGAATTGTATTGTGATTAGTATGGTTTCCTGTGATCTGGCCTTTGGTAGCACACTGTCTTCAACTCCGTGCTCTATGGAGTTGACATAGCCAGTCTTTAGGCACAAAAAATTGGTTCTGTTCTATTAATTATTTTGAATTTGCTTCTATATAAAGTACTTGTCTTCAGACAGAATATTGAATTTTGCTTGAATTTTCTTAAAGATTTATTCTTTTAAGTGTGTGTGTGTGTGTGTGTGTGTGCATATGTATGTGTCTGTGTGTGTGTGTGTGTGCATCTGTGAGTGTGTGTGTGTGTGTGTGTGTGTGTGTGTGTGTGTGTGCCCGCCCACGTGCACCTGTGTGAATGCAGGCACCCGTGCAGCTCATCAGAGAGTGCTGGATTCATTGGAGCAGAGTTCTAGGCAGTTGTGAGGCACCTGATGTGGGTGCTGGGAAACAAACCCAGGTCCTCTGTAAGAGCAGCCTGTGCTCTTAACCACTAAGCCATCTCTCCAGCTCTTGCATCTCGCTTTTAAGCACCCATTCTTAAATTCTCTAGCTTAATATTTATTGTAACTACTGATACAGTTGAACTAAGTTTTCCAGTCAATTGTTTTGTGTTGGTCTTAAGCTCTACACCCATCTCTTCTAGCAACCCCCCACCCCCACCCTGCACACCCCATGGTACTTGAATTCCCTCAAGGATTTCAGGGAGATTGTATTCTTCATAATTTTCCTAACTTCTCAAAATTGTCAATGTGTATCTGTCACCAAACTTGTGAAGCTATTGCTGCAAATTCTTTAAATACTTTTTCACGCATTCCCTCTCTGGTCTCCAGTTACTTAGATTTCAGAGCCAGGCCCTGAGGCTCAATTCATTTCATTTTCAACATTTTATTCTTTAGAGTGGGTGATTTTGACTGACCTTGTCTCAAATTCACTGACTTTTGTAAAAGTAAAAATCACTTTATTGTAATGAACTCAACAAATAAAAACATCACATGGGCAGATTAACACAGCCACTAAGACAAATACTCTCCCAATCCCAAACTCTGTAAGTCTCAGAGACTTTTTATAGCCCGAGTCGATGTTTCTATAAAACAGTCAGGTTAGTCTTCATTTCAGGGAGTCTCAAGTTTGGCTGCAGAGGCATTGTTTAACCCCCCCTTTTTACATTCCCTCATTCTGCTTTGACATTTTTTCACCAAACATTACAGAAACCTCCTTTGCCTCACAAACATGGTCATGGGGAACTCCAGCTGTAAACCACCGACCTGCTAACCCTGATGCCTGGAGAGTAATGGAGGTGGTCTCTGTTGCTACTGATTTTCTGTGAGAATTCATCTCTTTTTTTCTGATTTGTGTTGTAAATTAGATAACACTTTGACAGTGTGATTAGTAGGCTTGAAGACTCTGGTTTCTGTTCAGCCTTCTAAAGAGCATTGACTGGTTTGTTTTAGTAACCCATGTATTTGTTAAGTTGAGCCTCAGACTCACCTACAGACCAAGGCCGATCAGATCTCAGTTTGTCTCCTGACCCCATATTCATTTGTTTGTTTTGTTTTCATCACAGTGGTCAAATCTCTGGCAGAAACAAAATAAGGGAGTGGGGATATTTTGGCTCATGGTTTCAGGGAGATTTCAGTCATTCATGGTATGGAAGGTGGGATGAAGGGTGAAGAGAAGGGCAGGTGCAGCTGGATCTATATTGGTGAACGAATGACTCACATGGTTACTTTGTGGCAGGCAGGAAGCAGAGAACTTCACGGGAAGGAACCAGAAACAATGCACTGAGAAAAACCAGCTCCCAATGACCTATTTTCTCTTGCTGGGGCCACATCCTAAAGGTTACATAGCCTAAAAGAGTTGCATCAGCTGAGGCCCAGGTGATGCACCCTGCAGATGTAAAAGCTTTGACCTAACTGGGGTGATGGAATGACAGACACACATACAGAAAGCCTGGGATCAGGTGGGATGTGTTCCCTGATTGAATCTCACCAACAACCCAGGAACTCAGTGTTTATCAAATGCAGCAGACTGAGGAGGCTGGTTAGCAGATCTTATATACTGGGAGGTCTCTTAGGGGGCAGTCTCAGGTTGCAGCCACCCAGGAGGAGGAAGCTGCAGTTGATATTTTAGTTCAGGCTGGTTTGAGATAAAGGACAGCCATTTGTCAACATTATTACCTGGACCAGGAAAGGGCTTTGTTTTTCCTCTGAGCCTGACCTGGGGAAGGCTTTTCCATTTCCATGGATCTGAGGCACTGGGGTCATTGGCCTGGCAATCCTCAAGTGGACAGTACACATTCACTCAGGACTTCATCCACTCCCAATATGCCAGCCTGTGGGGGACATTTTGCACCCCAACTCTTGCATGCTGTTTTAACTGGCCAGTTGCTTCCTGCAGTGTGCAGAACACTTTGCAATCCACTCTGGATTCAGATAAAAGAATTTGGGGCTTCCTAGAACTCATTAGCATCTGTGGTTAGTGGGACAATGGGGTTTTCATCCAAGCTCCCCCAGCACTGCACTGTGCTGGGATCAAGGTGTGACTTCAAAGCCACAAATTGGGTGCTGCCTCCATTCTCCACGAGGAAGCTCTCAAATCTGCCTGCTCTGCTCACTACCTAGAGTCCTGGGAAGTGTGTTTGTCTTTAGCCAGAACTTTAGCTGTTTTCTGTGGTAGGATTAATCTGTGGAGAACTGACTCTACCATATGACCCCAATAAATGTTTAATTTTCTCATGTATTAATTTATTAGCCTTCTCTTTAGCCCCTGGGAACTGGGGGTATGTGGCTCTGATTCTGCCAGGATTGGAACAGGACCAGAAAGGGACAGGGCTGTGGAGTGCAATGTAGAGGAAAATAGTTGCCAGCTAGTACCTGCTTCAAACAAAATGTTTGTGGTTGTTTGTAGTGAGAGAGCCAACCAGCCTCACCTGTGGCACTGATCATGCCCTTTGGGGCGTGGTCATAGGTGTGTACAGGAGCGTGTATTTGGTCTGGGGTCCAGGACAGGCTTGATTTCTCTTGGTTCCAGTAGGGTCATGGAGAGCAGTTAGGTATGGATCCTTGGAGCTGGAACTTGTGGGTCATCAGTTTCTTATGTAAGTGACTTCTCCCTAAATAAAAATAACCTATATTTAACCTAGTCCTGGGTATCTTAATCTGTACATCTACAGTTGTTTTATGTTTCCAATAAGGTTTTTACTATGGCCTTGCCATCGCCTAACACGTTTTGAAATGATTAGTACAGATATCGTTCAGGGGATGCAAGAGGGCTCCATTGGTAAAGAGCTGGCTGTGTTAACATGAGGATCCCGGTTCCACCCTGCTGTCCCTTAGGGGAGCCATCACTCATGGCAGTGCGTGAAGGGCAGCAAGGAAGCTGCTGGTGCCAAGATGGAGTCTCTCAGGCCAGACCAAGATCCTTGATCCTTGTGTGTTTCCTGTTCCAGAGCAGTCTGTTTCCACTCACCCCAGATAAACAATTTGTGAACTAGAGTTAGTTTTTTTTTTGGGGGGGCGGTTGCACACAGGATCATGGGGTATTAATTACCCATTTGGTTGATATGCTGAAACACCATGACCAAAATCAAGTTATAGAAGGAAGCGTTGATTTGGGCTTATGGCTCCAAGGCGATAAGTGTCAATCATGGCAGCAAGCAGCAGGTATGGTGGCAGGAGCAGAGAGATCACAGTCTCAACCATTCTCCACCACAAGCACAGAGCAGAGATATCGAGCTGGAAGGAGGGCAAGGCTTTACAATCTCTAAGACCACACCTCTGTGACATGATTTCTCCAGCAATGCTGCACCATGAAGAACTCCCCAAATAGCACCACCACTGGGAACCAAGTGTTCAAATATCGGAGCCTGTATGGGACAGTTCTCATCCAAACCACCACAAAGTGGCTGAACCAGCATCATTGAAGACATGGGCGATAGCTGTGGAAACTGCATCCCTGTGGCTCCCTGAGCTCCTTTCCAGGGAAGTCCTCCCCCCCAAGATGGTCCTCACCTCCATCATTTCTGGGAGGGGCCTCAGGAGTCTTGTGAACTTCTTGTGAGTTTTCTGAGTCCAGCCTCCTCCTTCCAGGCCAGGGTGTTTGTAGCGACAGCTACACAGCACAGACTGAGGCTGGGAGACCGTGACAGGGGGAGCTGGCATGGGAATGCCTGAGGTGAAAACTGTCTGAAGACCTCTCTAAAAACCCACAAAACCTTTCTTCATCTCCTCATGCATGGAAGACTTTGCACACCTCGTTCATCCTTCTCCGGTGATCACACATGGGGCAAGGTTGAGGCTTTTCAGAGACCATAGTGATCCAGCTAAGATGCTCCTGTAAGGATGGTTACCTGTCAGCCACACCTCCACCGAGGACCTGATGGTGCCTCCTACTTAGATCAGGCAGGCTATAAACAGCCCCCTTGCTGTTGTCAAACGGTGAAATGAAGGCTGCCAGAGACTAGCCTTTGAAGAGACTATGTGACTTCTGTCTAGGTAGTATAAAACACCTTTCAGCCAGCTGACTGGTTGGCAAGCTTAGTGTCTCTGTAGGCAGACTCACCAGAGAGCCTCCCTCCCCTCCCCTCCTCCCCTCTCCCTCCCCTCCCCTCCCCCTCCCCTCCCCTCCTCCCTCCCCTCCCCTCCCCTCCCCCTCCCTCCCCTCCCCTTTCCTCCCCCCCTCCCCTCCCCCCCCCTCCCCCTCCCTTTCCTCCCTCCCCTCCCCTCCCCTCCCCCTCCCCTCCCCTCCCCTCCCCTCCCCTCGCCACTCTTTTCCTTCACTCCCCTCTCCTCCTCTTTTCTCTCCTCTCTCCTTTTCGCCCTAATCTTTCCTTTTCTCCTCCTCAGTTCGTCCCTCCCCTCTCCTCTCTCCCTGCCCTCCTCCTCCCTCCCTTACCAAGTCAACCCCGTTCCTCCCTTCCTCGCCCTAATTCCTCCACTCCTCTCTTTCCCTTTCCCCTTCTTCCCTTTCTTTTCTCTCACCAGTGCCCCCCCCCCCATGATGGCGCCTTTATCTCAAACACCCAGCTTCCTGGACCTTGAGAAATAAACGTGTTGTTTAAGTTCCTGGGCTGCATCACTCACTCGCTGTGACTCTAGGTGATTAGAGAGTGGCAAACATGAGTCCAGATGTGGTGCAGCGCAGTGAGCTCTGGAGAGAGCAGAGATGCTGATTCGAGAATTTACAAACGGTGTAATAAACAATTTATTAAGGGGTGCAATGGGAAGACAAACTCATGAAAACAGAACAAAGCAGAAGCCGATGTGGGTCCAGCTGTTGCTGAATTGTGACTACTCACTACAAGATGCCTTTTCCATGGATCCTCGGGCGGCAGCACCCCAAGACATGGAGGGGACGGAGCTTCCCTCAGAGGCTCTGCTCTCAGCTCACTCATCTGGCAGGAAGGAAAGCTTATTTCAGTTCCTAGGTGGAAGAGAGCAGTCCATCATGACCGGGAAGGCATGGTGTGCAGGACACTTTGCAATCCACTCTGGATTCAGATAGAAGAATCTGGGGCTTTCTAGAACTCATTAGCATCTGTGGTCAGTGGGACAGTGGGGTTTTCATCCAAGCCCCCCCCCAGCACCGCACTGTGCTGGGATCAAGGTTTGACCTTACCCAAATTGTGTGCTGCCTCCATCCTCCAAGAGGAGGCTCCCAAATCTGCCTGCTCTGTTCATTCCTTGGAGCCCTGGAAAGAGAGCAGTCCATCATGGCGGGGAAGGCATGGTGTCAGGTGCATCTGGTCACACGTCCACAGTGAAGAAGCAGAGAGAGATGAATGGATGTGGGTGTTCAGGCCACATTCTTGTTTTGTGCAGTTTGGGAACTCCAGCCTGTGGGATAGAGCGGCTCATACTTAGAGTGGATCTTCCCATCTCAACAGAATTAATGTTGCTGGCAGTTCTCTTGAGTCCCGCCAGGTCCCATTGCTGGTTCAGCCCCAAATGAACACACAGACGCTATATTAATTATTAAATTGTTGGCCGATGGCTAGGGATTCTTATTGGCTAGCTCTGTCTTAATTATTAACTCATAACTACTAATCTATGCATTTCCACCTTGCTTTATCTTACCCAAGAATGCCTGGCACATTCTTTCTTCCTGGTCCCCTACATGGTGTCCTTCCTTGCTGCACCTTGCTGCCTACCTTTTCCAAAATTCTCATCTCCTAGTCCCCCCCCCTCTATTCCTGCCTCTATGGCCAAACCGTGTTTTATTCATCAACAAATAAGAGAAACATATGTACAGAAGGACATCCCCCATCAGTGTAATCTGGAAAAACCCTCACAGATATGCTTAGAGAGTCGCCTCCAAGATGATTCTAGATCCTGTCAAATGCCAACAACCAAAATTAACCACCACACAGGTCCAGTTCAGAGAGCATCTCAGGGAGGCTCCAAGCCCACAATCACCTAGGAAAGCTGGTGAGAACCAGAAGGGGAAATGGAGGACAGACCAGGAAGGTTAGGGAGCAGAGAGATCATGTTACTGGCTTGTCAGGTCCAGCTCTTGGCAAGGTCATCATTGACTGTGATTTTCCCAGCGCCACCTCGTAGCTACGGGCACAACAGGACTTAAGATTATTGGAAATCAATATGAAAGTTGTGTTCCACATCAGGCTTTTTCTTGTTGCTCCCAGAGCAGAGGAGAAGGAACCTGGCAGAGCACAAGAAAAATGTTTAATTTCTGTTCAAGCTGTTATATCTTTTGTAGCTTGGGGGCTTGGCTTCATTTGGGTAGACAGTTTAACCTTTGTGTGGTGAAGGTAAGTGAAGGTACCTATGAGACAGACAGTGTCTAGGCTCCACCCAGACAGCCCCAACTGTAACTGATTACCAGCTGTCAAAAACCACCTAACCTGTCCTTATGTGAGCTTCTCATTTTACCACCCCCAAGTGAAAATGGGTCAATCTGCTTAATTTCAGGTCTGAGTCAACTGCCAGGGCCCCAGGATCTTTTGCTTGCTCATCAAGATGAGATATTTTCCCACCAGAAAAAGTGTCTCTTAAGAAGTTTTCGCTTCTCAATTTAACCCGGTCCAGACCACATTGCTGGGAACCAAGGGGTGGGAGATGCTCTCAGCAAAGTTAGAGTTCTCTATTGCTTTCCCAGAAACCCATGCCTGCTTACGTGTGTGTGTGTGTGTGTGTGTGTGTGTGTGTGTGTGTGTGTGAGAGAGAGAGAGAGAGAGAGAGAGAGAGAGAGAGAGTATGCATGTGAGTGTATGTGCATGCTCACATGATTATGTGTGTATGTATATACATGTATGTGTGCACATACCATATGTGTGCATGTGTGTACTGTAGGTATTTTTCTTATTCTTTGGGTGGCTCACCACACAGCTCCCAAATAATCATATAGAGACTTACTCTTTCTTATGAATGCCTGGCCTTAGCTTGGTTTATTTCTAGCCAGATTTTCTTTAACTATTCTGTCTACCTTTTGACTCTGGGCTCTATTTCTGTATATCTTTTCTTTCCTTCTTATTCCATGTCTGGCTTTGTGGCTGGGTGGCTGGCCCCTGACATCTTCCTCTCCCTCTCCTTTTCTTGATCCTTACCCTTCTCTAGATTTCTCCTCCTATTTATTCTCTCTGTCTGCCAGCCCCGCCTGTCCTTTCTTCTGCCTTGCTATTGGCCATTCAGCTCTTTATTAGACCAATCAGGTGTTTTAGACAGGCAAAGTAACACAGCGTCACAGAGTTAAACAAATGCAACATAAAAGAATGTAACGCATCTTAAACTAATTTTCCACAACAGTGTATATCTGTATATGTCTCTGTGTGTGTATATGTTCAGATGTGTGTGTGTGCGTGTATGTATTCATGTATGCATGTGTGTTCATTTGTGCAAGTGTGTGCATGTGTTCACGTGTGTGTGGTCATATGTACATGATCACTTATATATGTGTGGTCACATGTGCGCACATGTATTCATGTGTGCATGTATGGGTTTATGTGTGCACATATATGTGTGTTCTTGTGTATATGTGCAGGACACACTGAATGTTTACCACTGAATGAACAGATAAGACATGGGGCTCAGCTACAGTTTCTTCTTTACCAGCTCAGCCCTGGCACAGGGCTGGGCACACAAGTTTCGAGGTGGTAACCATGGAGTCAATTACAGGGCTTCTTTAGCCCCTAGGAGGATTTGGAGATCTGTGGCCTCTGCTGTTTCTGGAGCTGTGGCTTTGGTTTTCCCAAAGGAATTGGGCCTGACATTTCCCCATCTGCTCTGGTGCTGCAGAGCTGGCAGAAGGAACCTATCCAAGGTGATGAAGGGGCATACAAGTCTCATTATAGATTCTTGTGTGAACTCTGATCCATTCTTTCAGGCCCTGATGGGTGATGGAAACCAAGATGATGTCACGGTGCGTAAGAAGTAATTCATGGTGATAAAACACAGGTGCTGCTCTTTCAAAGTTTGGGGGCATTTACAGACTTTTAGGAGAGATCTCAGGTAGGGAAAGAGTTCAGGCAAGTTGGGAGGCCATGAGACCATAGCACGGAGTGGTGCTTTAGGAAAACCGATCGCTCCAGCAAAGCCCTGCCCAGCCACCTCCAGACAAGCACACAGGGCTTGTCGCCTTCGTTTCTGAGTCTGGGCTTCATGGTGGAACTTGTGCTCAGGAGATGCACCTGAGCTGATTTTCCTCCAGGCAACTTCATCAGAACAGAGTTTTATGTGGCAGATAATGAGAAAAGCAGCTGTGAAATCCTAAAGGGATGAAAATAATTTCCAGAGAGAACGTGACATTGATTCCTTCAATCACCATAAAGAACATGCATTCCTAACACACATCTTAATAGGCATTGAAGACATTTTAATGAGCAAGCGATTTAAAAGTTGGTAAACATGTGTCTTTTGTCTAAGTACAGCCGTGATTTTTCGTTAGGGGAGGGACCAGAGCTCATTAGCACAAGGTCCCTTTATTAAGTGCCTCGCAGAGCTGCATATTTTAGCAGCCTGCGTTCAGACTAGGGTGCACACAGATTTGGGTGGGATTGTAAGTGGGCTTTGATGCTGGTGAAGGACCTGGGTCTGCTGTAGAGATGGACTGGATTTATCAGCAAAAGAAAATATTCCACAGCCTGCACCTCAAAGGGAATAAGAGATGTGTTCTGGTGCACACTGTGAGTGGCCCTGGCCTAGGAACTTGGAGTCAGGTTTCCACAAATACCACATACCGATGTTGGGACAGATTCATGAAGTTTTTATAATAATAGAGCAAAGGCAATCACAAATCAAGGAGCTTTGAAAATATGTTTGTGGGACTATCAGGTAGGTGGCACAGCAGAGCAGGGGAACGTCTGCGTAGGCCTCAAACACTTTCTGATGACATTCTTAGCTTTTGAGTTGGTGGAAGCTAGGAGTCTGTTTGTACATTCCAAAAGGACTTACTGACAGATGCACGGTTGTAGGCCAGACACCAAGGTGGGCAATGATGGCTCGTAAGAGGGTTAATAATACCTTTGGATCATTAGGCTCCAGATCTCCAACTTTCTGGCTCTCCATGTCATTAAAGTTTCAATCTGTCAATCAGCCCTATAGAGAATGTTTGACACGGGCATGACTTTTTACCCTGCGAGCTTGAATTTACACACTGAATTTTGGCATATCTGTATCAGCAGTCAGAACCAAGAAAACCATACAGTGGCCACTATTTCTCAGACTAGGGGAGTACAAGGACAGCAGTGCTCCACAGGTGACAGGTCATCAGGGCTCAGAAAGAAGATGGTGAAGAAGGTCCACACGAGCCATGTGGGAGAGGTCACACCTCAGGGTGCTGGTTCCCCTCCTGGGGTCACAGGGACTGCGGAACAGTGACCCTAAACAGGTGGTGCTCAGGCTAAGTCACGTGAACAGGGTGTCAGGAATTCAGTGAGCCAACTGGGAGTTAGAGCCCCTTGCACACCTGCTTTGTGTGCAGGCTCCTACACGTCTGCTGTCTGTCCGAGTTTGGTTTCTGCCACTGTAATGGCTGCCATGACCAAAATCAACTTGGACAGGAAATGGTTTATTTCCTCTTTCAGTCCGCCATGGAGGGAAGCAAAGGCCAGAACGGAATCAGAGATGGTAGAGAACACTGCTGGCTAGCTTCCTTCCTCTGGATTGCTCAGCTATCCTGTCACATGACCCAGGCATATCTGCCTTGGAATGGCACTGCCCACAGAGGGCTGGGTCTTCTGATATCAGTTAGCAAATAAGAACAGTCCAATCTGGTCCCAGCAATTCTTTAGTTGAGGTTCTCTCTCCCTGGGCAACTCTAGGCTTCTGTCAGCCAAGTTGACAGCTAAAGCTGACTATGACACTCACTACATTTGCTTTCTGCATGACAAGTGACCATGGAGTGGCTTAAAACAGCAATGCTCATTATGTCACAGCTCCCAAAGGTCAGGATCCCATGATGGTATAGCCAGGTCTGGCTGGTCATCTCCAAGGTGGCAGCCTGGAAGTCAGCTAGCCTCCATCTTTGTCATTGACCAGGGGAGGACCTGCTTCTCAGCCCTTTTAGGCCGTGTTGGGATGCATTTTCTTGCAGCTCCAGAACCCATGTAGACTTTATTCTGTCACTTGGGGACTGTGGTGCCTGGATCTGGAATGTCCCCTAAAGACCCGTGTGTTGAAGGAGTGGACCCCAGCCTGGGACACTATTGGAAGCAATGGAACTTGTATGGAGTGGGCCCAGGGCAGGAAGTTAGGTCATTGTGGGGGTGCCCATGAAGAGGACATCGGGGAACTCACTCCTTACCCCTTCTTTGCCTTCTGTTTTCCATGAAGGGAGCTGCTTTCACCTCTGTCAAACCTGAGCTCTCTGCCTCACCATGACTCAACACAGCCAGCCAATCACAGCCCAGAACCTCTGAAATCTCTGCTAAAACATGTTTTCCTCCTTTAAGTTGACTGCTCTCTGGTATTTTGTCACAGTGGCTAACAGCTGCCACAGGGCTTCAGACTACGCTTCAGGTCCCCAGTTCAAAGGACTCACCTGATAGGCTATGCCCACACAGGGTGACTTCATTTCAGATTAGCTCAGAGTCATTGCCACCCCCCACCTCCGTTAGTGACCTTCCTCCGATCTGCAAAGTCCCTTCACCTTGTCATATTCTGTTGACTAGAAGCAGCTCACAGAGCTCACCTAGCTTTAGAGCATGGTGACCACAACCAGACATAAACAGGGGAGGGGGAGAAAGGGCAGCATTCTCAACCTTCCTAATGGTGCAACCCTTGGATACCGTTCTTCATGTCATGGTGACCCCAAACCATACAATTATTTTCGTTGCCACTTCATAACTATAATTTTGCTACTGTTACGACTCGTAATATCTGTATTTTCTGATGGTCTTAGGCAGCCCCTGTGAAAGGGTCATTTGACCCCTGAAAGGGGTTGTGACTCACAGGTTGAGAACCGCTGCCCTGTGGGGAGGGGCATCCACACTAGCTTTACTCACCAAACCCTGGGAACTGGATGCTGTGACTGTCTTCATCCATCAAGGAAGAAAGACCCCAAGTCTTCAAAGGACAAAGACCCAGCCAAACACTGGCAGCACTCACATTCCTCTGACTCCAGAGTCCAGCTCTCTCTGTGAATCCCCTGGAAGGGAACGGTGAGGCAGAAAAGGCCCCGTGGGAAATGAGGTGACCATGACAGGCAGACATCAGTGAGATGGCAGGAGCACCAGTCTAGCCCCAGGGACCAAAGTGCTTTAGACCACAGAGTTCAAGCTGCATTATCTGGTGGAAATCCACACTGCAGCAGAGCCAGGGCAGGGGCAGGCTTGCAGGGAGCCAAGGGCACCTCAGACCACATCCACACTCCACGGCTGACCGTGAGGCATCCACCACCCATTTCCTGCAGCATGTCAAGGCAGGTCTCCTCTGTGTGCCACCGTCATTCCATGGTAGAAACCAGAGGGGATGGGTCACTGTGGTCCAGTGATGTCTGCAAGGTCAGTTAATGAATGGCAGAAGTAAGATTTGAACCCAAGTTCAGGGCGGGCTTGCTATACACTTGTGAAGGCAGCCATCCTGAGGAGCTGCACCTTGTACTCTAGCTGTGACCCCCATTTGCTAGTGTGTTCTGCACAGAGCATGGCTGCCCCTCTGGTTATTCCAATCCACAGCCGGACTTCTCTGTGTATAATGGAGATGGCTGTTGTGTTAGTTAATTTTTTGTTGCTGTGATAAAATAACATGACAAAAAAGCTAGTTAGAGAAGAAAGGGTTTTCTTTGGCTCACAGTCTCCAGAGGGGACACAGTGGGGAAGATTTAGCAGCTGGAATGTCAGGCTGACCTGACAGCCATGCAGCAACAGAGAGATCACATCTCCTCCATACATAGGAAGGGGAGAAGAGAGAGAGAGAGAGAGAGAGAGAGAGAGAGAGAGAGAGAGAGAGAGAGAACAGGAAGTATTATAAAACCTCAGTGCCCACCCTCCTGCAATGTACTTGCTACAGCAAGCCTCCAGCTCCTAAAGGTTCCATAGCATCCTCAAACAGTGCCACCAGGTAGAAAGAGGTGTTCATACATGTGAGCCTATGGAGGGAGATTTCTCATTTAAATTGCCATATGTGTGCTAATGTGACCTGATAGATTACGGCTGTCCAGCCCCAGGTTCACTCTTGGGTTCACTCTTGGGTTCACTCTTGGGTTCACTCTTGGGTTCACTCTGAACATGAGGTAGGAGTCGTCTCTGTGGGCATGAGGCTTTGGGTATGTGTATAGGATACCCCCTCTCAGCCTTGGGGTCTCCTGTCCCGCTGCCAGAGTCTGGAGCTTCAGGTTAGGGGCAGGGAGCAGGTTTGTGAAGCCGGCTCTGGTTCCCTTTGGGTCAGGCTGAGTCACCTGTGCATCCCTTGACCTCACAATCAAGGTCTGGCTTACTTCTAGCTGGCTGGCTGTAGGCTTCCTGAACCATCGCAGTGAACCTTAAAACCAGTCTGGACCAGGAAGTTCGGGGTTCTTGCCTTTCAAACTGCTCTCTCAGGTGAGGATGTGGCATTTCCTTTCCTTGTTTGCAAGAAATTGGGACCATAAATAACATGAAATCAGGCTGTTCTATATAGCTCCCAGATCCTGCTGTGAGTCTTTGAGGCAGAGTCCTGGAGGACTCACAGAGGGCTCTGAGAGGAAGCATGAAGGAAGAAGGGTGGAGCCTGTGACAACGCGGCTCCCATGTGAGCAACCATGTGAGCGACGTGCAAGGAAGAAAGATGCTTGGGAATCTGGGGACATGGTTGGTGGGTAAAGTGCTTGTTGGGTAAGGAAGAAAGGCCTGAGTTCAAGGTACCCATCACCTGCACAAAAAAAACAAACATGGTGTATACCTGTAACCTCAGCACTGGGGACAGCAGAGGCAGGTGGATCCTGGGAGCTCACTAGCCAGCCAGTTTAGCTAAATCATCTTAGCTCTAAGTTCATCAAGAGTCCTTGTCACACAACATCAGGTGCAGAGCAATTGAGGAAGACACTGGGTGCCCGTGTCTGGCTTCTACACATATGTGCACACGTTTCTATGCATACCCCTCCCCAGGAAAGAAGCCTGAACCATGCATGAAGTCCACTCAGAACTCTGTGAGCCACAGTCTGTCCTCAGGGTTGTGGTGGATGCTCCTGACTCCAACAACTGGCTCCTTGGGTCTGCCTGACATTGAGGTAGTGAACATTATCTTTAGGGGAGCCAAGGTCACCATCTGCACATAAGCCATGCATACTTTACACAGGGTACGGCTGCCGCTGCCTCTGCTGCTCTGGTCTTGACTCTTTCCCGTCCCTCCTCCCTGTGGACACTTTGTGTGTTTGAGAAAGAGACAAATATGCAGGAGAATGAGAGTCATCCCGCTTTCCTGGTTTTTGCATGAGGAGGGTGCCTCTTCAACGGCTAACCCTCACAGATTCCATTAACCCTCCAGCCACTGCCCGCACACCTGCAGAGCCTTTGGTGACTGCTATTTCTCTCTTATCCCTCCTGGGCATTATCTCGGCTCAGGAATAACGTGCGACACACAGAGGGAGGCAGAAATATGTTGTTTGATTTAAATCTGATTCTGGTGAAACAGACATTCAAAAGAAAGAGGTGTTGGGTAAAATAGCATAATATTTCAACTCTGTAATATGGGAGAGCAGTTGAAGCTGTCTGAGCATTGCCTGGGGACGCTTCTGTTACCGGAAGGGTGACGTGCCACACCATGGGAGTGGATCAGAGACCTGGGAGGGTTGTGGTGGTCCTGATGAGTCTTACAAAGGGACACAGCTGCTCCTTGCTCCACCTAGTGCTTCCCTGGCACCAAATATGGATTTGTAGAGAATGGCACACACCCACTGAGACTACAGCCCGCCCAGAGTCACCTGAGACCAGTAACAGACATTTGATACAGTTCAACCCAACAAAATCCAAATGAGAGTTACTAGAGAGATCAACCCCACCCCATCCCCATACAGACCCCTTTTTACTTCTGTTCTTTCTTCCTATCCCCCATCCCCCAAACGGGAGGTGATGGCTGAATGAATGACATCCATCTGGAGGCACTGAGCAGAGAAACTGCAGCATTAACTGGGGCTGAAGAGGCATGAAGAATCGCCATTGCCCATCCCAACGGCTCAGACTGCCCACTCCATTAAATGTGCGCCTCCCGCTGCAAAGGTTTAGTCGCTGCTGGAGGCCTCCCATGTTTTACAGCTCCTACCTGCTGCAGCAGTAACTCTTCTCTTCTACCCATGGCTGAGTGTAATTAATCATCTTTTGTAAACAGGAAATTCACACCTCAGAGAAAATGATGAGCTTCGGCATATGTGTCTTAGCTCAGCACCGCTACTCCATTATTGTATTTTTCCTGGGCTGAACAGACAGATTTGTAGCAGGAGCTCGTAGGCCTGGAGACTCTTTCTTGCCAGGCCACACATATCCAGCTCTACCTACAACAACATTCTCATGGGTGATGCTGCCTTGGAGGACTGCCAGTCTAGAGCGCTCTCTCCTACCTTCCAGAATGCTCTCTGCTGGTGTGTGGTTTGCTTTCTGCAGAGGGAGGTGGCTCCCTCACACCAGTCCCTAGATACACTCTGCATCTTGGGCTTTCATCCAGGGTTGGAGCTGAGAGAAGCAGTGGACTCTGAGGGTTTTGCCCTTGTGCTGCTTACTGAGCTGGGGACTGATCTTCCAACAGGCGAACGCAGCCTCATGCTTTCAGTGAAAAGGAGAGCCGGGGAGGGTTGTCATTTGTGCAGCTGTCAGGGAGGTGACACAGATGCAGCTGGTTAGGAAGGACAACTCCCTCCAGGGCCTGGGCTGCACTGAAGTCTCCCCCCACCGCATTTTACATTGCTCAGTTGCTACTGTCACCATTAGCAGCAGCAGCAGCAGCGTGACCACTGTCACCACCAGCATTGTCAGCATCAGTCATAGTCACATCATTGTCATCAACAAGGCAGTGTGTCATCAGCAAGGTGGTGTGCCCCCACCCCACACACCACCGTCACCACTACCATCGCCACCACCACCTTCATCGTTGTCAGCATCTCCATCATTTCATCTCCTCGTGATGGTTTAATGAAGATGAGGAGGAGGGTGTGGAGGTCTAAGGCAGGCAGGCACCTTGTGCTCATTTTGATGGTGACACTGGGACAGGAAAGCAAGAGTTTGGTAAAACCTGATAGCTACCCCTTGATGTGACGATCTCTGAGTACATCACCTCCTTTCACCCTATGACAGCAACACGAATTTGTCATTGTGCTGGTCACTTGAGAGGTGAGGAGTGATGGAGGGCCAGGAAGGGCCAAACGAGCAGCTCAAATTGCAGGGCAAATGGATCAGGCCAGGGATACTACAGGAGGCAAACACTTGCACTTAGCATTTAACAAGGGCCTTGGGAGACGCCCTGGATACAGAATCAGTAAGACCAGACCTCCTTGGCAGGAGAGTCAAGACCAGGACATGACAAATTCACCAGGAAAACAGGCCAGAGATTGCATAAGGAAAGATTCCCAATCCTATGCTTACAGCCCCATCAATCTCAGTAATGCTTGGACAATACATTCCCCGAAGAAAAGAACTCTGGCTTTCCGAGGCCAAGGACGCTCAAGATTAGCTACCCAATCTCCATATGCCTAGCTTTCCTCTGATTAACTCAGTCCCATGGCAGCCTCAGGAGGACTCTGTGTTTTGCTTGTCCCCAGAAGCACATCCCAAGATGACCGTTCAAGGTAAGTCGTTTGTTTGGGAAGAACGTGGAGAGACGCAGGGAAAGGAATACATTGCACACAACCGTTTCCCCGGAGGCAACAGAGAGGAAACCCGGGAGTTTCTGTATGCTAGAAAAGAGCTTAACTGGATGTGCCCCACCCCACACAGCCAAGAGGATGTTACAGGAGAGACATGGCAAGCCCCTCCCACTGGTGCCGAGCTGAGTCCCGCAGGAGCCTCTGAGAAGTGGTGAGAAACACTCTGCTAGGAGGTTCATTGGATTACACAGAATGGACCAGAGGAGGAGAACAGGAAGGGATGACACTAATGATGATGGTTAGACGACAGAGGTGGCGTTGGTGATGGTGATGGTGGTGTGCTACCGCGAGAGGTCCCTGCTTTGATGGTGGTGTGGGTAGTGATGGTCATTTGGTGATGGTGGTGGTGGTGGTGGTGATGGTTGTGGTGATTGTGATGGCAATTTGGTAATGGTGGTGGTGAGGATTGTGATGGCCAATTGACAATGGTGGTGAAGATGATGGTGATGACAGTAGGAATGGGAGTGATAATAAAAATATTATAATGATTATTTGATGGTGGTGATGAAGATGGTGCCAAGAAGGTGATGATGGTGGTGACAGTGAGGGAGGTGAGGATGATAGTGGTGATGACAGCAATGGTGGTGATGATGGTGATGATGATGGTGATGGTGATGATGGTGATGGTGATGATGGTGATGGTGGTGATGGTGATGGTGATGATGGTGATGATGGTGATGGTGATGATGGTGATGATGATGGTGATGGTGATGATGATGGTGATGATGGTGATGATGGTGATGATGATGGTGATGGTGATGATGGTGATGATGGTGATGGTGATGGTGATGATGATGATGATGGTGATGGTGATGATGGTGATGATGGTGATGATGGTGATGATGGTGATGATGGTGATGGTGATGATGATGATGGTGATGGTGATGATGGTGATGGTGATGGATGGTGATGGTGATGATGGTGATGATGGTGATGGTGATGATGGTGATGGTGATGATGGTGATGGTGATGATGGTGATGATGGTGATGGTGATGGTGATGGTGGTGATGGTGATGATGGTGATGATGATGGTGATGATGGTGATGATGATGGTGGTGATGGTGATGATGGTGATGATGATGGTGGTGATGATGGTGATGATGATGGTGATGGTGATGATGATGATGATGATGGTGATGATGATGGTGATGATGGTGATGATGATGATGATGATGGTGATGATGGTGATGGTGATGATGGTGATGGTGATGATGGTGATGATGATGGTGATGATGATGATGGTGATGATGGTGATGGTGATGATGATGGTGATGATTGATGATGATGGTGATGATGGTGATGGTGATGATGGTGATGGTGATGATGGTGATGATGGTGATGATGATGATGGTGATGATGGTGATGATGGTGATGGTGATGATGGTGATGGTGATGATGATGGTGGTGATGATGGTGGTGATGATGGTGGTGATGATGGTGGTGATGATGGTGGATGCAGGTGGTCATGGGCATCTGAAACTGGATGTGAAACAAAGCCTCCCCTTCTCATAGTTTCTTTCAGATGTTTGTCAATGGCAATGAAAAGCTGGCCTAGAGGCCACCAGTTTCCCTACTAGGTGGCCCAGAACATATCAAATGCTATGCGACAAAGTCATTAATAGCTTCATCTGGGTGTGGTATCATCCAAGGCTCAGACTGGCTTCGAAAAGATCCTGCAAAGGTGAACAGTCTCATGGCTAGTCTTCACTGTCAACTGGTGGATTTAGAAGCATCCAGAAGGCAGACCTCTGTGTGTGTCTGTGAGAGTGTTTCCAGGGGGATTTAAATGACCCATGTTGGATGTGAGTGACATTGTTATGGGCGTGAGATTGCTCAGGCATTCATCATGACTGTGAATACATTTTAATAAGTAGAGGCTTTTATTTAGATACTGGAACCAGGCACCTGGCACCACGACTGCACCCGAGAGCACTCCCAAAACTCAGCATGTAGCCACATTAGCTCATGGCTTGCAAATGCAATAACCACAGTTACAATTTTGGGATGGTGTATCTCATATCCTCTCTTTTTTTTTTTATAAGCAGGACTTGATTTTGTAATAGATTCTTGCAGACCTCCTCTGTTATCTTGAGTAAGCAAGCAGGTTTTGTTTGTTTATTTTTGTTTTTTTGAGACAGGGTTTCTCTGTAGCTTTGGATACTGTCCTGGAACTAGCTCTGTATACCAGGCTGGCCTCAAACTCACAGAGATCTGCCTGCCTCTGCCTCCCGAGTGCTGGGATTAAAGGTGTGCACCAAGCAGTTTTAATAAAAGCTAAACTAGTGGTTTAAGGTGGGAAATTACCAGTACGGAGGCAAGTAGAAATATAAGGGTATATAATAGGGAAAAGCCTTACTTACAGAGCGACCTAGACAGCTAGCATGGCAGCAGTCTGTACAGCAAGCCGTAAAGAAAAAGGAAAGTGAACCAGCCACCTGAACCTCTCACTCTATGTCCCCTGACCACGCCCTCGCAGGCATGATCAGGCACACCTGTAGTCAGCCAATAAGTAGGCATGGCTACAGCTTCCCTACCGTGGTTAGCTCTTTATGAGCTAACCTGTTATCTTGCAAGAACAGCAAAGGCAATAACAGATTTCTACAAGACTGGGCAGTTTTTAAGAGTAGCCCAACTATTTTCAAAATAAGCAAGCGCACTGATGGGTTACAGCCTATACAAGCTGTCGGTTTACATGCTAGAGGTATTTTTTGTTTTACACACACACACACACACACACACACACACACACCTTAAGCATACAAACACACACACACACACACACACACACACACACACACACACACACCTTAAGCATGGAAATTAAAATGCTAAATGTAATATTAACCATCACAACTCTAGGCTGAATACCAGTGCTCATGGCTCTCGGCTTCCTGACTGCAGGCACTTCTGGTAATATGGACCAGCCACCTCATCCTCTTGCCACCATGTCTTCCCAGCTTGTATTCCTTCTTAAAACATGACCCAAGTTAAATATTTCGTTCCCTAAGTTGCTTTTGTTGGGTATTTTGGCAGAGCAATAGTAAGTAATATAAATCATTGCTGAGACAGGCCAGGTATCACAGTTGATCAAGGTCACCTTTCTCTAGCTTTGAGTGTGAATTCCTTGCTCCTGCCTTGAAGTGTAAGGCTCTGTCTGCCTTGTCAATGAGACATACTTCTGCCTGTATGGTTCTAGGAGATTGTGCTCTGTGCCATCCTGGGTCTGTTGGCCTCTTTATTCTCAGGTTCCTTGAAGACAGTTCTCTCACACCTTGACTGGGTTTTAAAGACGATTCTCTCATACCTTGACTGTGTTTTTCTGAGATGTGGCAAACAGAGCTCCCCAAAATTGGTCTCCTGAGGAGGGGAGGAGGTTGTGAGCATGCCAGTCCTTCCTTCTCACTGTAAAATGTGAAATGCAGATAATCCCTTGGAAACAGAGCTTGGGGTCCTGACTGGCCCCAGTAAAGGGTGCTTGAGTCTGAATGTGGCCAAGAAGGAGACCACCCAGCAGGCACAGTTTCCATGGGGGTGTGCTCTGAGTTCTTAGTGTGCTAGCTGGCTGTGATGATTCGAGTATTCAGTCCTGATGCTTAGGGAACTGTACGTTGTTCTGAACACAGTTCAAGGCCAGCTGATGCAGCAGAGTTAAAGACTACTTAGCAAATGAACAAGAGAGCAAACGGATGCACATTGTGTTGGGACCAGCCACCTCCCATCCCAACTCCAGTAAGGAAGGGTGCCATCAACTCATCCATCAAAATTCATAGCCGCTCATACATCACTGAACAAAATCTTCCCAAATCAAGGCAGCAAATTTGCCCTTCAGAGACTGTTACAGGGAACTGAACCAAAGGCAACATTTTAAGTGGTTGTCTGGGGAAAAATAAAAGCCATAACTGGCTATCCAAGTCTCCTCCAAAATGTCCAATCAGGTTTCTTTTCTATAAAGATGTACCTAGTTCACTTTATTTGCATGAGTGTTTTGCATGAATGTAAGTCTGGGCATCACATGTATGCTTGGTGCCTGAGTAGGTCAGAAATCATTGAATCTCCTGGAATAGGAGTTACTGATTTTTTATTTTTTTTGCTCCATGTGTGATTTGGGAACTGAATCCAGGTCCTCTGCAAAAAGCAACAGGTGCCCTTAGCTGCTGAGCCAACTCTCCATGCCCCCCCCCATTCAGTTTCTTATTCCTAAAGGTTTCTTTAATCATATTCAGAGAGTCAGGGCCAAAACAGGGACCTCCATTCTTCACCTCATCTCCTGTCCCACTTGTGGGGACTTTATTTCCATGACTGAGCATGACACATGTCAGTCTTTCCTCTGCTCTTGCTCTCCTATGTCAGGGGAGTGTCATTTCAGAAAGCAACAAACATAAAAGAAAAAAAAAAACATAAGGAAGCCTTTTTGAGTAATGCTCCAGCCTGCACTGACCACATTTGCTCGGCAAGGCCCTTGTACGAGCTGGTTCTGTCTGTCCTTGGGTCATCAGGACATGGGGATTAGAGAACAAACCCGTGTCCTGCACAATGGCACCCTCCTCCTGGCTATCAGCCCTTGCCAGCATCCACTGAACATCTCATTCATGTTGGTTACCTACCCACTCCTCTGTGGATCTAACTAGGGCAGAAACTGCTGCCAGGGCCTGGTAGGGGTCTGAAGAATGTGTTACTTTCCCTTAAGTGTTCCCTCAGACTTCGAGTCTGGGGTTCTCACCCACTGTCTCTTGCCTAATAATCTTATCTGAATGTTGAAAGCAAAACAGTGACCCCAAACCATGAGTGGCTGGTGACACAATCCTGCAATCCCAACACTTGCGAGATAGGGGCGGGAGGACCAGACGTCAAGGCTATCTTCAGTTATATATCATGCTGGAGGTCAGCATGAGATACATAAGACCCTGCCTTTAAGAAGGGAAAATAAAAGCCCATGTTCACAGAAAGAATTGACTCCACATGTGGCCTGCTGACTCCCTTTGTTTGGATCTTCATGTTTGAATCGGTATCATGAGTTGGTGGTGGGATGAGCAAGTGCCTTGGAGAACGAAACAATTGTAAATGAGCCCTTGGCAGTTTCCATAACTTAAATTTGTTTCGTAAGTCAGCTGTGGATTCAGGAAGGGAGGGTTGGGGAGAAAGGCCAAGGGCCAGACAGCCATCTGAGGGAAGGTGGGGAGGGTAGCTGTCCTTGTTTCTCTGCTCATCACAGAAAGACTATTTGTCCAGCTGGAACATTCCAGCCAGCTTCTGCTTGTCTGCCTCAGCAGGAAGCTGGGGTGGTTACTGCCCAGTGTCTGGACTCTCAACCAATCAGGTGTGGGGATATGCACAGACTTGGTCAAGACTGGCAAGAGGAACAGAGTCGCACTCACAGGTGCCAGATGAGAGTCAGGGCACCTCACTCAAGTTTTGCAGGGCAGAGTCAGGGAAGAACAAGATAACACCACCCATACTACATTTTCCCCAGGAAGCAGTGGGGGAAGGGCCAGCCAAATCTGGGGTTGAAGGATACCCATGGCCTTTGTCTCTGACCCTGGGACAGATGGGCAGGGAATCTGATGAAGGAAAAAGAGCTCTGAGTTTTTGGGTTTCTATGAAATGTGGGCTCAGCCCAAGAGTCCTTTACTCTTCTCCCTGGGGATTAGAAGAGGACAGACTTGCAGGGTTAGTGAATCCCCGATACTGGAGCAGCAGAGCAAGGTGGGATGGAGCTTCCTAGAGCTAGAAGGATCTAGAATCACCTCTCTCTCTCTCTCTCTCTCTCTCTCTCTCTCTCTCTCTCTCTCTCTCTCTCTCTCCCCTGTTTTTAGTTGAAATGTCACCGGTAACCAGGTGGCTTCACACAGGAGCTCACTTCTGTGAGCTGCTATATAGTTTTCATCATGCCCACAGTAGGGGAAATGCCTGAAGTTCAATGAAGTCCACTGAGCCACCCACAATCACATCACTGATAAATGGTCTCACAGGGTCTGCACATGGTCCCTGGCCCAGATGGAAAATCCAGTCTCCCACTTGTGTTCTTCCTCTCTGAGGATCTGAGGTGGGTTGGTACATACTGCAGATAGGCCCCGATGTCTCTTGTGTTCCAGGCACTGGCAGCAGAGATGGTCATTGCAGAGGCTTGTCTGGGGCTGCTGGTGCCAGCAGGGACCTTGGGCTCAGAGAAGGTGAGGCATGACCTGCACACACATAAACACACAATTCCTTATTAGCTAGATGTGAGCATTCAAGTGCAAGGGAGTGGAGACTCACGGGAAGCTGTGTGTGACATGATGCTCAGGTTTCTGTAGCCCTGTATCGATCATCAGCCTCGGGACAAAAGGCACAGCATTCGCCCGGGCTTGCCATCCACTAAATTAATTTCCATTCTCCCTCCATTCATCAGCTGACACCCTGGCACACTCTCCAGTACTTTTCATCCCTCAGTGGAAGCACGTGGCTGGTGGGAGCCTATGCTGTTGTGTGTCTGCTCACTGTAGACTCTGGCTGTTTGGTTTGGCATCCCTTCCTGAGCTGTGTGCACAGCCTGGTCCAAGGCTCAGTCCCCACCGGGCCTTGGGAGAACAAGGAGGCCATGTGAGCATGGGGTGTTTTGGGTCTGTGGTCCCACTCTCTGTCAGCAGGGAAGCAGCTGAGGTGGGCCTCTATGCATACCCTT
The DNA here is from genome assembly GCF_003668045.3 of Cricetulus griseus. Classification (NCBI taxonomy): domain Eukaryota; kingdom Metazoa; phylum Chordata; class Mammalia; order Rodentia; family Cricetidae; genus Cricetulus; species Cricetulus griseus. The sequence goes on from NC_048595.1 coordinate 2,609,854, forward strand.
GCTGTGAGAAGAAAGTATTTTCTCCTTTAGGATTTGCAGGTTCTTGTCTCTGAGGTGACACGGTCCATCTCATGGCTGCATCATCCCACTGCAAACCAATGCCCTCCCAGAATCCTTTGCAGCAGCGACTGAAGACACACCAGAGCGTTGATGCCAGAAAGTTAGACTCCTGAGGCCAGGTCGGGTCCCTGACTGAGGCAGAGGGATAAGCTTCTGTGGATACTCAAACTCCCTTTAAAGGTGTGTCTGTCTCCCACAGAAGCCCACCTTGGGCTGTGCTAAGTGGTTGGTGTCTTCTGTCTGCAAGAAGGGGTGAGTGACAGGGCAGTTAATCTGTCTGCAGGGGTTTTCCTCAGGGACCATCTACCTGGAGAGCCCAGAGTTTGACAACAAGGTTCAGCTCTTTGTTCCAAACTGGGTGACTTCTGCTTCGTGCCTGTGAGTTGTCAGCACCCCATCACTTGGGCATCACAGGACTCATGTCAGTGGATCCAGTAGACATCCAAGGGTTCTGGCCGTGCTGCCATAATGGCCTCCTGATCTGTGCTCCAGCCATTGGGGGTGACCTCTGTATCTCAGAGGTGGAGGCCCAGAGAGTGGGCAACCAGGACTTAAATACACAGAGTCTTGGATCCTCAGGGAAGGGGAAGCATTGGGGACGTCTGAACTTTTTGGTAAGAGTGATTACTGAGGAACCTGGGGGCTTGGATGAACCCGGAGAGCCATGAGCCTGAAGCTCCAGGCAGGGCTTCATCAACCTCTGAACTACATGTCAAACGAATCACCCAGCATCCCATAGAGGAGAAGCTGGTGGAAGAGGTGACGTTGGGATGACTCCTGACCCCAGCATGACATGAACTACAGTACAACAGCATCCATGACCAGTGCCTCAGGATCACAAGAGAGCACCAGATCAGGGATCGGGGAAGCCACCGGCCACTGAGGCCAGAAATGGGAGATTGGCTTCTACAGCCCAGAAGTGCCGAAATAGATTGAGCTTCCTGGGTGCTTCTCAGAGCTCACAGCTTCTGTGCAGGGCGCTTGTCGAAGCCTTGATTCTAGCTGTGGACAGCTGGGGAGAAGCATCCATGCCTTGTCCCCTTCAGGAAAGAGAAGGGAGGTTCTTAGTCTCCCTTTGCAACTTCCCTGTCAACTCTCTGTCCTCATTTCCAGAAGTGATGCTTATCACTGATTTGCAACTGATGCCCTCCTCTCTGTGCTAATAGAACCTAGGCATTGCTGGTGGTTTGGGTCTTTCGTAAGGAGGGATATTTGCTCTGCTGTCTCTGTATGAGTGAAGCAACACCTCCCACCCCTCCCAGAATCTACCAGGACCTATCAGGATCTACTGGAACTCAGCAGAACTTATGTTACTTGCACTCCTCTCTCTAAGCCCCTCAGTGACCACACTGGGCTTTCCTGCAGGACAGGGAGAGGCAGTGGGCTCCTCTGATATTCGATGATGTCAGCAATGGATCAAGAGCCCATTCTGGTCAAAGGAGAAAATAAATGTGGAAAAAGTGGTCCCGACAGGAGCCGAGTGCTAGCTGGGCACTGAAGACAGGGTGGCTTTCAAGAGAGAAGGTCTGGGTGGGTCCTGAGTCAAGGAGCCAGTCTGCAGGGGTGCAGGCTGGGGATTTTCCTGCAGGGACGGCCATAATGTGCACATTTTCAAGCAGAGAGAGAAATGCGGCTGTCCCTGGCTGATACCAGAGCTGTTGTTAGTCTCCTCATACAAAGTTCTCAGCACTGACATTTCCTTTCCCATACATAGTGAGTGAGGCAGCATGTCCTGTGAGCCCTCCCAGCGTCTCACTTGCAGGGAGGTAGAGGGGAACTCCAGTCTCCTGCTTCAAACTGTGTGAACAAGGACTGGAAAGGGGATCAAGTTGCTCCCCCAGCCCCATTCCCCTCTGGTCTCTGACCAGTGTGGCAGAAGCTTTTCCCAACCATGGGTGCACTTGGAGGAGATGTGTGCAGGCTGAGCTTGGGTGAGGGAACAACTCAGCTCTCTGTGACTTTCCTTGGCTCGTAAAACAGTCCTGTCTTTCCTGGTGACAAGGGGAGAGTGCTGAGTAAGACAGTGGTGGAGACAGCATGGCTTTTGTTCTGAGCTTAAACTCTAGATGCCAGGGAGTACATAGAAGCCAATTAACAGCCACTGAGTATTGGGTCCAAGAAGTCCCTACAGATAGGCCTGCTCTGCTCTCACTGACTGTACGTCTCTGGTTTGGGGAAGAGAAAGATTCCTGGAGTAGCCTGTCCTTGAGCCAATGACAGAGATAATAGGTAGGTAGATTCAGACCCTTCTCCAAGGATGCCACTCCATAAGGAGGTCTGTGCCAAGCCCCCAGGCAGGTTCCACTACAAAGGGGCTGGGGATAATGTCTGGCATTTTTATCCTTAGTCTTCAGTTTAGAAACTAGGGAAACTGGGCTGGAGAGATGACTCAGAGGTTAAGAGCACCGACTGCTCTTCCAGAGGTTCTGAGTTCAATTCCCAGCAACCACATGGTGGCTCACAACCATCTGTAATGAGATCTGGTGCCCTCTTCTGGTGTGCAGATATACATGGAAGCAGAATGTTGTATACATAATAAATAAATAAATAAAATCTTAAAAAAAGGAGAAAAAAAAGAAAATAGGGAAATCATATCACCAGGGCCCCAGAACAGGGAACTGTGGGTGAGAGCCAGGCAAGCAGAGGAGTAGGGGGCCCCAGCCTGCCAACAGGATGCCTGGATCTCCCGTCTCTTGTCTGAACAGTGTCCCTAAGACCACTGGACACCGGAGCTGGCAGATGGGCTGAGGCCAACATCCCAATATGGTGGCTATTGGTTGACTTGGGGTGATAAAAGTCAGGTGAATGTCATTAAATCACAAAATAAACTTGACGGTCCTCACATTCCAAGTGCTCAACAAGCTGGTTGTCAAACATTTCTCAGCAACCTGACAAAGCAGTAGCCAGTCCCTCCCCTTTCCTCCCTCCCTCCCTCCCTCCCTCCTCCCTCCTCCCTCCTTCCTTCCCTCCCTCCCTCCTTCCCCACTCCTGCTTCACAGGCCCTCGTACCCCAGGCTGGGGCCCAACCAAAGCTGCTGTTTATTCTTTCATGGCCCAGCTGGGAGTCTTTGTGGACGTGTAATGATAGTACTTGTCTCCCAAATGTCCCAGAGAGCTTGCATATATATCCAGGTTGGGGACAAGAAACTTCCTTGGGCATCTCCAGGTCAGTCCAGATCTTTTCAGGGACTGGGCAGATTTGTGGTGGGAGGAGGAGGGGGGCTCAGATCCAGGGTCCCAGCCTCCACTGTGACTCCCAGAGGACGGCGCCCAGGCTTCTGGCTGAGTCTCAGAGCAGCACTGGATGGCACACAGGCAGGGTTAGGAGCTAGCTTCTGGGGTGACTTGTGGCTGCAATAGCAGAGACTGTCACAGCATCTCGTCCACCGTGGCCCCTCCTTTTGCTGCACTTCAGCCTTGATTCTCCTCTGCAAGGTACAAGCTCCCCACCATCCAGGCTCTCCCACTCCTAGGCTTCCCCTTCACAGGCTGTCCAGTTTAGCCAGGAAGCTGCCTGCTCTAAGGATGCCCAGGTCTAGCAATCTACATGAGTTCGGGAGCTATGGCTGACATTCGGGAAGGGGCAGTGAGCAGGCACTGTGGGGGCTGATGCCCCTGCCAGAACACTCAGGAAACCCAGTGCCCACCATCAAGTACTATCAACAATGGCTGGCTACTGTTTGGGGGGTTTCCAGCCTTTTGATGTGAACTTTCATGTATGCCCAGTTTGGTGCATGTAGCTGTTCAGTGGCCTTGCACGTACCAATGATTCTGGCTACTGCCTAGCTCTCTGGTGCATGTATATTGAATCATATGAGAATCTGGGTGCTAGGGAGATGGCTCAGCTGGTAAAGCGCTTGTTGAGAAAGTGTGACAACATGAGTTCAGTTCCCACAGCCTACACAGAAGAGGTGAGCATGACCTGTGCCTGCAATCCCAGTGCTACAGAGGCAATGATGAGATAACTCCTGGGGTTTGTTGTCCAGCCAGCACAGCTGCTTCTCCATCTGAGATCTTTGAACACATTTCTCTGGCACTACCCACTTCCTACGGAAGAACACTCTCACTCATCAGCACCCACTCTTTCCTGGGTTATCTCTGTTTTCCCCTTGTTTGGTAGTGATGCCAGGTAGACAAAGCGAGGTAACCAAGGGAACAGCAGCTGCATCCTGTTAGGTGTGTCTCCTCGTAGCCAGAACGCGCCTTTGTGATTAAGTGGCATTGAAGGTGTGGTTATGTGCTTCCCAAGGTGGCAGAGACAAAGGCACCAGGGCATTTTCCTTGTTGCCACACACACACACACACAAACAAAGGTTCTGCATTCCTAAAGGGCACTAAAAATTCAATATCATTTGCATTGTGATTTTGACCCCTCTCTTGATGTTTTGCTTGTTTGTTTTGAGAGGATCATGGGAAGAAATCATCTAAAAGGGAGATAAGGTTCGCCATGATTTTGATAGAAAATAAATATGCCAACCTTTTCGTTAATATTCATAAAAACATCTTTAAAATACACAACATAGAACTCCTCGGCTGTTTCTCCTTTTGGGGGGGGGGGCTGGGAATACCATGCCAGTTTCTCTTTGGAGTGCTTGCTCAACTTTGCTAAATAAACTGCGTAAACTCTACTCTCCAAGTTTCCTAACTAAATTCATTTCTTTTTTAGGAGACAAAAACTCAGAGATAGCCCTCCCACCCTGACTCCCTGTAACAACAAATTCTTTCCTGTGGTATCAGCAAGTTCTCTGTGGGTGGATACTGGCCAGGACCTCCTCTGGCCCTGCCATGCCTAGTGATCAATGGGTACGTGCATATGTGCATAAACGCCATAAACAAACACAATGCAGGTTTGCCCAGGTTTGATAAGAGCTGCCTGTCAGCCTCCTGAAAGCAGAGAGCCTCCCCTAGATGCAAACCAATGGCTTGAAACAGAATGAAGACCCATCCGTGCGAACTGGGAGAAAAACGCTACAGAGACAGACTAACGGTATAAAATAGTCCATCTCCAGTCTGCCCCAGTTACCACCACAAGGCCAGTGAAGCAGATTTCAGAGTCACCAAACTAAAGGACAGAAAGAGAAGATAGCAAAAAAAAGATACTAAAATTAAAAAAGTAAAGTAATGGTGTATTAGGATTGGTTCTTCATCCATCTGTCTCCCATTCCATCCATCTGTCCTCCCCTTCCCCATCCGTCCATCTGTCCATCCATCTATCCATCCACACAGCCATCCATCCTCCCTCCCACCCACTAGCCATCCTTCCATCATTCATCCATTCATTTATGCAGTTCATAGATCTTTTCAGAGCAGCAATAATCTATGATTATTATTGGCATTGGGAATGAGTTGAGCAAAACAGACCAACTTGCATTGACCAGAACTCTCCAGCCCTGGCAAGAAGAACTAGCCAGGCAGTCAGCAAACACACGGAGATGAATCCAGCATGAAGAGCATGGTGAGATAGCTGATTTCAGAGCCAGGTGACTGAAAGTGAAGATACAACTGTGGGGGTTTTGTGGGGAGAGACAAAGGGATGAGCCCAGCAAGGTAGAGTCACTGCTACCCAAAGCGGTTGGAGGAACCCAAGAAGGTGACTTGAGAGAAGTGAGCTGGGTATTTGGGGACACTGAATGATTCCACAGAGCCCTGGAAATGCTAGGACTCATTGAGCAAACGAATGAACAGCTGGGCCTGTCCCTGAAGAAGTGACTTTGTGTCCTGTACCAACCAGATGGCAGCTGGCTTCACTCAGTGTCAACCTCTGTGCCCAGTGCTGAGCTAAGGCACATGGTAGTCTCCCAGAATGATAGCTGAGCAGAGGGCAAACTGGTGTTCAGCTTTCTGGCAGTCATGGTTAGGGAAATGATGACCACAGTGTATGAGAGCTTGCTCTCCTGCTGGGGTCCAGCTTTTGGTGCTGCTGTGGGGTGAGACACACAGTGTGGAGTTTCTGACATTCAAGATTCCCATCCCCCCACATGCTTGCCTGTTTGGCATCTTTCTTGGAGGTCTCAAGCTCATCATCCATTCTCGGTGGTGCACAAGGAACGTCTTTTAAAGCCTGACTGTTACAGCTGACGGCTGAGGCTCCCTGCCTAGAGCAGCCAAAGCTTCAAGCCCCACTCTGCTTACACTGGCTGATGTGTTTGGGGTGACAGCCCTGCCTGCTAGTCTGTCCACTTTTCAGAGACGGACTAAGCCTTCCTATCTTTGGATCACCAAGCCTTGCCTCCTATCACAGTGGACATGTTCCAGAACAGGGCTCAGGCACCAGTGCCCCATGGTAAAATGCCACAGGGAAATGTATACTGTGGGAACGTATCAGGAAGAAGGTCAGAAATCAACCCAACAGTGAGCCAGAGGAGGCATGGACTTAGTTGGGACCCAGGGCGGGGGTTCAAAGTTGACCACTAGACTCCAGAGCCCCAGGCACCTACATTCACTGTGAGTGCTGGTTATCTGACAGGAACTTGGAATTTCTCCTCCATCTTCAGCGAGGTAGAATTGTTTTAGTTTAATAGGAAAAGAAATATTACCCTTCACCACGTGGGATACCGGTCCAGTTAATATTTCTTCAAGCAAAGAACAAAGACAGGGAAGGACATAAAAATAGTTCCATCTCTATTTGGCCCACTTTCAATCAACTAATTAGAGAAAGGCCAGTTTCTTATTTTTAAAAGTGTTTACTCAGGTGTTTGCCAGCGAGAGCGTTAAGATGGATTGAATGAGCACTCTGAGGGTAAAGGGAGGGGGCATGGCGAGGACCAATTATCAAGAGCGGCCAAGGCCAAGTCCCTGGGACTCACCCAAAAGACATATGAGTGTCAATTAGGGGCGATCAATCATTCTGCAGGAGATAGGTAACCCAGACGATGATGCTGTGTTAATTTGTCCCGTTTAAAATGAACATTTTCAACACAGGTATATTCTACAGCCTCCTTTTCATTATTTTATGCTTCCTGGACCATTTTCTCCCACCTTTGTCCTCCCTGGAAGGGGGCTGACACACACTGGGGAGGTGTGACTCTCTGTTAATCATGGAGTGATGGCAAGCCCTTCGCTTTATGTGACCTCGAGTGTCCCACGCACTTTTGCTCACGCCCTTCCCACACCCACGCCTCCACATCACCACAGAGAAGGAGATCGTCCTTCCACCTTGCCAGAGCCCACAGGTGTCAGGCTCTTGGGAAGAACTGGATGACGTGGCCGGGAATGGGCTGGTGATTATCCCGTGGGATGTTTCTCTCCTCTCTGGGGTCTGTGCACCTCCCTGTGGAGGGCGGACCTGGGGGAGGCAACAGGTCAGCTATGCTGCCCACCGAGGCTATTATCAGCTCGTCCCGGCTTCCATTTCTCAGCATGTTCTCACCCCCTCGGTGACTCAGTGCCATTCTGGAATGAGTCAGGAATAGGCCTGACCCTCACAGAGCATGTGGCCTCATGGAGAGGGTGAGCAGAAAGAAATTAGGAAGAAAACAGTGTGGTAATTGTCAGAGAAACAAAGACAGGACAATATGTGAAAGCACCTCACCTGGGAACAGATATAATGAGGGCCCCAGGGGTGCTATGTGAGGGCAGAAACACAGATTCTCTGTTTTAATCTCTGAGACAGAGGGCCCCACACAAACCTGCAGAGAATGAAGCTGTTTTTTTCCCTTGGTTTCACAGTTTGGGTCTGTTGGTGTAAGATCTTGAATGAATCCCAGTGTCTGCCAGGGACTCAGTTTTTGCATCTATAAAATGGGTCAGGATGTGGTTGGCTGAATACTCAGGTCTACTGGAAGAATCCAGCTTGAGCAACACATGAGATGGCCCTGTGATGGTGACCCCTTCCCAGGAGAACCGTTCTGTCTGGGGTGATCCCTCCAACATGGACTCTGAGGAAAGTCAGGGAGGGAGCGAAGCTTGCAGACCCTGACAGGAGGTCACAGCCCTGCTTCAGCTGCGCCCTCACTCATCCCCCTTTCATCCTGCCTGGAGGCCAGAGCATGCTTCTCCTCCCTTTTAGCCTTAACCTGAGGTCAGGAGGAGTAGGGTGGGAGCAGAACTGGGAGTTTCTGAACTTGATGGCTAGTCTTGGCCGTCAACTTGATTGAGTCTGGAATCAAGTAGGAGACCCACCTCTGGGAAGGCCTCAGAGCATTTCCAGGAAGGCTGAACTGGAGGGGACAGTCCTTCAGACTGGAAGTCACATTCCCACCTCAGCCTGGAGAGAGAAGAGCCTGCCTGCCTTCACTTCTTGCAGGTGAGTGTACCTGTTCTGTTGTTGCTGCTGCCAGGAGACTCTGACTGAAGACCAACAGCTCTGCAGGAGCCCTCCAGCTCTTCAGTGTAGGGTTGGGGCTGATGAGGTCTTATCCAGCCTCATTTGTTGCTAAAGATTCTTGTCCTGCCAGGTCCCACCACCACTTCAACCCCAAAGAAGAACACAAAGACTTATATTAATTATTAAACTGTTGGCTGATGACTAGGGCTTCTTATTTGCTAGCTCTCCTTAAATTATTATTCCACAACTATTAATCTATGTCTTTCTACATGGCCTTATCTTACCAGAGAATCTTTCCTGTAGCTACATGACATCTGACTCTCTGCCTACCTTTCCCAGAATTCTCCTTGTCTCCTTGCCCCACCTGTCTACTGCCTCCATTGGCCAAACAGTATTTTATTTATCAACAATAAGAAAAACATATATACAGAAGGACATGCCCCTTCATTCATTGACTGAGCAGCTACCAGGTTCTCAGCTTCTTCAGCACATGGATACTTTGAACCATCTAGCTGAAAGTTAGACTAATAAATCCCTTTTTATCATAAATATTCATTCTATAGCTTCATTCTAGAGAACCCTGACTAACGCATTGGTCTTGGGTGGAGGTATAAGACCTGAATTCCCATCATGCATCACATTGGTGCCTGAAGCTAGAAGGGCCCCAGAGCAAGCACTTCACTCTTCACTCCTAATGAGAAATACCACCCCCACACCCCAGATCCTTTCTTAGGGGGAGCAGACGGAGAACTCACTTACCCCAGGATCACAGCTTCTGCTCACTCAAGCAAGCTAATCATGTGTGGTTGTGGGGACCAACCCTGTCCTAAGCCCTGTCCCTAAAGCACTGGCTGCTTACCAATGCTTCTGAGAGGGACGCCAAGGGCCTGGCTGATGGGGGATGTCCTTCTGTGTATGTGTTTCTCTTGCTGGTTGATGAATAAAACACTGTCCCATGGGTCCCACTACCCTTCAACCCCAAATACACACACTGATGCTATATTAATTATAAATCTGTTGGTCGATGGCTAGGGCTTCTTATTGACTAACTCTGTCATAATTATTAACCCATTTCTATTAATCTAAGTATTTCCACATGGTCTTATATTACCAGAGAAGGCTCAGGACCTGCTATTCCTTCCTCTGCTACATGGTGTCTCCCCTCTTCTCCCCAGCCTTCCCCTGGCCTGGTAGCCCTGCCTATGCTTCCTGCCTGGCTATAGGCCAAAATTGGTTGTTTTATTAATCAACCAATTAATCATCCCTTATCAGCTGGCCATCTGTGACATGGTGACTCATGTTCTGGACAGGGGGTCACCAAGACTAACACAGTGCTGCTCCTTGTCAGACGTAACTATGTAATGCTGGAGGTCCTGAACTCGCCCCATTCTGTAGCTCTTAGATGGAGATGATTTGATAGAGTCAATCCCTATTCCTTTGCTGGCCATCGGAAGGCTCCCCCTTTGCCTTGCATTTCTGTGCATCTTCCCCAGATGTCCCCCCCCCCCGTGTCTAGCACCTGGCCTGTGGTGGGAACGTGTCCTGATGCGTGTGCCACCGTCTGATACTCTCCAGAGGGCTGGAGACACTGTTTGGCTCTAATAGATCCGTGGCAGCAGTGAGCAGGATTAGGGAAGGAAGAGGGCCAGAGGGAGAAGCGAGGCAGGAGGAGGGACATGGCAGGAGCCAGGGGGCTGAAGAAATCCAGGGGAGTGTGGGTGGAGGTGGCACTCAGACGACAGACGTTTAAGAAATGGGTTGGCCACACAGAACAGCAGGTCGGGCCTGGGTACTGAGGAAGGATAAGGACTTGGGAAAGACAGGTTTCACAGTTTGAGACAGGAGGCGTGGCTCATAGGCAGGTAAGTCAGCCCAGGAGCAAGGCCTGAGGAGGTGGCCAGTGCCGGGTGCTGCAGCCACCAACCCCGGAAGGAAGGCTACAGAGTGCAAATGGGGGGCTGGCTCCTCAGCCACTCTTTCTAGTCCCTAAGTTCGCACAAAACATTTTTTCTCCCAGAAGTTCCAATCTAGCTTCCAACCTCAGCAAAAAAGCATGGGCTATAGCTGAATTATCTTTTATGTGAGGGACTCCAGGCCTCCTTGTACCCCCTGTCTGGGCACAGGCCCCTGCTCGCTGAGGCAGGAGGGAGGGCCGTCGTGCTGATCGGTAGGCGGTTGTCAAGTATGCTCTGCCTGGCTGCACATAGGTTTCATTTTCCTTTAGAGCATGTGTGTTCCACTAACGGGCAGATTTTAAATGGCAATTTTATTTCTCTAAGTACAAACTGTAGCTGTGGTAGGACGGCGGGATTGGAGAGCATTTGCGATATCTTTTAAATTCCTTTAACAGCTCTGCTATATTGCTTTTTCAATTATTATTTTTGAAATTCTCAACAATAAAAGATAGTGTTATGGCTTCGTGGCTCTCCTGCCAGAACTCAGAGCTGGGTGGGACACATATCCATAAGGTAATTTTGGTGTAGATGCAGCGCTGAGTCTCCAGCTTCACACTAACGCTTCTCAGCGGGTGGAGGCTGTGTCCGCAGTGGATGGAGCGCTGCTTTGAACTGTGGAGCGGGAATGCACATCACAACGAGAACTTTCTCACCGCAGGAGGCATTGAAGAGGAGGAACCCAGTCTGGAGAGAGAACTTGGAGCCCAGGAGGAAGAGGGGGTGTTGACAGGGGGGAAGCAGAGACACACCATCCTGGGGAATGAATGGCCACACTAAAGGGGTCTGCAGGGCACAGGTAGGGGCAAGTATAAGAGCACTGAACTCCAAACTGAGCAAGTCTGGCAAGAAGGCAGAGGAAAGAGGCACAGGTATAAGTGGAAGACTGAAACCATACGTGACAGGAATTGGGTCCCACATCAGCCGGGGCTTCCTTTCAGACCCAAGCATACACACACACACACACACACACACACACACACACACACACACACACACACACAAACACATACATAAAACACATCTACACTGACCATCTTGGTGTGAGATATAGCAGCCACCCAGAGAGGAGTTGCCGTGTATGTGAAGACACGCATATATCACGCAAGAGGGGTTCGGCCGTCACCAACTGCAGTGCCTGTGGGTTCCACAGCCCATCTGCACACACTGACGGGTGGTTGTGCACACACACATGCTTCCCTGCAGGCCTCAGAGCCCACCTACACGTGCCAAAGAGCATCCACGTGCTCACATGCTTCCCCGTGGCACCCAGAGCCCGTTTTCATCTACTACACGGCAGCCGTGTGCACACTGGCTTCTCTGTAAGGTGGAGCGGTGGGTGGGGAGCACAGCTCTCGGGAGCCTGGCTCTGAGGGGAAGACCCTCTTTAGCATTTATGAAGTAGGGAAATAAAGCAAAGACGAGCAGAACATCAAGCTTCTAGATGAGAAATTTAGAGCGTATGAAATATTCATCCCGCCAGCTCCGTGGCGGCCAGCAGAGCACACTGGGCAGAGTGCTGGTTTTTTGGCCAGGGCTGTAGCCCTCCTTCCCAGAGATGAGCCAAGCCATGCTGCGTGCAGAGAGGGACACAGCTCCTTCACCACGCTCCTTTAAAACCTCACTTTAAATGTCCCTTCAGTGTAAGTTTAAAGGAAATTGAGAACTGTGTCTCAGCCTTCATTACTGAGGAGAGAACGGAGACCCTGCTCAGTTAGATGTGGAAGTGGCTGAGTCCTGCCTTCTGGCCTCTCTACTGTCCTCTCCACCTTCTCAGGGCATTCCATGTACCGTCCAGTATTGCTGTCACCCATAGTGTGTGGCACTGCCACTTGCATCTGAGGTGCCACACAGTGGTTCCTGTGTTAAAAGGTGAGAGCAGGAGGGTGGGGGGTGGGGTCTGTGAAATGCTGTGTCTGGAGATGACACAGCTACTGCCCCCGTGATCTCACGGAAGTTCAAGTCACGATCAGTCAACATCCTAGCAGGCAGCACAAGCTGGGTGACAAGGAGGGCATTGGGGTGATAGGCTCAGTATACATCTTATGTGTGAAATTGTTAAAGAATAAATAAAAGATTTTTTTAAATAATAGACTAAACAACCTGGGGCAGCATATTTCAATGCATTTCCCCATTTAGGCTACGTCACGAGCTTCACTCTCAGTGTTTAGCTAGGTTGGTGGTCAAGGTTGGAAGCAAAGAGCAAGCTGAAATATTTGGAAACCTTCAAATTTGACCAGGAAGGAAGTGCATTTAGGTTTTGTTCAAGGAATATGCACTTGCTGAAGTCATTAGTGACAGGAAAGGAGCCACGAAGGTATCAGGAAGAGCCGCTCATTGTTGCTTAAGGATGTAAAAGTGGCAATTCGTTTAAGCTGGCTCTGCAGACAGAGGGCCCCCAGGTTTCCTGATCACACTGGGCAAGTTGCAATGGAGAATTCAGGAAGTCAGAGATAGCAAGAAAAGCTGCAGGCAGTGAGCAGAGTCAGCCCAGGAGAAAGACCATGTGGACTTCAAGCAACAAGACTGGACAGGGATAGGAAGACTGAGCCCTCTGGGTCCACACATGGTCACTGTGCATCTGATGTAGAACAGAGAGCTACAGGATGCATGTTCGCCCTTCTGGGCTTTGGCCTTTCTTTGGCCCTGTGGAGTCCTTCTGTCTTCAGTCTTCATTTTGAGACTGGGAATATTTACTCTGTGCCTGTGTGCCTGTGTGGTAGTAAATTGCTTGCTTTGGGATGTGCAGACACACATGGCTGTGTGTCTGTCTGCCTTAAGTCTGTGGGGACTGTCAGAGAATCGCTGAGTGATGGGGGTTTGTCAGCACTGGGGCTGAAGTACATGGAACAAAATCATTTGTGTCATGAGACACACATTCGTGATCTTCTGGGGGTTAGGGCAGATCTAACTATCCCCCAGAGGTTCATACGCTGAGGACTTGGTCTACAGCTCAGGGTGACACTGGAAGGTAGTGTAGCTTGGAGAAGGCAGAGCCTATTTGTATGAAGTAGGTCCAGGGTAACTTGGAAAGCAATATTGGAACTCCAGCCTCGGTCGCTGTCTCTCTCTTTCTCCCCTTCCCTCGCCTCTCTCCTCTAGGTTCCTCGAGGTGGGCAGCTTTTCCTCACCTTCCCTCAGGCTCAAAGCAAAGATCCAAGTGAGAAGGAGACTCTGTGAGCCAAAACAACTCTTTCCATCCACAAGTTAACTCAAGCAACACTGACAACAGGCATGAGAGCCCTGATCCCATAGTCTGCTGTCTATCAGTAGTGACATCAGAGGGTATCTCTGTGCTCATCATAAACTGAGGCGTGACCATGGAGGGACCCAATGAAAGGGCACTTGGCCACTGTCCTGGTTAGTTTTTATTTGCAACTTGACACAACCTGTCACCTGGAAGAGTAACCGCAACTGAAGAATTTCCCAGTTCAGGCTGGCCAGTGAACATGTCTCAGGGAGACTGATGGATGTGGGAGGTCCCAGCCCATTGTGGGCAGCACCATCCCTAGAGCTAGATCAGAGAGCCAGCTGAACAAAAGCCTGTGAGTGAGCCAGTAAGAAGCCTTCTTTCTGGTTTCTCCTTCAGGGTCCTGCCTGGAGTTGTCCCCGTGGCACATTATTACTGAGAATTGTAACAAATTGAAAGAGACCTTGGCTTTCCCTAAGTTGCTTTCAGATGAGTGTTGATGGGGACGTCCTTCTGTATATATGTTTCTCTCATTGGTTGATGAATAAAACGCTGTTTGGCCAATAGAGGCAGGAAGATAGGAGGGACTAGGAGTTAACTTCTGGGAAAAGTAGGCAGACAGAGACCATGAGAGACACCATGTAGTCGAGGAAGGAGTAACAGGTCCGAACCCTTCTCTGGCAAGAAAAGACCATGTGGAAATACTTTGATTAGTGGAAATGGGTTAATGATTAAGACAGAGCTAACCAATAAGAAGCCCTAGCCATCGGCCAACAGTTTTATTATTAATATAGCTGAAGAGACTGCAGGACCTGATGGGAGAAGAAACTGCTCAAACAGAGTGTTCTTCACAGGAACAGAATAAAACCAGAACTTCTACCAGCTAGGGAAACAACGGCACCCAGGGACCTTGAGCCCGGACTACTAGCTTCCTCCAGAGTCCTGAGAAAATAGATGTCTGCTATTGGAACCATTTAGCCTCTGGGGTTTGTTACAGCAGTCCAAAGTGACTGCTGCAGCAGGTTAGAAACACCCGCAGCCAACAAGTGACTTTGAGAATGTAGGACAGAGAGAAACAAAGGGGAAGAGAGGGTTGGGTGGGGCTCAGGAAGCTAAGAGAGGTCAGGGGCTGCAGATGCTGAGCAATGCTCAGAGCTGGGGAGGAGTCGGTGGATATTGTAAAGGGACCATTGGCAGTGATGTCAGGTGACTCTGGGATGCTCATGCCGGCAGAATGAGGCATGGGGAAGGTGCATCCTTGTGGGCAGGCGGGGAGGGCAGGAAATAAATGCCTGTATATCTGGCCTTGGCTGCTTGTTACTCTTCTCACAATTCAGAAGATCAAGGCTTTCTTGGTTGGAGGCACCAACCAGCAGCAGATGAGGAATGAACAGCCTTGTCTGTCACTCACACATGTGCACACCCCAGCCATAGCCAAGAATGACTCATTGGTGTGACCCCTGGGAGACTGGCTGTCTGATTTTAGCCCAAGGAGGATCATCTGCTCAAGGGTGCCAGGGCTGCCACGATGGACCAGTCATGGAGTAGAGACCCAAGAGAGCTGCATGGGAACACAAGGCAAAAGGTAGCCAGGGAGAGAGAAGTCAGAGCCAGCTTAGAGGGAGAACAGAAACCCAGTAACGGATCTGGAGAGACTGGGGTGCAAGAGGGGTGAGGTCCTGCTGGGCACATCTGGCAGGCCGCTAGCACCGCCTCTTCCTTCTGAGCCACTGAGGAAGGGAGTTCATTTTCTCTGCACAAGGTTGTAAGCGTCAGCCATATCGGGGAGTTGCATGGCTCCACTCTTAGCATGGCTTTCCTTACTTTTTCCTTTAGTAACCTTCACCTTGAGCTCCCCGGGGGATCTGTCCCAGCAGGGAAGAGGAGAGGGAGAAGCTGATCAGCCCTGATGGCCTAAAGCCCCTGTTGCAGCACAGTTCAGGCTTCTTTACCCACTCCCTGCTTTATAACTTCGTCCCATCTTATGGACCAAGACACCAGGCTCACAGAGCTCAGGGTGACCCCAAGGCTCACTGCTGTGATGGTGGTGGCCCTTCTGTCTTCAGATAGGAGGTAGGTCTTTCTTTGTGCAGAGCTGTAAACCTTACTGCTGACAGCCTGAGCTCATCAGCCAGATGTTCAGGACTGCTGGTGTCTCTGTCAGAGGAAGAAAAGTGCAACCAGGTCAAGAGGTGCGAAGCAAACAGCTTTAGGTTGGGCCAGCCGTAGAAACATTGGCCAAGTGAGAGCCTGTGGACAATCATAGTTTTCCTATCTCTACCTTGGGGCCTGCAGCGAGCCATAGTGAACTTGGTGAGAGACAATGGATGGCATCCTGGAGTGTACTGGGGCAGGGTCCCTCTGCAGAGACTGAAAGCTCGCTCTTGTGTGGGTTCTCTCTCCTGTCAGTCTTTGGGACTCTCTCTGGACATAGTATCTCTGAGTCTGTGGCCCCTGCAGTCAGTCAGGTGCCCGCCCTCTTGACCCATCAGACGGCAGTTCTAACATGCTGGTGCTCTGTGCCTCACGCTTCCTAGCTTAGTCCTCCTGGCACAGAGCACCACTGAGCTGCTGGCGAACTTACATCTTGGACAGGCGACTGTTTCCTGGGAGCAAAAATCATTTAGCAGCTCTAATCTCTGGTCTGCTGGTTTCATTATTTAAACCAAAATGAAATGTGACCCCAAGTGAGGAAAAAGAGTGAGTGTGTGGTTGAGAGTCATAATGAGGTACTTACACCCTCGCCAGAGACCTGCGGCCTTCTCCAGACAGCTCAGGAGGCCCCCCAGGTGGGAAGGAGACATCAGTGATGTTGCCAAAGCTAGCCAGTGGGAAATCAAACAATAATGGCACATCTTAGAGGGAACAAATCAGCTCCCGTGTTATTCTGATTGCAGAGTTCCAGAGCTGGAGCCTGGCATCTGCAGCCTGCCAGCTAATTACCACACTGGTTTCATTCCCAGCCCCAGAGACTTTTGAATCAGCCTCTAAGAAGAGGACTGGGAGGCCTGCTTCTTCAACTGAGAGGAAGTAGCAGAGAGTTTCTGAGCAGAGAGGCACCCTCTTTACAGGGAAGGGCCATTCAGATGACAGTGGCGGGATGCTCGGGTCTCTGCTGTGTGTCCCCATCCCTTATTCCTAGGTGGTCACAGAGGGCCTGGAGATGGAGTGTGGCATCACACAAGCATGAGTGCAGTGGTTGGATCTGCGGGCAAAAAGGGCAAATCTAGAGGATGGGGAGAAGGAGGCAGCAGATGCCCTCATATTCTAGCAGGCAAGTGACCAGTGAGACTGTGAGGAGCTCCAGCATCTGCCCACTGTCAGCACTTTAACCCAACTGGCCCCCAGGGGTCCTCTGCCAGCCTCACTTCCTGTCTCTCTCCTGTCTGCCTGGTGTGCTTTCCCACGCCCCTCGCCCATTCCAGAATACCTCACCTCTGTGCTCAGTCTGTGCTCACCATGTAGAGTGATCTTGATGATGATGGTGATGATGGTGGTGATGGTGATGGTGATGATGATGGTGATGGTGATGGTGATGGTGATGATGGTGGTAATGATGATGGTGATGATGGTGATGATGGTGGTGATGGTGGTGATGGTGATGATGATGGTGATGATGGTGGTGATGGTGATGATGATGGTGATGGTGATGGTGGTGATGGTGATGGTGATGATGGTGATGATGATGGTGATGATGATGGTGATGATGATGGTGATGATGATGGTGATGATGGTGATGGTGGTGATGGTGATGATGATGGTGATGGTGATGGTGGTGATGGTGATGGTGATGATGGTGGTGATGGTGATGGTGATGATGATGGTGATGGTGGTGGTGATGATGGTGATGGTGGTGATGGTGATGGTGATGATGGTGATGGTGGTGATGGTGGTGATGATGGTGATGATGGTGATGATGGTGATGGTGGTGATGGTGATGGTGATGGTGACGTGATGGTGGTGGTGATGGTGATGATGGTGATGATGGTAATGATGATGGTGATGGTGATGATGGTGATGGTGATGGTGGTGATGGTGATGGTGATGGTGATGGTGATGGTGATGATGATGGTGGTGGTGATGGTGGTGATGGTGACGGTGATGGTGGTGGTGATGGTGATGATGGTGATGATGGTAATGATGATGATGGTGATGGTGATGGTGATGATGGTGATGGTGGTGATGGTGATGATGGTGGCAGTATGACAGTGAGGATGGTGGTGATATGGTAATGATGGCAAAGATACCGATGGTGGTGGTGATGGCGGTAGTAGTGATGATGGTTAGATGATGTTGATGATTTGATGGTGAGGGTGATGGTGATACTGGTGGTAATGATGGTGAGGGTGATGATTATGGCCATGATAGTTGTGCTATGATGATGGTGGTGGTGGTGGTGATGGTGTATTTGGTGATCATTATGGTAATCTGAGTAATGACATTTATCACCACCATCATTGATGATTACACTGATGAAGATAATGGTAATGGTGATGATGTGGTGATAATGGCAATAACAGTGGTGACAGTAATGGCTTTGGTATGATGGCCGTAGTGATAACAGTGATGGTGGTGGTGTGCTGGTGGTAACTAGAGTGTTAGCAACGATGGTGGTGTTGTCAGTGATGGTGATTTTGATGGTGGTAATGCTACTGACGGAGATGATGGTGACGAGCATGGCCATGAAGGTGGCGATGATGAGGATGACGATGGTAAGGATGGTGGTGAGAATGAGAGTGGCATGGTAGTGATGGTGATTTTGGTGATGGTGTTGATGGTGATGGCGGCGGTGTGGCAGTGATGATGGTGAAGAAGAAATTAATGATAGCACCTATTCTATGCTGGCCACCATTCTTTCCAGGGTCACTTGATCCTCGTGATGTCCTGTGACGGCTGCTGCTGTGCCATTGCTTATCGTTCCATTCCATCCATAGACGAGGGGACTGAAGCCCACAGTGAGGAGAGCTCATATTCACGCAACTCCTCTCTATTCCTCTCTACTCCTGCATGCTCTGGCAATCCATGCTGGTCCTTTACCAGGTCAGCCATTTCATAAATCCATAGCACTGATGACTGGAACCATCAGTGGGAAAAGCGGGGCACTGGAGTGCAGAAACCGGCAACCAGCCAGACAGGCAGCCTGAGTCAGAAGAAGGCTGATTTGGGGTTGGGAGTTAGGAAAGTGGAACACAAGGATGGCACATAGCAATGGCTCCGATTCCTCTCCACCCCGGAGCTAGCTCTGTCCTGCCAGCCCCCTGTGAATCTTCAGACACATGAATCTTGTTTGTATTTCTCTTCTCCTGTCCTGTCCAGGAAAACCTATTGTGAAATACTTTAGCATCTTGTCCTCCGGGGACACGGGGACTTCTGAGAGAGACAGCAAGGGACAATTTATTTTCCTTTCTTAAATGCCACGGGCAGCTTTTATGCCCCTGCTGACAAGGATGTGTCTAGTTAAGCATCGTAATGCCAAGGGAAGCAGAGGTGCTGGTGGCAGAGGATGGGGTGGGAGAGGGGACAGGTGTTTTCTCTGGGGAGTGTCACCGTGGTGATGGGTAAAGATCACCTGATACCAGAGGAATGGAAAAACATTCTTTTTAAAAAAATATTTTAAACATACTGAGAGAACACTCACACATTGTCTGCTGCTCCTAGGGCTTCATGGCATTGTCTTGCTGAGTTCTCATGGTGGCACTGTGAGACATCCACAGACCTCGCCTTCCAACTTACAAGATAATCAGTAGATGCCCAAGGCCGCAGATCCTATGCTGTGCTTGGGGTCTCTTGTACCCTGACACTGTACAGACCTGACTCTAGGCAGGAGCAGGATGGTATTGGAGGAGATTCTGGGGCTTGTAGATAGGACAGCAGGTAGCAGACAGAGCAGAGGGTTGGCATTCTAGTCGCTTCTTATCAAGTATTGAGATCCAGACATTGTGTTGGGCTTACAATGTAGGAATGAGTTCTACCCGGGTTTCCCTACTCACTGCCTGGGAACCTTCTGCTAGAAGAATTTCTGACCTCAGGGTTTCTTGTCTCTAAAATGGAAAGATAGTATAACCCATTGGGTCACTTCAAGGGTTAAATGGAAGGAACAGTGTACGATGCTGAGCACGGTTCTCCGATCTAGTAAAGGCCATTTTGCTGTCAACACTTTCTACCCATTAATTGTATGAGTCATCGCAAAGTGGTGGGCTCCTGGCCTCCTAGCCTCAAACCTGTAAAGCTCTGGCTTGTGGGTTCACCTGTACCAGGCCAAGGGCAGAGATGGCACTTTGCATGGCTGCTTGTCTTGTCCGTAGGCCTCTGACAGAGGGCGTAGCTCAGAAGGCGACATCTTTACTCCTCAGAATGCTTGGTAAAGACTGGAGATGTGAAGGGGGGTGCCTGAGAGACCCTTGTTTACAGACTTAGGAGTGGGAAGGGGAAGCATGAGGCCACCATCTATGAAGACCTTTGACAAGAGCACATTATTTTTCTCTTGGTGGCAGGGCCTGTATTTAATAACATAACCTCCAAATAGAAGAGACGTGTAATTTGGACAGTTCTGTCTGTGGAGAACTGTCTAATCCTGATAAATGGAGCGCCGTCTTTCCCACTGTTCAGAACCAGCACCAGATTAAACATATCAATCCTTGTTTGCTACCTTCCCCAAGCCTCCAGCTCACATCTGCCGGCCCCTGGGGATCTGTCTTCACTGGCCCTATGTAAGAGGTGATGCAGTTCAGAGCCAGAGATCAGAGATCACCTGCCTGAGGTGCTCATCCAGGAGGAAGTGGCCATGGAAGGTGCCATGCTGTCACCAAGACAAGGTTAGCGCAATGCCCTGGTGGGTGAATGCAGCTCTCCAGGGGTCCCAGCAGGAAGCTTCTTTCTGCAGTAGATGCTGTTCATGAGAGTCAACCTGGTGCCAGTCTCCAGATGCCCCTGCTCACCCTGGTGCCAGTCCCCAGATGCCCCTGCTCACCCTGGTGCCAGTCCCCAGATGCCCCTGCTCACCCTGGTACCAGTCTCCCAATGCCCCTGCTAATACATGGCAGTCTGGTACCTAGTTCCTAGCTGTCGGAATTTTTCCCTGAGATAGAGTCACCTTACTTGACAGCAGATCACTCTATGAAACCCACATGCCTATGATGTGATCATGTCTTCATCAGTGACTAACTCTGGGTACATAGGCCGAATGGCCAGCCCTTGCCTAAAGGAGAGACCCTAAAGGGTACAAAGTAAACTCCAGGGCTTCCAGGATACACGGAGACTTCCTCCAGTCCAGAGTGCTTTTCTTCCTTTTTAATAGTTTTGTTTTATTTTGTGTGTGCATGTATGCGTGCATGCGTGCTTGCATGCATGTGTGCGTGTGCGTGTGCGTGTGCGTGTGCGTGTGTGTGTGTGTGTGTGTGTGTGTGTGTGTGTGTGTATGTGTGTGTGTATGTGTGTGTGTGTGTGTGTACATTTATGACGTGATGCATATGGAGGTCAGAGGACATTTTCAGGAAGTAGGTTCTCACCTTCTGCCCTCTGGGTCCTAGCGTGTAAACGCAGGTCATCAGACTGCGTGGTTAGAGAGTGGGTTTTTTGTACTCCATAAGGAGTACAAGGAGTCTTTTTTATGTCTCCTTTCCCTTTTTTTAAACAAAACTTTAAGCTTATTCCAAATAGGAAGCATCACCCAGCAGGCATCTGAGTCCACCTCTGAGAGATTCTGACATGTTTTTCTCTGTGTTGTACATCCATGCAATCTCTGGCACTGGAGTCCTAATAGCTTTGGGTTACAAAGCTGTGTGAACATATGGATCACATAATTTCAAAAATACATTGAGACAAATGCTACCATCACCATTAATATCAGGATGACAAATTCTTGAAAACGCAACCTCGGCTGATTTGAAGGGGCAGCCTGCAGGAAAGTGGACTGTCCAAAAGAACACTCGGCCTTCATATAGACTGTCACTAGATCCCTTAATTGTAGTTTGCCAAGAAGCACTGTCCTTGACTGGACCTGTAGAACTCTGTGCTGGAAGGTCACAATCCCTGTCACTGTTTCTTATTGATTTCTGTGCCATAGCTTGTGGGTTTTTTTTTTTTTTTTTTTTTTTTTTTTTTTTTTTTTTTTTTTTTGCCTGGCTCCTCATCATCTTGATCTGGGCTCAAAGGCACAGCCAACACTCTTGAATTTCTAGGCAGCAGGGAAGGATTGTCTAGTCTGGTGAGTTCATCTTACATTGGCTCTGCCACACAGAGGTGCCTGGTACTGACGAAGCAGATCTCACGAGAGCAAAGCAGAGGGTCTTGCTGGAAGGGTGTTTTGAATCAGAACTTGCAGCTTCATGGCAGCCAGACAGCAGGCGAGGAGGAGAAGGCTCTGGAAGTAAGACTTACCCTTGGATGGCACGCCCCCAAGAGCCTATGCTCTCCTGCTGGCTCCCACCTCTTCTTAATCATCATTCACTTATGAGCTCATCAATGGTCAGTCCATTGATTAGGTCAGAGGCTTCAGGATCCAACTACCTCTTAACAGCTCTATCAGTTGGGGGCAGGATTCTAATGCAGGATATTTCAGGCGCATTTTAGATTGGAATAATAAGAACCTGGCAGGGCCAGGCTCACTGTGACTTCACAGGGCCAGGAAGCAGTCCGTGTTCTAGGTCTTGCCTCAGGGTTGTATACTTTGTCAATCTCCATCTTTCTGTTGTCTAAGGGGAGTGGGCTATGCCAGTGAGGTGTCATGAGAGAAGGGTGTGTCATGAGAGAAGGGTGTGGCCCACCCCTTTTAAAAGACCCCATGCTTAGGAAGAAGCAGGCACACTGACGGTATTAAGGAGAAACACAGAGCTGTGAAGGTGGAGGCCTCAGACATGACAGTTTCAGTACCATTTCTGCAGAAGTTTCAGCCATACAGTGATTTGGGGTGAGCTGGGACACCCCTCTCAAATCAAGGATTGGCTGTGGGGTTGCCTGCTTCTACTTCTAGTTGCCCTTACTACGAGCCAAGAAACCCTGTGGTTGTACCCAAACCTACAGCCTGGGTAACAGAGGCCTTTCTATAACTCCCACACTGTTGTGAATTGGCTTGGAGGTCACTCATTCACGAACCCCTGTATTTGTCCCCGTTGAGTTTGTTGTTTCATTTGTTGTTGTGTATTGGGTCTGTTTCACACAAGCTGGAGTCATCAGGGAAGACAGAACTTCATTTGAGGAATTGCCGCCATCAGATTGGCCAATGGGCATGTCTGTGGGACATTTTCTTGAGTGATGATTGATATGGATCGATCTAGTCAAATATAGGAAAAGCCACCCCTGGAGGGTGGTTCTGCATTGAATAAGAAAGGTAGCTGAGCAAGCTACAGGGAGAGCAAGCCAGGAAGTAGTGTTAACTGCATGGTCTCTTCTACCACTCCTGCCTCCAGATTCCTGCTTGAGTTCCTGCTCTGGCTTCCTTCAGGATGGCCTGTGATGTGGAAGTGTCACCCAAATAAGCCCTTTCCTCCCAAGTTGCTTTTCGTTGTGGATGTTTCATCACAATAGAAAGAGAACTAAGACATCACCAGCCCCATAAAGCCGCCTTTCATTCACCACCTGTGTGGGGCTTGTTGGCCTTCACACTTGCCCCCTGTTCACACCTGCCTCCATGCCAGAGAGACAAGCTCTTTCTGCAAACCCTGGGCACGCTGGCGTGGAAGATGGGAATGTCAGATGGTGTTTCCCCACTGCAGTAGCCCCCCCCATATGAGTGACCCCTTTGTCTTAGTTTAGGTTTCTATTGCTGTGATGAAACATCGTGACCAAAACTCAAGCTGAGGGAGGAAAGGGTTTATCTGGCTCACACTTCAGCATTGCTGTTTATCATCAAAGGAAGTCAGGACAGGAACTCAAACAGGGCAGAATCCTGGAGGCGGGAGCTGATGCAGAAGCCATGGAGGGCACTGCTTATGGACTTGCTCCCTGTGGCTTGCTCAGCCTGCTCTTCTTATAGAATCCAGGACCATTAGCCCAGGGATGGCACCACCCACAATGGGCTGGGCCCTCCCCCAACGAGTCACTAATTAAGAAAATGTGCTAAATTTGGATCTTATGGAGGCATTGTCTCACAGAAGTTCCCTCAATTTTAGATGACTCTAACTTGTGTCAAGTTGACACAAAACTGTCCGCATAAAACCGTTGCAGAATCTCTTCCAACACTCTCTGCTCTCAAAATAGTCCTTGCCGAATGAATCTCTCCTTTTGGCTTTCTTTGGTAGCAGGTAAAGGCCACAGGACTGTCCAAGATGAGCCAATGCCTTTTTCTGAGAGTTGGTAGTATTCCGTAACCTTCCAAATGTCAGGGTTCATTGACCCAGAGCCTGATCACAGAGCCTCCAGTATTGTGTCACGCCAGCCACCCTGTGTTTCCCCGGGGTCCTGGCAGAGGCATGCTCAGGAACTCTCCATAGGCTTGTCCCTCAGCCCCTGTCTCCCCAGGATCCCCAATTTCTCCAGAACCACTGACCCGATGACTTCAGGCTGAATCCAGTCTGTGGGTTCCAGAAGTTCCTGATGAGTGTCAGCTCTGTCCCTGGCTGTATACATGGTCCCTGCTGGTCAACAGGGCATGCCCTCTAATGAAAAAGGTGAGAGATGGATAGAGGGGCAGCCAGGGGATGCTTCCTGAGACTGCCTGCTCATTGCTTATCTGTAGAGGAGCCTTTGTATGCCACCTCTAATGCTGCATGGAGCCTCGGGTATTTTTAAACTCATTGCCAGCTGGATGGTAGGGTAGCAGAGACTAGTCCCCTGTTGCCTGACAGTATGCACGAGACATCCAGCTGGGCTCTGCCCCTTCTGACCTTGGGAGTGGAAGACAAGCCTCTCTGAAGAGGGGACTGTACCTCTGCTTGTCTCCCTGTCCATCTGAGGGCTTCTTGAAGTTTGCTGCCTCCTGCAAACTCCCTGGCTGGTGACACCTGCACAGGCACACTCTCTTCCCAGTGCTGAGGAACCATAAAGAAGAGCAGTGTGGCGCCTGAGCATCAGCCTGCCTGGTCTCTGTTGATCAGACATCGAGAGGGGACATTTCATCATTTTCCACTCCTTCCACCTACCATGCCTGCAAAATGCTGCTCCCTGTGTTTGTCTTGAGCAATGACGGACAGCAACCTTCTTGATAACAGACTTTCTTGATGCGGCGGTCAGTCGACATTGGTGAGCAGATCCAATGTTTTCAGGGGCTGAGCTCATGGAGCTAGTATCTTTAACAGCTTGCTGATCTCAGTTACACCCACGTGCTCTTCCAAGAGCCCATCTTCCTTCCTGGGCCCTTTGGTCTGTGTGGAGCTGTGACCATTAGAGAACAGCTTTTCTTATTTTTTATTATCATCATTTTCTGTAGATGGACTGGGTACTTCATAAATGCTAACAATGACAAATCGCCAGCCCGGTGACAGAGCGATCACATAATGACAGTCATTACCTAGTGTCAGTGTGGTGGCTGAACATCAGGACCTGCCATGCAGAGTGATGGAAAGGACACCTGAGCATCAGCCTCCAGGGTGTGGGGGCTGGCGGGCTGGGGACCAGCACTGCCATGTGAGAAGGGAGGCCATGATGGAGTGCTGTGGTTCTCTACCCTGGGAGGCCAGACGCAGGTTCAAGTAAGTGGAATGCCTATCCAGGGTCCCCGTGTGAGATCTTGGGAGTGTCACATCACATATCTGCAGAGAAGTGTCTGATCCCATGGTTCTTTGACACAGGAAATCTGAGCTGGAGTCATACTGGAGAGTCCACCTAAGCCATTCTCCCGGTCTCTAGGAGCTGCTGATGTCCTCGGAATTTGCCCATGTATGGCTGTGTCACTCCAGCCCCTGGCTCCATCCTCACACTGTCCTATTTTTAGAGACTTTTCTATGTCTCTATGTCCTCTGTCTTGCAGGGACAGCTTTCCCTGGATTAGGACCACCCCAACCTGTGTGATCTCAGCTTAACTGGATGATTCCCATATGGATCTTATTTCCAAATAAGGTCACATCACAGGATCTGGGTGGATACCAATGGGAGGGGTCACTGCCCTGTCCACTGCCATCATAGAGTCTGGTTTAGCCTGTGTGCTGCAACTCTCAACCTCCTACATCCCTAGGAGACTACCCTCCTTTCCAGGTGTTCACTTTCCACTTGGGCATCTTGGCAGCCAGATAGCCAAACAATTCACAGTGCTTCCAGCACAACACTAAAACCTTGGCTGAAGAGGGACCCTGCCAGCACCTAGCCTTCTTGCTTGACTGCAGGAACCTCCCTGCAGCATTTAAGAAAGGCAGATGTACCCTCTCACACCCTGGTGGAGTTCTGAGAAGCTGGCAGCTGGCCAACTCTGAAATCCCGAGTTACTGGAACAAGCGCTCAAGTCAGAAAGTGTGTCTAGTAGTTGGAAAGTGGCAGAACACCTTTCACATTGGGAACTGCCCTGGGGTACAACTTTTATACATTGGATCATGCAAGGCTCCAGCTAGGCCACACCTAACCCACCCCTTTCAACATTGGCTCATGCATCTGTGTCTACACTGGCTCATGCATGCTACACCCAAGTACACATCGGTGTCTGGCACCTGGTCATGTGTTTATATCTATGTATGTAGCTACGGCTGTGTCTGTACCTGTGTGCATTTCTTTGTCTACACTGGATGTTGTATGTGTACATTTACACAGACATCTGTTTACATGTACACCTGGCTGTGTTCTATGTATTTATCGATATATGTGTTTTAAACTTTATCAGTTGTTTCAGGTGGGCAAGCAGAGGCACAAATTAGCTTAACACAGACCAAGTCAACCCACATGATTTGGGGACAGATCCAGGCAACCAGGCTCTAAGTTTGTGATGGTCTGTTTGTGATGGTTATGAAGAACACATGGTTTCTCCTGGGGGCTGGCTGTAGTAGTTTCTCATGGGGACTTCCAGGACACAAATAATGACATGGAGACTTCTTATTAATTATGAAAGCTTGGCCATTAGCTTAGGCTTGTCCCACTAGCTTATAACTTACATTATTAATGTAAGTTAATTACTACTTTTATTAATCTACATTCTGCTTGTGGCTTGGTTACCTCTACTCTGTACCATATGTCTGACCCCTTCAGTGTCTCCCTGGCATCTCCTGCTCACCTAGATTCCTTCTCCTCCTCTCTTTCCCTGGAAGTCCCTCCTATTCTCTCCTGCCTAGCTTTTGGCCTTCAGCTTTTTATTACACCAATCACAGCAACACATCTCCTCTACACAGTGTGCAAATATCTCACAACAGGTGGCCACACATAGTAGGTACCCAGGAGATGGGAGCATAAACACAGCCAAGAACTGACTGCTGATGAGAGCATAAGTTGTGATAACCTTTAACAGAGCAGCCTGATACTCAGCTAAACCAAAGTATTACTCTTGCAGTCTCCATGTGTGGCTGGGACTCTTAGAGACCTCTGCTTAGATACCATACACAGACTTCATAGCAGTATTGGTGCCCCAAGGAGTACATGGAAAATGGAGTGAAGCTACAGTGGCCTGGGAAGGGCATAGGCATTAGGGGATGGGAGGGGGTGCTGGCAAAATCTCTGATGGTCATCCCACAAAGGACTAGCATGCCACAGAGAAAAACAGAGTACATCAATGTTTGTCAAGATTGACGGGCCTCTCCGTGGTATGGTTATGGGACTTATGTGATGCTAGATACTACATTATTTGGGGAAGCTCAATAAGCACTGAACCTGGGAGACAAAGGGAAAGGCAGGTGGATCTCTGTGAGTTCAAGGTCAGCTTGGTCTACATAGGTCAGCTGGAGCTACATAGTAAGACCGTGCCTCAAATGTATCTATCTCTGTCTTTATACAGCTACTTCTATACCTATACCTATGTCATCTATCTTTATCTGTCAATCATCTATCTATATCTAATCTATAATAAAAGTCTGAAGTAACCAATGAGGAAGGGGTTCCACACAGCATGCAGGTGGTATATGAATGCATATTATATTGGTATTTTTTCATTGTTTTAAGAAGAGGAATGAGAGAGGCGGTGGGGAGGAGATGAATCGGAGCTTGCCAGTCTGAGAGTAGATAGGAAGGTACCAGCAGTGAGAGAAGATAGAACTGATGTTGCCTCGTTGGCTGGGGATGCAAGCATCTGGTCATGTAGGACCCTGGAGACCCACTAAGTAAGGGTTTTATTTTATAGTACATGAAATACCAAGAGACAAATGAAGGTTTGTGTATTTTGTGTTTTTTCTCCTATGTGGTGGGAGCAGCTTACAGACTTCAATAGTTTCCTGTGATTATTGTACAAATTATGGCATGCTAAGTGGCTGGACAGCACCATCCCAACTCCCAAGCTAGAAATCCAACATTCAGTCAGTAGGGTGGTACTTTTCTGGAGGTTGCAGGATAGACACCTCCTGCCTCGCCTAACTCCTGGGTGTGTAATTTACACTTGGTGCTCTGTGGGTGGGGGGCAGCCCTGTGGTTTTCACTGCTCCTGGGCTCTAGGTAGTTCTTGGTGTTCTTGGGTTTACATAGTCCTTGGTGTTCCCAGGGGACACATGGTCCTTGGCGTCCTGGGCTGGCAGCTATTCTCTCCAGTCTGCTCTGCTGTTGGGTAACCTCACGTCCAGCATGCTTTTGTCTGAGTCTTACTATTAGCACCTGTCACTGTATTTCAGATAGATTCTCATCCATGCCATGGCCTAAAAGATACAAGTCCTTGCAGAGCCTGGGACTGTGATGCCTTTGGAAGCCAGGTTGTTACAGAGGAAGTCACGCAGGTCAGAGAAGTCCTGACCACAGGATGGCTCCCTGTAAGAGAGAAGACAAAGGGGAGGCCAAAGGGACAAAGCAGTGGAGATTGTGGTGATACAGCTGTAGGCAAGGAATGCCAGGCTGGCTAGCCCTGGCAGGCACCAGAGAGGCAGGGAGGAGGGTGTGGCCCTTGATCTCAGGGAGGAATAGTCACAGGGTGTGGCACACACAGCCCTTGATCCCAGAATTCTGACTTGCTAACAGTGAAGGATGTTGCTCTGTTGTGCTTCAGCCCTCTTCTGGTTTTCTTGCTGTGGCATCAAAGCTAACCAAGAGAAGTTGACATTCACACCCCTAGGGAGAGCATCCCATTGCTTTATTTGTGTGCTCTCCATGTTCTGTGTCCTGCTGGGTACTTGTTGGGTTCTTTGGGCAGGGTCTGGCTGGGGATTTTCTTCTGAAAGCGAGACCAATAAGACTCAAAGAGCTTGCACAGTTGACTCAGGCCACATTGAGATATTTAGCTCTTCCCACCCTCCTGACATCATGGAGGCCCCACGGCTAGTAAGTTCATTGTCAGAGGATACAGATAGGGCAGAACTCACCAAACATGGCTGTATTTATAATAGAATTCTTCGTGATGATGAAGTCCCAGTTTCCTCTGCATTGCATGGTGGTTCTATTCACCCCAAGGATTGACAAGGGGAATGGGGGTAGCAGTTCCCTCCCCTCCCTGCAGTATTTAAAGGGTACCCGTGCATGAAATGAGGGTTGCTTCATCCCAGGAAGCCTGTAATTATCATTAAAACGCTTTGTGCCTATGATTAGACAAGGCCCCTGCTCTGACAGGGTTACTGTGGAGGAAAATGGAGTTGGCGTGGTTAAGTGGACAGAAGGCTTCCTGCCTGGGAGATCCAGGAGGCACAGCTTAGGACATTTGTGTGACAGAAAGGGGAACAGAAAGGTCTGGGGGTGTCCAGCATCTGTTCTCAGAGCCAGTGTGTCCTCCTGGGCTCGGATGGGATGGTTTGGTAAGCAGGGAAGAGGACTCTCAGGCCTAAGGCTGATCTGTGGGGCGAGCTAAAGAATGCACTTAGAAGGGGGTGGGGTCTGAGGACTGGCCATGCCTTGACTGCCATCTCAGAGATGGGTTCATGACCCCAAACCAAAGACTTTGCTGTGTACCCCTGAAAGGTGCTTAGGTTGGATGACAGGAGGAGATGAAAAAGGTGATCAGGGTCTCCAGACAGTCTTTAGCTTCATCCCTCCCACCAAAGTCAAACTGCATCTCCACCTGGCTTTGAACCCTTCCCTTTGTCGCTGCCAAAAAGTGTAGGAAGCTGCTCAGCAGACCTTACTGCCCTTTCCCACCTGTCTTCCCCCAAAGCAGTTCAGGGAGCTCAAGGCACTTCCCCAACTCCCAGGCCCCGACCTCTGACCACAGAGCCCATCATCCGGTCCTAGTGTTGGGGACCAGTGGCTATTGTGGGATATGTGTATACCATACGAAGATGTATTGCTGTGGGGTCGGTTTAATAAAGAGCTAAATGGCCAATGGTTAGGCAGGAGGTATAGACAGGACTTCCAGGTAGAGAGAGGAAATAGGAGGAAATAATTATCTGCATTGCTATGGCAGGCTATGATGATCAGATGGTGGTCACCAGACATAGAGGGGACATCTGGGTGGATAGCTCCAAGAATAGATGGAGGAGTGGAGAGAGGGCTATGAGAAGCAAGGCTACTCTCCATGAGTCACTTCTAACACCACAGGACAGGAGAGGACTGGGCAGGGCAGGGCGGGGCAGGGCAGGGCAGGGCAGGGGGCAGGGCAGGGCAGGGCAGGGCAGGGCAGGGCAGGGACAGGGGCAGGGCAGGGCAGGCAGGGGGCAGCATGGACAGGACAGGACAGGACAGGACAGGCAGGGGGCAGGGCAGGGCAGGGCAGGGCAGCAGGACAGGACAGGACAGGACAGGCAGGGCAGGGCAGGCAGCATGGACAGGACAGGGCAGGGCAGGGCAGCATGGGACAGGAGGACAGGACAGGACAGGCAGGGCAGGGCAGCATGGGGCAGGGCAGGGCAGGGCAGGGCAGGGCAGCATGGGACAGGACAGGACAGGGCAGGGCAGGGCAGCATGGGACAGGACAGGACAGGACAGGATAGAGCAGGACAGAGCAGGGTGGGACAGGGCAGGGCAGGATGGGATGGGACAGGCCAGGCCAAGAAAGCAGGGCAGGGCAGGTTGGGACAAGGCAGAAGGTCTCTCCTCCTGGAAAGAGATCTGGGTAAAGGTGCCAAGTGCTTTTCCTCATAGTTGCATTCATTCTTCAATGACTCTTCCAGTCTTGTCTCAGACCTAGCAACATCCTAAGAAAGAGAATAGAGTCCCTGGACCACAGCTTGAGCAGATGCAGACACCCTTCCTGTCACAGAGAGCAGCCACTGTTTCCCATGAGAGCTACCTGCACCCCTGGGGTATGAATTTGGTTCAAGGTGGCTCAGATGCCCTGGTAATAATGCCAAGGCCTGTCATCTCTTCCCTGATTTCGAGAAAACATGAGAGTCTGGACTCTGCTCAACAGAGCTGGCAATTGGGCTAATCCAGGCTCAGCCTGCCCTTTGAGTCAGTATTGATTTTGCTCAGGCTTCTGGTCCAGGGCCGTGCTGGGTGATATCCTCAGGCTGTTTTCTGGAAGCTCCTGGAAGCCTTTTAAGTCCTTGTTCCGCGGGCTTAACCCAGGCTCTCTCTGCAAAGCTGTTTTCCTCTTGCAGAGCCAAGCAGGTGGAGGCCAAGCAGGGTGTTGCTCTCTGGGAATTTATTTTTGAGGGTGATATCACAGGACTTAATCAATCCAAGGGTCATAATGGGGTGACGAGGAGCTAATACAGCTAAGCTTGTAATGGTGGCTCTGGGGCATGCTCTGTGAAGTGTTTTCCAGAAGGTGTCTCTACCAGCTCCCTATGTCACTTGGCGAACTCTCTATCCATACATGGGTAGGAGATGCCAGTGGGGAGGGATCTAGGTGCCATGCCATGCTTTCTCTTGCCTCGTTCACAACTTCTTCCTGGCATCTCTGGCTCCTTCAGTCACTTCAATCCATTTCTCCTTAAGTACATGGGAGAGGGTTGGGAAAACAGGTTGTCTGAGTTCAGCATCCCTGTGGCTCTGGGTCTGCCCTACTTTCCCAGTTTGGGTTCAGGAGACTGGGCTGTCCTGATAGGCTCCATACTAGCCCTACCTACCACAGGAGCCTAACAGCATCTTCTCTTTAGATTAAGTGCCCTTCATGCACTTTCAAAAGCCTTTTAATTATACTACTGATATAAACATCTCAGCTGGGGTGTATGCTCCATGATACCATTTTTCATACATTATTAAATCTTTAATGGGGTGGTATATCGTCTTAATGGCTGACTGTGGCTGTGCCACTGAGATGTGCTGCTGTTGCCCCCTTCTTCTTAATGGTGGGTCCTCCCAAATTTGAGGTGGACATAGGATTATTGCCTAAACTAAACATGCCCAGCTTCTCTTGCAGCTAGTTATGGGTAATGGGCTGGGCTAAAGCCTGTGGACTGTAAGTAGCTATAGGAGGTGGATTTTCTGGGAAGTAACATTAAGGGCTGCCCTACTTTGCTGTCTAGTGTTGTGATAAACATCATGATAAAAAGCAAACCGATGGGGGGATGTTCTTCTGTATATGTTTCTCTTACTGGTTGATGAGTAAAACACTGATTGGTCAGTAGGGCCAGGAAGATAGGTGGGGCTCGGAAGCGAGGAGAATGCTGGGGAGAGGGTGGTAGAGAGAGGCTGAGGAGAGACCAGGAAGACAGGATGCACCAGGCATTCTCTGGTAAGATAAGGCCACGAAGAAATACATAGATTAGTGGTTATGGGTTAGTAATTAAGGCAGAGCTAGCCAATAAGAAGCCCTGGCCATTGGCCAACAGTTTAATAATTAATATGTCTCTGTGTGCTTATTTGGAGCTGAAGGCCAGCGGGATCTGGCAGGACCAAAACTCCAGCTACAGGAGTTATTTCATATTACAGCTTATAGTCCATTGTGGAGGAAAGTTGAGGCAGGAACTAGAGCAGAAACCACAGAGGGAAGCTGCTTACTGGCTTTTTCTCCATGGCTTGCTCAGCCTGCTTTCTTAAACACCCCAGGAACACCTGCCCTCCAGTGGGGCTATCCATAGTGGGCTAGGACATCCTGCATCAACTGATCATCAAGCAGACACCCACACAGACTTGCCTATAGGTCAGTCTGAAGCAGGCATTTTCTCAGTTGAGGTTCCGTCTTCCCAGGCGACCCTAGCTTGCATCCCATTGACAGAGAACTAACCATCACAAATGGAGGGGCGGGCACTTTTCTTCATTGCCTCCTCTCGTTGGCCTCGTTACAAGGGGCTCATAGGAAGAGCAGTTTTGAGCCATGAGAGCCCATTGTGGGAAGAGATCAAGTTTGTAAAAATGATATTTTTTAATTTACTTTTTAAAAATTTCTTATATACTCATACAACGTATTTTGATTATCTACATTCATTACTGCCCTTTCCACTCTCCCTAGTTCCCGCACCCCATCTCCTCCCCAGGTTCGTGTGCTCATTTTATTGCTATTAATAACCCTCCAGTCTAATTGGTGGTCCTGATGCACAAGTGTACGAGGGCCACCCACCGCATTGTCCCCAAATGAGATGGCTCTTCCTCACCTAGCAGCCACTGATTGCCAGTAGCTTCCTGGCTAGAGGTGGGGCTTCAGGGGTCTCCCCCCATCCTTGAGTGGCTTTACCATTGTGCAGGCAGCTGCAGCTGCAGTGAGTTGTTGTGTGCCAGGACCATGTCATGTCCCGAAGTCAGTCCTCAGCTCTCCTCATCCTCCGTCAGCACTTTCCACCCACTATTCAGTGATATAGCCTGAGGCTTGGGTAGGGGAGGTTGCTATGGGTGATTTATCCGTGGCTGAACATTCATGGTCACTTACATATGTCACATTGACTAGATCTGAGCGTCAGTGTTAACCACTGCCCACTTCAAAAGGGAGCTCCCCAGAGCAGAGTTGAGAACAGCATGAATCTACATGTGTAAACACAACATTTCAGAAGAGGTTTGACAACCAGCCCAGTTAGTAAGACAACAGCATAGGATTCCCCCAAGGCCTACGGGAGAGAAGAGACATTGGAGATCACTGTGATGGGGAGAAGGGAGCCATGCTCTCCAAACTCACACAACAGGGCCACAGGACAGAGCTGAGAAAGGTGGGGAGGGGGGTAGAGCTGTGCTTGCTACCCGGGTTTTCTACACTGCACACCTGAAATGAATCTAAACAAACAGCCCTGATGCTAACTGACCAGACTTGGCGGTGGGCTGGGGTTGGGAGTCCCAGTGCAGATCAACCCCGACCATGCACAGTGGGGACTCTGGTCTCTCTGGATCTGGATCAAATAACAGATCAATGCCCTTAGAAGGAGACACCCAAAGTTTCTTTCTCTAACATGGGCCCATCAGTTATCTGATGTTCAGGAGCATTCTCACACTCCTTCTCCCCAGTCAACCCTAACTCTCCCCAGGCACCTTAACTGTGGCCTTCTAGCCGCCACCTATCTGTCAAGTAAGCCCCAGGCTGTGTAACTCTCATGCAGAAACTCTGCAGACCAAGAACCAAGAGCACACACTTAAGAGGAGGATCCCAGGCAGACTGCGCAGTCCGTGTGAAGGCCCTCAGACAAGCAGGGCCCCGCAAAGAGAAGCCATGAGAGGAGTGGTTGGTGGGTATGCCATGGTGTGTATGAAGAGCACACAGGCCCCTGTGGTATGTGTAGAGCAGGGCTTCACACCACGAGAGCTGGGGGCAGCACTTCACAGCTGCACTGTGTTTTGTTAAGGGCTGGGCTGTGTGAGAGTTGGTTTTCTGTCTCTATGACAAAAACGCCTGAGTTAACATAATGGAGGAAACATTCATTTTGGCTTTGGCTCACAGTTTCCGAGGCTTCAGTCCACAGTCACTGGGTTCCCTCATTTCTGGGCCTGTGGTGAGACAGAGCAGTGTGGCAGGAGACATAACGGAAGTACAGTCGCTCCATATAGGGCAGCCAGCAGGAACCCGCAGAGTGTCCACTCCCACTTCAAGGCCACACCCAATGACCTACCTTCCTCCCCTTAAGCCCCACCTCTCAAGGTTCCTCTGCCTTCCAGTAGCTTCACAGTCAGGCAGCAGTCCTTTAGCATGTGAACTTTGGGGACATTCAAGACACCCAAGCTCTTACAGACAGTGTATTTTCCCTCACCCCACCCCAGCCCTATCTGTATTTGAAGTCCTGATGCCAAGGGCCCCATCTCTGTCCGTGACATTTTCCCTCACCCCCAATCCATATTTGAAGTTCTGACACCCAGGGCCTGACCTCTGTCAGTGACTCCATAGGGCTCAGTTATGGACTCTCCAAGGCAAGCACCAATCCCCCACACAAATGATGTCCCTGTAAAAGAGGAACATGGGACAGAGCCTGGGCAGTAATGATGGATGTGCAGGATGGAGCCAGGGGTCAGGACAGAGAGACCAAGGATTTGAGGCTAGAGCAACTAACAAGAGCTGGGAGAGGCCTCACCTGCTTCCTCTGTGGCTTCTGGGATGATCTAGATCCATAAACCTTACCCCTCGGTTTCTGGCCGGCAGACTGTGAGAAAAGACCTTCCCTGGTCAAGCCCTCCTCTCTGGCATTTGATTACTGAGGCCATGTGGACAGCTTGGTGGTCCTGTTCTGCACCTGGCCTGGACTTGCAGACCTAGCACCACCTCAGATGGCAGCGCATGGGCTTAGGGTCTTTGGATCAGCTCTGTTCAAGACAATGGTGCTATGTGGTAGGACAGTGTAGGAAGCTGGTCTTGTCAGACAAAAGTCACTCTCTGACCCCGGTGTCCCTGTCCCCACCTAAGCGGGCTGCTGTGTCATCTATAGGATATCTGAGCTGAGGGCTCTGCCCATGAGAAACTGATGACATTGCCTTTCTCCAAGCACAAGAGCCACCTGCCAGACAGAAGGCATGCCTTCCTTTCATTTCTTCCTGTGCATAGCATCTTGTCAGGAGGCATCAGGTCTGACTGGACATCACAGATCCATCGACCACGTGGCGTTTCCTTCTATTAGGGAGGCAACTGGCTTCAGAGTTCCAATTTACAGGTCAGATGTGAGATCTTTGAGAATGTCTGTGCTTAGAGGTGAGACGTGTTCAAGGAGGAAGTTTGACTTTGCAGGTGGCTCAGGCCAAGGTTTCAGGGAGCCTCTGCCAACTGGTTGCTGACCACAAGGGTTGATCCAGTGAGAACCTGTGGGTTAAGCTCCATCTCTCCACAGGTGGTAGTGGCTGGTGTGGCTTCAAGTGAATAGCTCCTCACAAGTTCAGAGATGTCACCAGTACAAATGGAACAGCCCTTCTCACTAAGCACTGTATTATGACTTAGCAGCGCCCGGTGGTGAAAACCTCACTCTCAGAGAACACTGTATTTGGCATGTCTTTCTCTGACTTTGTCACATGAGTGAAGAATTTAAGAAGACTGAAACCTGTTCTGGGTGGCCATCACAGGGGTCTGGGAGGAGGGTGTATTACACCATTGAGGCAAGAGCGCTACAGAGACAGGAGGGAGCTAGAATGCAAAACAAATCCACAGGTCCTAGAGATGGAAGTAAGATGCTAGCAGACGGTGAGGTCCATGGCTGCAGAGAGACAGAGCCCAGGAAGTAGGGCTGACCCAGTATGCCTTTGAAAGTTTTGATCATCAAGTTCCTTCTTTCATCTGGGATCGCCTGAGTATGGATGTGAGCTTTACTTGGCTTCTCTAAGAGCGAGGAGGTGTCCTAGTCTCCCCAGTGCCATGTTGTCAGGGAAGCATGGGGGCTTTATCAAAGATACTTTCCTGGCCTACTGAGCATTGTTCAGAGGCATTGTGGGAATGCAGATGCTGAGAGCCACTACCTGAAGGAAACAGGTGCACCCCATGAAACCCAATCTGAGGGCAATGGATACAAAGACACACAGGCAGCAGCTGCATGGCTCGGGCCAGTGGCTCTGGAAAAGGCTTCTGGATGAAGGGATACACCAGCTCATTGTCTCTAGGTTTTTAGGGTCAGAATTGAAGGGCCAGTCTTTGCAGTCTGAACGTGGTGAGCCAGCAGAGTGTGTGTGTGTGTGTGTGTGTGTGTGTGTGTGTGTGTGTGTGTGTGTGTGTGTGTGTGTGTGTTTTGGGGGGCTGGGGAATGACCCTGCTCATAGCTCTTAGAGACTCCATGGTGGAAAGATTTCTGAGCACACATTTGGGGCTAACAATGTGGCTGGGGTGGAAGGCACACTGCTGGGGTCCTGTCCTTTGTGGGGCCTTAGATGCTCACTGTTTTAGATAATCACTCCCTTTTCTTCTCCCTCAGCTGCTGAGGGTGCCAAACCATATCTGTTTCAACACTGTAATCAAATATGAACTTTAAGCAACTTTTTTTTCATGTTATTTCACAAGCCTTGCCAATGAGCCAATTTACAGAAGAGCAAATGCCATACACACATCGCAGCCGGCGAGGTCAAGAGCAGGTGTGTGGAGGTCAGCGGGTGATAGAGGAGATAGTTAGGAAGCTGTCACGGGGGATGAGTGGAGGAAGGGGGATTCCACTGTGTTGAAAGGAAGGTCAGTTTCCTGTGAAGGCAGCTCAGAGAGGGATGCAGGAGATACAAGAGAAGTCAAAGATGAGAACCAATTAGAGGCTAATTCTGGGCTTTTGTGCTCCTGCTGTGTGGATGGAAATCAGAAGGGAAGTCTCCCGCTTCTTGAAATCTCAGGGAAATAAGGAGCTGGGTGACAAGTGCTGGTGCCCTGTCCCTTATTCATTTGGTCATCTTTGAGGAAGTATTTCCTGGAGCTTGTAGGCAGCAGCCTGTGTGGTTGTGAGACTTAGGCTGATCTCTTCCCATAGGACTCAAACTACCGCATAACCCCTGTGAGCTTCGGTTTGTCATTTCTTCATCAAGAGCGGGTGAAGAAAGTGAGGAGTAGCAAGGCTAAGGTCAGTGTCTTGGTCAGGGCTTCTATGGCTCTGAAGAGACGGCACGATCATGGTGACTTTTATAAAGGAAGACATTTAATGGGGGGCTTAGAGTTTCGGGGATCTGGTCCAATATCATCGTGGCAGGACATGGTGGCATGCAGGAAGACATGGTGCTGCAGAAGGAGCTCAGAGTTCTAGATCCTCAGGCAACAGGAAGTGAACTGTCTACCACACTGAGTGTAGCTTGAACAAAGGAGGCCTCAAAGCCCACCCCCCTTAGTGAGACACTTTCTCCAACAAGGTTTCACCTATTCCAACAAAGCCATACCTCTTAGTAGCACCACTCCCTTTAGGGCCATTTTTTTTCCAAATCACTGCAGTCAGAGAGGGTGAGTCTGACATTATTCGTTGCTGGATTTCTGAGTTTAGGCATGTAACCTTTCAGCAATTGGGACATTGGTTCAAAACTAGATTAATAGTGTGTGTGTGTGTGTGTGTGTGTGTATGTGTGTGTGTGTGTGTGTCAGTGTCTTTTGTTTTTGTTGCTGTTTTTGGAGAGCACAGGAGCTATAGGAGATGGCCTGCTCTGTGCAAGATACCCAGCTCAAAACATAGAATAGGGTCAATACTTGACTGGTGATGATGGCGATGATGCATTTATAACAGTATTATCATGGTAATGGTGAAAGCAATGATGGAGATGATGATAATGATGCTGGTGATGATGGTAACAGTGTTGATGATGATGATGATGACGATTGTGGCTGTGGTGATGGTGATGATAATGGAGGTGGTGATGAAGATGGTGATGATGGTGACCGTGGTTGATTATAGTGATGGTGATGGTGATATTGGCAATGGTGATAATCATGACCAGGACAGTAATGATGATGACTATTGTGATTTTAATAGAAGGATGATAATATACATGCTACTGTTATCGTTTAGGACATAGAAATGAACAACACATATCCAACAGTGAGAATGAGAGGCCTAGTTCAATGAAAAAGACTCAGCATTCACATGACCTGCCCCAGTGGCCACATGGGGGGGATAAGTCTGTGCTCAAGGTGGGCTTGTGGGTTGGGCTAAGTTGGGTGATCAGGGTATGTATTAGATGTAAAGCCAAGAGATGGGAGCGGACTGATACAGTGCAAGACTTTTCAACCTCAATATTATCAAGATTTGGGGCTGGGTTATTCCTTGTGATGTGGGCTACCCTGCACATTCTGTGGTGTTTGACAAAGTATCTGGCCTCTACCTATTAGATGCCTGAAGCATCCCCTCCACAATGAAGCCAACCCTGTCTGTGGACTTGGTGTCTTGCTTTCTGGGGGACAAAACTGAGAACTGATGTGTGAAGGAAAAGTGGTGAGGACGTTTCTCAGGCTTCTGGCTTAAAGACATAGCTGTGTGGTGCTCCAATGCTGGTGTGGACTTTTGCCTCTCTCATACAGCAGTGTCCTTAGCAGCTACAACAGTGCCCAGCCCATGGTGGGTATTCAGTGGATATTGTTGACTAAGTGGGCAGGTTGTTCTCCAGTAAATGGAAAGAATGCTGCAATAAATATGTTAAAAGAACTAGTGTCTTTGTTTTAGTCTAGATTGACTATTGGACACGCCAATGCATTCCCTGAGTTGTCTATTGGATGTACAAGCCTGAGATCCTAGGAGAGATGGGAAGTAACTTTGGGGGCCCCTAAGCAGGTCTTTGGAATTTAGAACCATGAAGCTGCTTCAAGTGTCCTGGGACAAGTGTGAATTTGAACAGATAAGCTAAGAAGATGTTCTAGAACACAGATGCTTAGGACTCAGAGAGACATGGCCACATGATGGCAAATGATGTAGAGAAGAGGGAGGGAAGGAGACGCCACAGCAGCTGAGAGAACAGTGTCGACAGAGGGACTGTCCCCTGCAACCAATGAAGTGACCTTTGGGGTTAGCGACACATGTAGTAGTCTGAGGGACTCACACAGACCTTGGTTTAGTAAGACAGTGAGGGGGAAGGCCACTAGTGTGCATTTGAGAGATAGCAAGAGCAAGGCACCAGGGGCCACTGAACAGTGGGTGGCAAGAGCAGGGACGTAATGGATGCGAAGTTACCTTGACTCTTGTTAAAATGGGGAGAGAGGTTTATTCAAGACTGCTGCCATGGGGGAGAGGTTGGTCCCAACCTGGATGAATGGGGATTCATGCCACAGGCAGGTGCGAGGAGGTCAGCAGATAGAACAAACCAAGTGGAGGGTCCCAGGGCAGCGGGAAGGGGTTACTGTTCTCACTCAGGGAAAGTCAGTGACTTAGACAATCAGTGTGGGAATGAGGACTTTGATATGTTAGCAGTGGTGAGAGATTCTGCTAAACTGACCTGGCAAGACTCTCACTAAAGGTAGCCAAAGGTCAATGCTTGGGGAGAGCCAGGCTCAGAAGAAACTAGTGATGGGTTTGGTAAGAGGTGAGTACTCTTGTCAGAGCTAAGGGCACATTTTACAAAACAGAGATGCTGAAGAATGGGCTGTGTGTGGAGAGAAAGAGAGAGGGGGGAGAGAGGAGGGGACAAAGAGGGAGGGAGAGAGAGACAGAGGCACAGAGACAGAGAGATACAGAGAAACAGACAAAGACAGAGAAACACAGAGGGTGGGAGGGAGAAAGAGTGAGAGAGAAGAGACAGAGGCAGACACATGTAGAGGCAAGAGAGAGAGGGAGGGAGAGAGAGACAGAGACAGAGACAGAGAAACAGAGAGAGGGAGGGAGAGAAATACAGAGATACATGTTACGATAAATCTTTCTGCCACCCGCTCGAGTTCTGCCTGCCACGTGGATGGCCAAAATAATACACAAGACTTATATTAGGTACAAATGCTGCTTGGCCAATGACTAGGATTTCTCATCTGCTAGCTCTTAATTATCATAAATCTATATATTTTCTAAGACTTATCTTATTGGACACCTTTCGATGGCGTCCTCATCCCTGGGATCACATGGTGGCTCAGAGCAGAGAGCAGAAGGAAGAGCGAAGGGTAAAAGGCCCACTTCCTGCTTGTCCTTGCTTAAATATGAGTCTCCCTGCTATGTCAATTGCTGCCTGGATCATCACTTCTTTACTATATTTCCCAGAATCCTCTTTGACTCCTAGTCCCATCTAACTTGCTGTCTCATTGGCCAAATAGTACTTTATTTAACAATCAATAGGATGAACATATACAGTACATTCCCCATCAGATGGGGGGGGGCAGAGACTTGCACTGGGATAGTTCTTGGTGAGCAGGAGCAGCAAAGCAGATCTTCATGGGCCAGGTTTTAGAGTTGCATTGGCTGTTCAGAGACTGCCAGGTTCTCAAATTCCCACAAGGGAAGCTGCAGATGGGCCTTGCTCTCTGGTAATCTTTAATCAACATGACTTTGAGGCAAGCTGCACCAATTCCACACCACAGAGCTCTTTGGCTTCTAAGAGCCTCTGGCTAGCTGCTGTGGGTTTATGATCATTGAGCCTGGTGCTGGACACAAAGGCAAACAAGGGTCCGGTTCCTTGTTGAAACTGTCACTTCACACCTCTGTCTGCCTTTAAGCATGGCAGCTTCTCTGGAGTGGTCAGTGGTCCCAGCCTACAGATGTCCTTCCACTCAGGTGGAGAGAGAAAGGTCCAGGGTGACCTTGCTTCCAGTTAGCCTGACACTCGCAGAATCAATGATCACAGGACTAAATTAAGCCGAAGGTTGAGTTGTGCCCTTGGCAAAGTCTCCATTTGAGACGTGTGCCTGGGAGGCTGTGGCCAGGGTAAGTGTGACCCTCCAAGAAGTATCTGATATGGACAGCGTTGAAGCATATCTACTACTGCTGTTGCTGCTGTTGCTATTTTTGTTTTTGTTGCTGAAGAACATTCATCACCTGATTTCAGCGCACAGGAGGTGATTTGTCAGCACGGTTTCCCGCTCTCTGTGCCAGTGGCCTTGGTTCCCACTCATCGCTTCCTGGGGTTCTGAGGTCATAGTCAAGAGAAGAACTGTGTAGGAAATGATTAGTGAGAAGCAGCATGTGGGGAAGCTAGTCTGATGGTGGAGGTCAGCCAGGAGGAGAGTGAAACAGAAGGTTCACCCTCCTTCTGTCATTTTCAGGCCACTGAAAATTGTCAAATGATGCTTGACTGAGACATTCTTACTGACTGGGCAGTTCCACTACTGAGAGGATAGAAGAGACAATGGCAGATGTGAGAAAAGATACATATGCTACTCTCACTGTCTGTCTATCTATCTATCTATCTATCTATCTATCTATCTATCTATCTATCTATCTACGTACTCACCCATCCATGCACCCACTGTGCATCCCTCCTTCCACCCGTCCCTCTATTTATCTACCCACTCACCCACCCTATCTACCCTCCATCTACCACCTACCTCATCCTTCCACCCAGCCGTCCACCCATCCATCCATCCATCCATCCATCCATCCATCCATCCATCCATAGCTATCCATCCTCACGTTTATTTGGACACTCTCATCTATCCATCCATCCATTTTTTTCATCTACTCAACCATCCATCCAGCCACCCATCTGTCTTTTAACCATCCGTCCATCCTTCTATCCCATTCATCTATATGTCCTTCCATCATACTTACCCATCCTTATATTTATTCAGCCATGCTTGTCTGTCCGTCCACCCACCCACCCACCCATCCGTATCATGCGCCTACATACCTGTCAAGTTATCCACTTGGTAGTGGGTTGAACCTAATCTACAAGCTACACAGATGCAGAAGAACTAAAACACGTCCCTTCCCAGGATGCCCTCACCTCCACTCAAAATATCCCAGTGAAATTCAAAGATAGACTAGAACACAGAGTGCATGGTCACCAGGAGGGAAGTCACTACCTGTGAAACAAGAAAGTGTCTCTTGAGGGAGATTTAACTTTGAGAGAGCATAGTGTTTGGGCAGGCTGATATAAAGAAAAAGAGACCACAGTGTAGGGACATGGTGTCCAGAGGCTATGGGGAAGGGAGGGACTCAGTTCTTGCTGCCTGACTAGACCTGAGGCTTAGTGGGACCATGATCTGGAAATGTGGCACATGTCAGGTCTTGGGATATCTCTGTGTGTCACTGTGTTGGAGTTAATCCTGAAGACTGTGGGAGCCCCAGGGAGGAAGTCTCCTGATCAGTCTTTGCTAGGAAAAATCACTCTGTAGGACTGAAGCCTCCCTGCTATCAGAACGTGGCTGTAAGTGAGAGGTTGGGTGCAGGCTGCCACGTAGACGTACAGATGCAGCTGCCTTTGCTGATGCCACCTCTGTCATCTTCAGCATCACCACTACCATCACACTGTCACACTGACACTTGACCCTGCATGCTAGGGGCTATTGTATGCCAAGTGCTAGCAGTCCCCTTGGGGCCTTCTCAATGCCCACAAGGTAGGATCTTTAACACCTGTAGGTTATGACCATGGAAATGGGGGGTACAAAGAGCTTA
Source organism: Cricetulus griseus (assembly GCF_003668045.3). Classification (NCBI taxonomy): domain Eukaryota; kingdom Metazoa; phylum Chordata; class Mammalia; order Rodentia; family Cricetidae; genus Cricetulus; species Cricetulus griseus. The sequence continues at coordinate 2,652,556 of NC_048595.1, forward strand.
AAATAACCTTCCCAAGTGACTGAGCTTGTAAGGTGCATCCATTCCCACTGACATTGGGGTTTACATGATCTTAGCTAGGACAGGTTCTGGGGGATAGCAGAGAAGGCAGGAAGAGAACAATACAGAAAATTCAGCTCCTGAGTTGAACACTTGTTTGTGCTGCTTTGTTCTTGAGGCTCAGGGTTTCATTTGTCTTGACTGAAAACAGCAAGGTCTTAATAGGAGTCAGGGGAACAGGGACCTCACAGTCCTTGTCTTGTTAGTGGGCACCTGGAAGTACATGGGTCTGTCATTCACCTGTCTGAGGCCCACTGTTTCAGCCTTCAAAAACAACAGGGTGCTGCTTGTCACCTTCCTCTCAGAAAATCCATGCATTTTCCAGAAAGATGGCTTTCTGGGGTTCGTCAGTACTGGGCATGGACTCTCTGGGACTCAGATTGGCAAACATCAAGAACACAGACACATACGCACAGTGCAGAAAGGTAACACCACCCAGGAAAACTCATTTCAGGTTTACGGAGTTGTGTCTGCCTCTCCATCCACCCAACAATCTGGCTCCCAGGAATCTGACCAAGCGGATGGAAGTCATCCACCCAGAAACGCAAGGCGAGCTTCCTAGTGCCTTCCCTCATAGTTACCTCTAATAGAAGCAACAAACGTATCAATGTCTGATCCCCAGTTGAAGGGAGACAGGACAGCCAAGACCCACAGAGGGAGGATTCTAGGCAACAAAGGTTAAAACTAGGCTCACACAGCAGGGATGAAAATGCAGAAGTGGTTTCCAGGGTTTCATACACTTGAGTAAAGTTCTAGAAAAGGGTATCTGTGATGGCAGAGAGCAGAGCAGTGAAGGTGAAGGTTAAGTGTGTCCTGGAAGGGCCCTTTCCTGCATGCTGGAATGTTCTGTGTCTCAATGAAAGTAGAGCTGCCATGGTGCATGATGGGAGTGGAACTGATCAGTCACCTGGTGAGAATCTGTGGAACCATACCATTAGTGACTGCTGAGGTCACTTGGCAGTGCTTAGAACCCCTGATTTCAACCTGCTCTCAAACATGGTAGTGAGGAGCTGTGCAGACTGGCAGGATTCTGTCAGCCCTTGGCAAGATTTCTGGGGACCAGCCCAGGAGTCCATATGCTTGTATGCTTTCTGTTTGAGTGACAAATAGCCACTTGGAGAGAACATCTCCCTGTGGAAATCATGCTCCTCTGGAAAGTGCTGGAGCTCTGGCCAGATTGACCTTCTTGTGTGCCCAGTAGCTTTGGGATCCAGCAATCACTGCCTACTCATCTGAGCAAGTGGGTGGCTTTCTGGAGAGCAGGCAGGAGAGAGAATGACTGTACCCAACACCTGGAGAAACAAATGAGCATGCCCAGAAAGTTCTGCCAGACCAGCTGCTACACTGGCAGTGGACACTGTTGACTGAGGTGCCAGCATGTCCGAAAACACCTGAATTCACTCAGGAGCCAAATGCATTTACCTACAGACAGCAGAAATAAACCTGGTTTCTGGTAAAGGAGAGAAAAATGAGCAAATTCAAAGAGAAAACAAATGTTCTCATTACCTAGGGAACCCTGGGATGGGGCATAAATTGCCAAGGCTCTGTGAAGATTGGCAGGGTGAGGGGGCTGGACACATGAGGTATGCAGATCCCTGTGCAGGATATCCCAGGCCTCTTGCCAGGCTGAAGGATCCTGACAATGACTCTTCCTAATAGTCCTGCATCTTAACAGTATCTTCATTAGCTCTTATAATGTTCTTGGGGCAGAATGCCTCCCATTTTATGAATGGCTCAGGTCTTTCCAGAGCCGGTGCTTCAGTGCTCTGGCTGCAGTGTGGATCCTGCAGCTTCTATCACCTACTGATCTGCTGTTTTGTGTGCAGAGTCTTGTAAATTCTGCTTACTGTACCTGCCAAGAGAGTTGCTCCATGAGAGAGGGTCAGAAGTGAGCCAGGCACCTTAAGCAGACATGTTAATGAGACATCAATTAAAATAAAGTCACTGAAGACACCAATTCTCCTCAAAATAGAGGAGGCAGAAATCCCAGCTTGTTGGTGTGTGGTTGTAGGAGTGACCATTTGAATGACATTTGAAAATCATAATAGGGAAACATTTCCACAAGGTACTTAGTAAGAACTTAGACAAATCGTCCACCAAGGCTGGTGCCAGACTCCACACTGGCTGAACGAAGTCTTCGCTGCAGATCTTCACAGATTTTCTAAAATCCCTGTAATAATTGTGCCATTTTTTTAATTATCAGAAGCCCAGGTGTGGAACAGATTAGGCCTGTGCTACCCACTTTCCCTCCTGGTTATTTTCTTCCTCTGTTGTCTTTTTTCTTCCATCCTCTTTGATGGGATTGGAAACAGTGCCATGGTTTGGGATGTCTGTGTACTGGAACCTCTGTCTCAATCTCCAACCTCAATTCTCCAAGCAGCCAATGATCCATTTCTCTTCCCTTTCTCATCACCATTCTTCTGACTATACTGGATTCAGGACACTGAAGCTTTTGGAATTCTTCTGGATCTTGGATGGTGTGGGTTGCCCATGTTCAGCTCACATTCATCAAAATGTTAAGTTTGAGTGCTCTAAAAAAGGCTACATTCCCTGACCAAAGGGTAGAGTGGAGAGATATTCCCTGACCAAAGGGTAGAGTGGAGAGATATTCCCTGACCAAAGGGTTGAGGGGAGAGGTGTTCCCTGACCAAAGGGTTGAGGGGAGAGATGTTCCCTGACCAAAGGGTTGAGGGGAGAGATGTTCCCTGACCAAAGGGTAGAGGGGAGAGATGTTCCCTGACCAAGGGGTTGAGGAGAAAGATGTTCCCTGACCAAAGGGTTGAGGGGAGAGATGTTCCCTGACCAAAGGGTAGAGTGGAGAGATGTTCCCTGACCAAAGGGTTGAGGGGAGAGATGTTCCCTGACCAAAGGGTAGAGTGGAAAGATGTTCCCTGACCAAGGGGTTGAGGAGAGATGTTCCCTGACCAAGGGGTTGAGGAGAGATGTTCCCTGACCAAGGGGTTGAGGAGAGAGATGTTCCCTGACCAAAGTGTTGAGGGGAGAGATGCTCCCTGACCAAAGGGTTGAGGAGAAAGATGTTCCCTGACCAAGGGGTAGAGGGGAGAGATGTTCCCTGACTAAAGGGTAGAGGGGAGAGATGTTCCCTGACTAAAGCGTTGAGTGGAGAGATGTTCCCTGACCAAAGGGTTGAGGGGAGAGATGTTCCCTGACCAAAGGGTTGAGGGGAGAGATGTTCCCTGACCAAAGGGTAGAGTGGAGAGATGTTCCTTGACCAAAGGGTTGAGGGGAGAGATGTTCCCTGACCAAAGGGTAGAGGGGAGAGATGTTCCCTGACCAAGGGGTTGAGGAGAAAGATGTTCCCTGACCAAAGGGTTGAGGGGAGAGATGTTCCCTGACCAAAGGGTAGAGGGGAGAGATGTTCCCTGACCAAGGGGTTGAGGAGAGAGATGTTCCCTGACCAAGGGGTTGAGGAGAGAGATGTTCCCTGACCAAAGTGTTGAGGGGAGAGATGCTCCCTGACCAAAGGGTTGAGGAGAAAGATGTTCCCTGACCAAGGGGTAGAGGGGAGAGATGTTCCCTGACTAAAGGGTAGAGGGGAGAGATGTTCCCTGACCAAAGGGTAGAGGGGAGAGATGTTCCCTGACTAAAGGGTTGAGTGGAGAGATGTTCCCTGACCAAAGGGTAGAGTGGAGAGATGTTCCCTGACCAAGGGGTTGAGGGGCGGCCATGTGGATGGCACCTGCTCACAGGAGAGACCTGCAGGCCTGAGTATCCATGGTCAGAACTCCCCCTCATTTTGTTTCACAGAGGGAAGAAAATCTTGTTCTAAACCCACAGCAAACATTCTTCAACACTACTGGCCATGTCGGCACCCACACAAGTTCCTGTAAAGGGAAGGACTGGCCCATGTTAATTGGCCTTTCTTAGCATCATTCTGACTTGGTTCCTCCAAAATAAGATGACAATTTTGGTGCTCAGAACACTGTCCCAGTAGCCCTCACATCCATGTTGTAGAATATTATTTGAAGATGTGTTACATTGTTTATTTTATTTGAGTTACAAACACGATTGTTTTACATGACAATCCAGTTCCCTTCTCCCTCCCCTCCTCCTCTACCACCCCCCCCAACTAAAACCCTACCTATCTCATATCCTTTCTTCTATTCTTCCCCTGACTGAACCTTTCTGCTCCCTCATGCCCTCTGCATCTTTCTCTTCCTGCCTTCTCATTCTCATAGCTCCCTCCCCCCTCTTCCCATGCTCTCAATTTGCTCAGGGGATCTTGAACCTCTCCCCTTCTCCAGGGGACAAAGTTTGTCTCTTTTAGGGTCCTCCTTGTTTACTAGTTTTTCTGGCATTGTGGATTGTAGGTTGGTAATCCATTACTCTATGTTTAAAATCCACATATGAGTGAGTGAGTACATACCATGTTTGTCTTTTTGCGATTGGGTTACCTTGCTCAGAATGGTTTCTTTGAGTTCCATCCATTTTCCTGCAAATTTCAAGATTCCATTGTTTTTTCTGCTGAGTAGTACTCCATTGGGTAAATATACCACATTTTCTCTATCCATTCTTCAATTGAGGGGCATCTAGGCTGCTTCCAGTTTCTGACTATTACAAATAGTGCTACTATGATCATCGTTGAACAGATGTCCTTGTTGTATGAATGTGCTTCTTTTGGGTATATGCCTAAGAGTGGAATTGCTGGATCTTGTGGTAGACTGATTCTCATTTTTTTTTTTGAGGAATCGCCATACTGATTTCCAAAGTGGCTGTCCAAGTTGGCACTCCCACCAGCAGTGGAGAAGTGTTCCCCTTTCTCCACATCCTCTCCAGCATAAATTGTCATTGGTGTTTTTGATTTTAGCCATTCTGACAGGAATAAGATGGTATCTCAGAGTTGTTTTGATTTGCATTTCCCTGATGGCTAAGGATGTTGAACACTTTCTTATGTGTCTTTCAGCCATTTTAGATTCCTCTATTGAGAATTGTCTATTTAGTTATGTACCCCACTTTTTAATTGGATTGTTTGGTGTTTTGGAGACTAGCTTCTTGAGATCTTTGTATATTTTGGAGATCAGCCATCTGTCAGATGTGGAGTTGATGAATATCTTTTCCCAGGCGGTGGGTTGCCTTTTTGTCTTATTGACAGTGTGCTTTGCCTTACAGAAGCTTCTCAGTTTCAGGAGGTCCATTTATCAATTGTTGATCTCAGTGTCTGTGTTACTGGTGCTATGTTCAGGAAGCAGTCTCCTGTACCGATTAATTCAAGGGTATTTCCTACTTTATCTTCTAATAGGTTCAGTGTGGCTGCATTTATGTTGACGTCTTTGATCCATTTTGACTTAAGTTTTGTGCAGGGTGAAAGTCTTGGGTCTATCTGTAGTCTTCTACATGTTTGCATCCAGTTATGCCAGCACCATTTGTTGAAGATGTTCTCTTTGTTCCAGTGCATATTTTTGGATTGTTTGTCAAAAATCAGGTGTTTGTAGGTGTGTGGGTTAATATCAGGGTTTTCAACTCTATTCCATTGGTCTACCTGTCTATTTTTGTGCCAATACCAAGCTGTTTTCAGGACTATAGCTCAGTAATAGAGCTTGAAGTCAGGGATGGTGATGCCTCCAGAAGTTCCTCTATTGTACAGGGTTGTTTCATCTATCCTGTATTTCAGGTCTTTTGTTTCTTTATATAAAGTTGAGAATTGTTCTTTCAAGGTCAGTGAAGAATTGTGTTGGAATTTTGATGGGGATTGCATTGAATCTGTAGATTGCTTTTGGCAAGATTGCCATTTTTACTATGTTGATCCTGCCTATCCAAGAGCATGGGAGATCTTTCCATTTTCTGGTATCTGCTTTTATTTCTTTCTTTAGAGACTCAAAATTCTTATGGTATAGGTCTTCCAGTTTTTTGGTTAGTGTTACCCCAAAGTATTTTATGTTGTTTGTGGCAATTGTAAAGGGTGATGTTTCTTTGATTTCTTTCTCCACTAATGTGTCATCGGTATATAGTAGGGCTACAGATTTTTTTGAGTTAATCTTGTATCCTGCCACTTTACTGAAGGTGTTTATCAGCTGTAGGAGTTCCCTGGTAGAGTTTTTCGGGTCACTTATGTAGACTATCATATCATCTGCAAATAGTGAGAGTTTGACTTCTTCCTTTCCAATTTGTATTTCCTTGATCTCCTTTTGTTGTCTTATTGCTCTAGCTAGAACTTCAAGGACAATATTGAAGATGTATGGAGAGAGTGGACAGCCTTGTCTTGTTCCTGATTTTAGAGGAATTGCATTGAACTTCTCTCCATTAATTTGATGTTGGCTGTCGACTTGATGTATATTGCTTTTATTATGTTGAGGTATGTTCCTGTTATCCCTGATTTCTCCAAAACCTTTATCATGAAGGGGTGTTGGATTTTGTTAAAGGCTTTTTCAGCATCTAGTGAGATGATCATGTGGGTTTTTTTTCCTCAGCCTGTTTATATGGTGGATTACATTGATGGACTTTCGTATGTTGAACCATCCTTGCATCCCTGGGATGAAGCCTACTTGACTGTGATAGATGATTTCTCTGATATATTCTTGGATTCAATTTGCCAGTATTTTATTGAGATTTTTTGCATCAATGTTCATGAGGGATATTGGTCTGTAGTTCTCTTTCTTAGTTGTGTCTTTGTGTGGTTTAGGTATCAAGGGATTTGAAGCCTCATACAAAAGATTTTGGTAATTACCCTTCTGCTTCTATTGTGTGGAATACTTTGAGGAGAATTGGTATGAGCTGTACTTTGAATTTCTGGTAGAATTCTGCACTGAAGCCATCTGGTCCTGGGCTTTTTTGGTTGGGAGACTTCTAATGACTGCTTCAATTTCATTAGGGTTTATATGAATATTTAAGTTGCTTATCTGTTCTTGATTTAATTTTGATAAGTGAAATCTGTCCAGAAAATCTGTCCATTTCCTTTAGATTTTTGAATTTTGAGGAATATAGGTTTTCGAAGTATGACCTGATGATTCTCTAGATTTCCTCTGTATCTGTTGTTATGTCCCCCCTTTCATTCCTGATTTTATTGATTTGCATGTTCACTCTCTGCTGATTGGTAAGTTTAGATAAAGGTTTGTCTATCTTGTTGATTTTCTCGAAGAACCAACTCTTTGTTATATTTATTCTTTGTATTTTCTCCTAGTTTCCATTTTATTGATTTCAGCCCTCAATTTGATTATTTCCTGGCATCTGCTCCTCTGGGGTGTATTGGCTTCTTTGTTTTCTAAAGTTTTCAGTTGTGCTGTTAATTCTCTAGTGTGACTATTTTCCTGTTTCTTCATGTGGGCATTTAGCACTATGAACTTTCCTCTTAGCACTGCTTTAAGAGTATCACATAGGTTTGGATATGTTGTGTCCGAATTCTCATTAAATTTTAGGAAATTTTTAATTTCTTTTTTTATTTCTTCCTGGACCCATGAATTGTGCAATAGGGTGTTACTTAATTTCCATGAGTTTTTAGGTTTTCTGTAGTTCCTGTTGTTATTGAATTCTAATTTTAAAGCATGGTGGTCTGATAAGACACAGGGGGTTATTTCAATTTTTTTGGTACCTGTTGAGGTTTGCTATGTTGCCAAGTATGTGGCTGATTTTAGAGAAGGTTCCATGTGGCACTGATCAGAAGGCAAATTGTTTTTTATTTGGATGGAATGTTCTATAGATATCTGTTAAGTCCAATTGCACTGTAACTTGTATTAGTTCTTTTGTTTCTTTGTTAAGTTTCTGTCTGGTGTTCCTGTCCAGTGGTGAGGGTGGGGTGTTGAAGTCTCCCACTATAAGTTTGTGTGGTTTTATGTGTGATTTGAGTTTTAGTAATGTTTCTTTTACAAACGTGGATGCCTTTGTATTTGGGGCATAAATGTTCAGAATTGAGACTTCATCCTGATGGATTTCTCCTGTGATGAGTAGGAAGTGACCTTCTTCATCTCTTTTGATTGATTTTAGTTTAAAGTCCAATTTGTTAGATATTAGGATTGCTACCCCAGCTTGTTTCTTGGGTCCATTTGATTGGAAGATCTTTCCCCAACCTTTATTTCTTAGGTACCGTCTGTCTTTGAAGTTGAGGTGAGTTTCTTGTAAGCAGCAGAAGGAAGGATTCTGTCTTCTTATCCATTGTGCTAATCTGTGTCTTTTTATAGGGGAGTTAGGAACATTAATGTTGATGGATATTAATGACCATTGATTGTTCATTCTTGTTTGTTTTTCATTTGGTGATGGTGGCAAGATTATTTGTGGGATTCTATCCCTTTTTCTTTTTGGCTGTTGGTAAAGTGGGGTCATCTATTGCCTATATTTTTATGGTTGTAGTTAACTTCCTTGGGTTGTAGTTTTCCTTCCAGAACTTTCTGTAGAGCTGGATTGGTGGATATGTATTGTTTGAATCTGGTTTTGTCATGGAATATCTTGTTTTCTCCATCTATATTGATTGAAAGCTTTGCTGGTATAGTAGTCTGGGCTGGCATCCATGTTCTCTTAGTGTAGGTATAATATCTATCCAGGACCTTCTGGCTTTCAGAGTTTCCATTGAAAAGTCAGGTGTGATTCTGATAGGTTTACATTTATAGGTTACTTGACCTTTTTCCTTTGCTGCTCTTAATATTTTCTCTTTGTTCTGTATGTTTGGTGTTTTGATTATTATGTGGTGAGGAAACCTTTTTTTTGGTTCAGTCTATTTGGTGTTCTGTAGGCTTCTTGTATTTTCATTAGCATGTCTTTAAGTTTGGGAAAGTTTTCTTCTATGATTTTGTTGAATATGTTTTCTGTGCCTTTGAGTTGAATTTCTTCACCTTCTTCTATGCCTATTATTCTTAGGTTTGTTCTTTTTACGGTATCCCATATTTCCTGGATATTTTATATTAGGGATTTGTTGGACTTAAGATTTTCTTTGGGTGATGAACCTAATTCCGCTAGTGTGTCTTCAACTCCTGAGATTCTCTCTTCCATCTCTTGTATTCTGTTGGTTATGCTTACATCTGTAGTTCCTGATTGTTTATCCAGCTTTTCCATTTCCAGCATTCCCTCAGATTGTGCTTTCTTTATTGTCTGTATTTCAGTTTTTAGGTCTTGAACTGTTTCCTTGAGAGATTTGTTGGTATCTTGTATTTTTTGGTTTGTTTTTTCTTCCATTTCTTTAAGGGATTTTCTCATGTCCTCTTTGAGGTCCTCTATCATTTTCATGAAGATGTTTTTAAGGTCATTCTCTTCTGGTTCATCAGCATTGTGATGGTCAGGTCTTGCTGGTGTATGGTTCCTAGTTTCCGGTGGTGTCATATTGAGTTTTCTGTTGTTGTGTGGGGTGTGTTGGGTCCTGCTGGGCTGGTGGATGGAGACAGAACTGTCACCAGGCTTCAGCGTGTCAGATCCCACTGCCGCACTTGGATCCGAAGCCGTGTTACATTGTTTATGCTGTGGAACATTTGCTTAATGATGCAAAGATGTGTTGCATTCTTTTATGTTGCATTTGTTTAACTCTGTGAAGCTGTGTTACTTTGCCTGTCTAAAATACCTGATTGACCTAATAAAGAGATGAAAAGCCAGTGCAAGGCAGGAAAAAGGATAGGCAGAAGAAATAAATAGAAGGAGAAATCTGGGAACAGAAGATGAAGATGCCAGAAAACAAGGGACAGCCACCATCCACACAGCCAGGCACAGAATAAGAAGTAAAGAAAATATATATAAAATAGAGAATGGCAAAAGCCAAGAGGCAAAAGGTAGATGGGATCATTTGAGTTAAGGAAAGCTGGTTGGAAACAAGCCAAGCTAAGGCTGGGCATTCACAAGTAAGAATAAGCCTCTGTGTGATTTATTTGGGAGCTGGGTAATGGGCCTCTAAAGAGCAAAGAGTAAAGATTAAAAAACAATTAACAATACATCCCACTGTTGCAGGCCTATGGCCCAGGCTGCAGGTGCTCCTGCATTCTGACCCAAAGATGTTGGTTTATACAGTTAGCGGTATGTCCCTGACAACCTGGAGGGTGAAGCCTGAGCTGGAGGTATCAGAGGGTTTGTTCTGTTGAGGCTTGGAGAGGAGTTCCTTTCAGACTTCTCCCCATATTGGCACTTTGCTGGCCATCCTTGACCTCCTGTGTCTGTGGAAACAGTCCCCTCATCTCTTAGTTCCTCCCATGGTACTCATGTGCATGTACAAAGTTTTTCTGTTTGTAAGTCCATAGTCACGCTGAGTCAGGCTTCACTTGAGTCCACTCTGACCACATCATAATGAAGTTAGTTACACCTGGGAGAGCTCACCACAGCAAAGCCACCTTTGAATGTCCGAACGTTAGAGTGTCAAGTTTGTTGGGCAGACAGGCCACCCCGACACTCATTGGCAACAGCAGTTCCCATGATGACCTCTCATGGACCGTCCCCGCACACTCATGGCTGCCACTAAGGGCCCAGAGAAGGAGATGACCTGGGCAGAGCGTAAGCACAGGAGAAGCCACAGTCCCATAAAAGAAAGTCTTTCCACACAGTGGGAAGCTGCAGGTCCCCATGGACCACCTGGCCCTCTCTTGCCAACCTGTAGAGGCTCCTTGGAGGCCACACTTCACATTGGACTCCAGATTAAGTTGATATCATCTGTTGTGTGAGGACACATGATGGCAGGTGAAACGACGGAACTCCCAAGGGGCTCAGCTGGACACTTCTGAGTCAGAAACTTATATCCACATGAAACCCTGTGTTGGTTCTATTTCCACAATGTAGGAACAACTGAGGTGTCCGTCGGTGGAAGAATGAACTTATAATTTGTGGTGCTGTGTCCAGTAGATGGGCCATCATTTACTGCTGAAAATGAAACCAATTTTCAAGATGTGAGGAGAAATGAAGAAGTGTGAACCTGTCTTACAAGAGTAAAGAAATTGCTGGGTGTGTTAGTCTCCTAGGTAGTGTCAACTATATGGTTCTCTGAAAACTGGACTAGGCAGAGGCCATTGCAGTAGAGAAGCTTTCTGAACCCTCTTGCTGTGTAGCTTCTGGCACTCTCTGTCAAGTTCAAGCAGAATCCTTCTGAGGATGGTCTCTAGAGCCTTCCACATCAGACCCTGAGGCTCATGTTTTGAAGCTATTGCCACCCAGAGTAGGCAAGGGCTTGGGGATACTGATGTCCACCATCTTAGGCTCTGGAGCTCCAGGTGATCACACAAGGCTTTTACTCTTGTCTAATTTTTTAAGGATCTCAAACACAAATGGGGCAGTAGAGTTTCCTCTATCCCACAGCAGGCAGAGATATGTGCCAGTGGGAATGAGGCCCATCAGCGACACCTGAGGGAGGCCTAAAAGAAGCAGAATCTGGGAACAGTTTGCAGTTGTGGAGCTTAGGTGACTTGCCCAGGTCACTTGGCGTGGAATGTTGGTGTTGGAGCCTGGTCCCTTGCCTTCAAAGCTTGGCTGTTATATATAGCCCATGTTCCCCCAAACTTTACAGGCAGGCCTCTGTGTCCTGGTCTGTGAATAGAGAAGCTATGAGGACCCTGTGGACACTAGAGGAGGTACACTGCATGCATGTTCCCACTCACTGTGGCTGTTGTTACACCATCCAAGAAGTTGGTTCCTTGCTTTCCTACTGCGTCACTTCAAAGTAGACCTTGTCTCTGAGAATGCCAGGGTGGGGTTTGTTTCCTTGTTCCCCAGCTGGCACTATATCCTGCTGGTCACCAAGCAGGCCACATGGTGCCTTTGTACTCCTCAACACCAGCCGGTCATTGTTCTGGGCTAGTGGTGAGCAATGTGTCCCATAGAGCTTAGACCTAGGGATGACTGACAAGGCAAGCTGGCTAGCTGGCCATGTGGTGCAGGTGCTGGCAATGCCAGCACAGGTCTGGTGGGTCCTGCAGCTCCAAGCAGGGAGAAGCTCATGGGAGGAAGCCCCAATTAAACTCAGCAGGTTATAGCAAACCAAACCAAACCAACAACCTCTTCCCCACAAAGACAGGAACATGGGGGAGGGACCTGTAGGAAAGAGAGGGAGATTGGCAGGGAGGGAGGGAGATTTAGAGAGGGTAGAAATTGAGAGTATAAGGACGAATCTTTCCGCTAGGCTGCCCAAGCCCCACTGCCACATGGGTGGCCAAAATAACACACAGAGACTTATATTAGGTACAATGCTGCTGGCCAATGACTAGGATTTCTTATCTGCTAACTCAGTCTTAATTATCAACCATAACTACTAATCTTTATATTTTATAAGACTTATCGAGGATGCCAGAGGAATGCATCCTATCTTCCTGGGATCACATGGAGGCTCCACAGAGAGAAGGAGGAAGAGGGCGACTTCCTGCTTGTCCCTGCTTATATTCTGAGCCTGCCTGCTATGTCACTTCCTGCCTGGATCACAAGACTTTACTACATTTCCCAGAATCCTCCTCAACTCCCAGTCCTACCTATCTTGCTTTCCTATTAGCCAACAGTACTTTATTTATCAACCAATAAGACAAATATATACACAGAAGGATGTCCCCCATCATGAGAGTGATCAGAATTCATCATGTATATTTATATATGGACAAAATTGTCAAAGAGCAAATTTAATTAATAGGAAATAAAGGGATGGTAAAATTCAGTTCTGAAAATGAGCTAAGACACAGAAAGAACTCACGCAAGACAAAGAGGCTATATGGAGGGTAAGCCCACATGTGGAAAGAAAGCTCACCATTGCAAGTTCTTATAGAATAAGACAGTGGATTGCACCGGCTCTGCTAGAGCACGCAGACAGGTTACCACCAAACTCTGGGAGGAGGCAGAGCACTGGGGCCTTTGCTCACTGCTGGGAAGGAGGCTGAATGGTGCTGTGTTAGTTCCTTTTCTGTTGCTGTGGTAAAAACACCATTACCCAAAGCAACTCATGGAAGAAATTTATTTGGGCTTATGGTTCCAGAGAGATAAGAGTCCATTATGGCAGGAAGGCATGGCAGCCATCGGCAGGCAAGAAGCTGAGAGCTCACACCCTAAGTCACAGACACAGGGCAGGGGCAGAGAAAGAATCAAAAGTGAGCAAGCCTTTGAACTCTCCAAGCCTCCTCCCGGTGGCACACTTCCTCCAGCAAGGCTGAACCTCCCATGACCTCTCCAAACAGCACCACCAACTGGGAGCCAAGTGGTCCAACATCATTTGCCTACGAGGGCATGACACTCAATCCCCCACAAGCCCCTCCCCCTTGGAAGACAGTTTGATGTCTTCTCACAAAACTAAACATGTTCTTTACCATTCTTTACAACAGTCAGTCCTTGAGAAGGAGTCAGAAACTTATATCCACATGAAACCCTGTGTTGGTTCTATTTCCACAATGTAGGAACAACTGAGGTGTCCGTCGGTGGAAGAATGAACTTATAATTTGTGGTGCTGTGTCCAGTAGATGGGCCATCATTTACTGCTGAAAATGAAACCAATTTTCAAGATGTGAGGAGAAATGAAGAAGTGTGAACCTGTCTTACAAGAGTAAAGAAATTGCTGGGTGTGTTAGTCTCCTAGGTAGTGTCAACTATATGGTTCTCTGAAAAAAGTTGAAACTGGAGATACAAAACCAGAGGTTGCCTGGGGCTGAGGAAGACAGAAAGATGGACAGACAGAACTCAGAGGATATTTAGGGAAGAAAATCATTGTGTGACACTAAAACTCAGCACAAGTTCTCACATGCAGTATATACCCTTGAATGCACCCAGGTGGACTCTGGTATGATCGTGGACTCCGAATGCTCCTGACATGTCACTGTGGGAACACTGATTGTACCATGGTCGTGTTCACTATGGGGGAGGCTGGGTATGGGGCAGGCAGAGAGCCTAGATTTTATGGTGAGCCCATAACTGAAACTAAAATTTCAGACATTTTGGAGTGATGAATTATTGTGTATGCACATATGAATGGATTTTCATTTAATATGAATTATGTCCTAAAAAGTTGACTAATAAATGGAATTGTCCCTTTCATCTGCTTCCCTGACAAGATCTGGCCTCAGCTTATTTTGCAAAAAGATGAGACGAAGGTCATCCAAGAGGCCACTCTGGGGCCCAATGCTTTAGTGTATCTGCTGGTCAGAATTTTAAGGCTTCTGTGGGAGTGCCTCCTGTGTGGGTGTGTGCCAACGATGCTGCCTTGTTCTGGGGGACACAGCAAAGGGCCAACAGGTACCAGTTTTGTATTTATTTGGTGGGGGATGTTCCTCTGTATATATGCTTCTCTTATTGGTTGATGAATAAAACACTGGTGAGCCAATAGCCAGGCAGAAAGCATAGGCAGGACTACCAGATGAGGAGAAGGCTGGGGAGAGGAAGCAGAGAGAGGGCCCCCAAGAGATACCTCGCTGCCTAGGGAGTAACATGCAAGATTATGGGTAAGCCACAGTGTCCCGCGCGCTGTATTTTCTCGCCAGCAAGAAATACATGCAGGACACTCGGATCCTTCTGCAGACAAGCTTTAATGCATCTTGAGAGTTGGGAGAGCATAAGCTTACCAAAGCGGAGACCCTGAACCAAGAATCCCATTCCTAAATAAAGGCTGGCAAGCCGCCTGGGACGTGTTACCCTATGAATGGCTTCAGCTCCTCAGGCCAAATGAGCCACGGGATAGGCAGAGATCAAAGGAATGGAGATTACCCAGCGCCTGTGAAGTAATTTACATCTTGGTGTCTTCAGGCACCATTATTGTAATGGAGAATGCAGGAAACGGCCCCCTACATATCCCCCTTTTTTATTAATTAATGAAAAGGCTTTACATTTTTACAAGCAAATAGGTCACCCATATGTTGAGGGATAGAGGCAGAGGTTGTACCTTCCCAAATCAAACAATAAGACTGTGTACGGGAGTCGCGACTAGGCTGTTAGCTTGACCCGAAGCACTCTCGACCTGTCCTCTGCCGTCTTTCTGGGAAAGGGAGGCTCGGGCAGACAACCCTTATGCAGGACAACGTACCTCTCAGAGAAGCCTGCATACTAGGCAACTCTGTGCGATGCCTTTGCTCAACACCCTCATGGGCTGCCCAAACCAGACACTCTACCCTGTGCAATGAGCCTAGGCTCCGGGTGTGCAAGAGCTGTCTGGCCGGCGGCCTATTGCTTAAGCATAGTTAGCCAAATATGAGCGCTTGGGCGATCTCTCTTTAGTTTTGAGCCTAGAGCTTACAGACCAGCCAGAAGTAACACCAATCCGCAAACGGCTGCATCAAACAATCCCACCCCCACCCCTTTCTCTCCGTCAAGGACAGGAGTTAATCTGGATAACAATAGCGGCTCTCAACTCCCAGGGAGAGGGTGGAGTTCCGACTTTTGAAGGTCCGAAGGGGCTCTTCGGGTGAGTCTTTCTGGGATCCACAGAGGATTTTCTTCATCCTGTGGGAAAACACAATAGCTCCCCTGGATCTTATGAGAATAGGATCCGGGCCTCTCCAAAGATCAGTTAAGATATCTTTCCATTTTACCATTTTCTTTGGCCTTTTAGGTTTTGAGGTTTGGCGCTTGGCCTCAGTATGGCCCTGAGCTTTAATGTTTATGAGGCTTTAAAGCCCCAGGCATTCCAGGCCTCTAAGAAGTGTTGAATAGCATGCATGGCCTTTTCCCCTATCAAAGACTGGGAAAGCCATCTGTAATTTCCTCCGCTCCTCTGATGGTAAAAAGGAGTGGGTACCAAATAATGGGGGTGCTGATGGAAGTACACCCGCTGGATTAACAGGCGATGGCCTCATATTTGCTTTCACTTTTGGCAGCCGATATCTATCGGGGTGGTATCGTGCTGCCTCCTCCTCTAGCTCTGCTTTCTTGCTAGCGTCTAAAATCTCAGAGTCTGAGCTGCTCAGCTCCAAGGCCTCTAGTTTCGTTGTAGGGCAGAGGCTAGGTTTTGAGTCTTTATTTCTCTTAAATTTACCGGGGTGTGACCGGTTATCCCCTATTTTCTCTCCCTCCTTTTTTGTTTCTTTTTCATCTAGCTGAGCTGTTTCCTCTAAAACTTTATCTCTTGAGCTTTCAGAGTCATCAGAGCTATCAAGATTTAAAGCTTTAAACTTACTTACAGAATCATCTAACAAATTATTCACTCCCTTGTCAGTAGACATCCCAGGAGGTCCTTTTTTCTTATTTGTTGTTGTTTCTCTTAACAAATTACTCACTCCCTTGTCACTAGACATCCCGGGAGGTCCTTTTTCCTTATATTTTATTGTTGGGCGCGCCCCATCTCTCACTACATTCGGTTTCTGATATGTAATTCTGGACTTCTTTAAGATTGCTACAACAGTGAGAAAGGTCAAAATAGCTCCTAGTAAAAGCACAGAAGCCTCTATATTAACCTCCCAAAATAGCAACATTCCCAAGCCAAAGTCCAGAAAAAACATACCTCTCCGAATTTACCACCCTGCAGTTCTGAATCCGCCCCGTTAGAGGGGTCTCCGCGGTGCTGGAGATGTTAACAAAGTTCCCGGGTTTCAGCACCATATGTCCCGCGCGCTGTATGTTCTCGCCGGCAAGAAATACACGCTTACCAGAGCGGAGACCCTGAACCAAGAATCCCATTCCTAAATAAAGGCTGGCAAGCCGCCTGGGACGTGTTACCCTATGAATGGCTTCAGCTCCTCAGGCCAAATGAGCCACGGGATAGGCAGAGATCAAAGGAATGGAGATTACCCAGCGCCTGTGAAGTAATTTACATCTTGGTGTCTTCAGGCACCATTATTGTAATGGAGAATGCAGGAAACGGCCCCCTACACCACAGCCTTGTGGCAATACATAGATTAATAGAAATGGGTTAATAATTAAGACAGAGCTAGCCAGTAAGAAGCCTGAGCCATCGGCCAAACATGTTATACTTAATGTAAGTCTTTGTGTGTTTATTTGGGGCAAAGTGACTGTGGGACCAGGTGGAACAGAACCCTCCATCTTCATTTACCCGAAGAGTCAAACCTAGGGATGGTCTGAATGTGCATGTCTCTCCTATCCTCAGTCCCTGTGTTGAGACCCTAGTCCCCAGTGTGATGTCGTTGGGGAGGGAGCCAATGGAGTCATGAGTATAGAGCTTCATTAATGGGGTCAGGGAGAGGCCTCATCCTTTCCAGTAACCAGGAACATTATTAAACAGTGACACCTATGAGGAAATGGGTTCCAACTGAGTGATGAATCTACAATTGTTTGGTTGGTTATAGTTTTAAATTTAAAAAAAAAAATGAGACCAGATCTCCCTGTGTAGCGTAAGATGGTATACAACCCATGGTCCTCCTGTCTCAGTCTCTTGAATCTAGGGATTACAGGGCTGTTCCATTATGACTTGGGGAAGTTGATCTTGGAATTCTAGCATCTAGAATAGTGAGAAATGCATTCTTTTTTTTTTTTATGATCCACTAAAGTGTTGATAAATACGCTAACAGGCTGAGACATTCATCTCCACTGTTGGCTTGACTGTGATTGGAATCACCTAGAAGACACACCTCTGGAAGCGTCTATGAGCATGTTTCCAGAGAGGCTTAATGGAGAAGGGACAACCCACCTGGAATGTGAACACTACCATCCCATGGAGTCCCAGACTTAATAAAAACAGTGCAGAGGAGGAAGTCAGCTGAGTGGCAGCATCTGAACCGCTCTGTGTCCTGATCCTCTAGGATGTGAGTGAGCTTCTGCCACCACAGTGTGAGCCACCCTCAGAGAGCAGGGTAGAAACGGGTATGAGGTCGCCTGTGAATGGGGGTAGACCTAGGATGCTCTCTAGTGGAGATGCAGTAAAGAGGCATGGGGCAGGTGGAGGAGGCAGATCAGGAGTGTCTGAGACCCCTGTGTTACCTTGCTTTTCTTTCCTTTTCTCTACTTCCATCAATCACTGTCCTCAATTTACTTCAATAAATTACAGCATGGATAGAAACATCACTGACAAAGGCTCCACACAAAAACCTGGATGTTTTTTTTTTAAGTATAAAGCAAACTGAGCCAGGATTTGAGCTTGATGTCTAAATCCCAATCCCCATCACCCCAGACAGAAGATTGTAGCAGAGGCTGTGGCTTGGAATGCAGGACGACAGTTTACTGAGGCCAGTGTAACTCCAGTTGTGGAGACACCTGTGAAGAAGAATCTCAGAACCTCTGTGCAAAGGTCACAGAGATGGGGATGGCTCCTTCATTTCTCTCCACAGCAAGAAACAGGATCCGGAGAGAGCCTGGGGCAGGGACAGCCAGGGACTGAACATACTCAGTATGCTGTCCCAAGGCAGGACCAGTCAGTGGCTCGGTGTGCCTGGGGGGTCTTCTGCTCCTTTGGATAATTAACACAAGAAATGATTATGGAAATTAGGGCAGGCTAAGCTCTGAAGAACTTTCAGAGAGTCTAGGTAAGGTCTGGGGAGTGAGAATGGAGGTGGGGAAGTGACACACCCCTGACTCGCTGCCTGTCCCCTGTGAACTGGTTCCTGGTGACCCAGGTTTCTTTTTTATTTATTTTATTGTTCTCATTATTTTATTTATAAATATGAGTGTATTTGTCTCATGAGTGTATATGCATGGCTGGTGCCCTTGGAGGTTAGAGGAGAGAATCGGATGCCTGGAACTGGAGTTACAAATGTTGTGAGCCGCTATGTGGGTGCTGGGAACCAGACACGGGACCTCTGCAAGAACAGCAAGTGCTCTTAACTTCTGAGCCACCTCTCCAGGCTCAGGACCCTGGTTTCTAGTTTCTCAAGGGAATCAGAACGTTCCCACTGTGATATTCCAAAGCAATTAGGAAAAAAGCTCCCTGGCAAGTGACAGCGCCCTCTATAGGGCTCTGGGGAGCCCACTACACACCCACGGCCACACTTACTTAGTTGTAATGCTCACCTTAACACAGCCTTGTGGAAATGAAGGGGTTTTGCAGGTCCAATGGGCCTGTGGGCACGTCTGTGGAGGACTGTCTCAATTGTTCATTGATGCAGGAAGTCTCAGCACACACACTGTGGGTGACACTATTTCCTGGGCAGGCAGTCCTGGGCTATAGAAGAAATCTAGCTAAGTGTGAGCCTATGAGTGAGCCAGCAAGCAGTGGGTGACATTTTATTGCTGGAGTTTCTTTCCCATCAGGTCCTGCCCTTCAGCCCCAAAGATGCACACAGAGAGGCTATATTCATGGTTAAACTGTTGGCCAATGGCTAGGGCTTCTGATTGGGTAGCTCTGTCTTAATTACTAACCCATTTCTATTAATCTATTTCCAAGTGGTCTGTCTTACCAGAAAGGGGTCTGGACCTGTTACTCCTTCATGGAGTAACATGTTACTCCTTCATGGAGTAACATGTTACTCCTTCATGGAGTAACACGCTACATGGCGTGTCTTCTTGGTGCCTCTCTGCCGCTCTCCCAGCATTCTCCTTGTCTTTTAGCCCCGCCTATCTTCCTGCCTCTATTGGCCAAACAGTGTTTTATTCATCAACCAATAAGAGAAACACATATACAAAAGGACGTCCCCCATCAGTTTCTGCTTCAAGCTTCTGCCTTGACTTCCCACAATGACGGACTGTGACCAGTATGCCAAGCAAACCCTTCCTTCCCCTAAGTCACTTTGGAAAGGAATGTTTTATTACAGTGACAGACAGGAGGCCACAACTTTGCTTTTCATTCTGACTGCAGTGAAACCCCAGGCTCTATTCTGAGAACCCCGAAAAGCAGGGTCAGGCTAGTGGTGGCTGAATTATCTCATGGTGGCTGCAATCTTTTCAGGGTACTCTGCTGGATTTCTGTCATTTGACAGGTGGCCAAACTTCCTATTTTAATTGTCCACATGACTTGGCTGTGACAACAAGGACACCTTCTTTTTGCTTTGATGGAGGCAGGAATGATGATCAAACACTGGTAGTTTTGATTGGGTCAAAATTACATTCTATCTGTAAATGTTGCATTTCCCCTGATGCTTAAAGTGTGCAAGGAGTGAATGGGGCCACTAAACTTCCTGGAAGGGGATCAGGGATGCCTTGAGCTAAGTCTAAGATGTCACTCCCACATCCCTAACTTCTATCTACTCCTTCCTCCACACTGGCTGCCCACACTACCGGTTTCGGTGCCACTGTTCCCTGTGTATCTGCATCTGGTTTTGTAAGTGACATTGACTCAAGCACACAAACTCAACCACAATTATCAGGAGAGGCTCAGGCTTGGCTCTCATGCTGAGTGGGAGGCAGTGTTGAAATAACGAGTTCTGAGGCCCCAGAGCCTGGAGCAGCCTACTGGGGGTGGGGGTGGGCCAGGGGAGGAACAGGGCAGTCACTCTCCCCATTGTGCACCATCTGAAATTTCAATATCCTGCCCCCTTGCCATGACCATGTTAACATCTCAGCCAAAATCCGTGAGCTTCTCCCTAAGGTCCCAAGTTGTTTTCTGGAGACTGGGGCAGCCTCCTGCTGTTTCTTTCTCCCTAACTTAAAAATTCTTCAGCCACGTATGAAACACTTGACCACGAGGAGAAGAGGCAAAGTGAAGGTGGGGGTCTCTGTCTGGGAGACAGCTCATCAGAGGGCTGGCAGCATTGGACCTCTGGGTTTATCTGCCCCACCACCCAATAGCCCTCAGACCAGCGTCACCATCAACCTTGGCAGGTTCAAAGTGGAAATCTGAGCATAACCCAACAAAACCTACAATGACGGTATCAACTCAGTATGCTTGGGAGACACTGTGGGTGAAGTCTTTCTATCCGAGAGGGCTGTGTGCCTGGAGCTACATCACCAGACTTGGCTATCATCTGTAAAGAGCCAGGTTGTTCTCGGCAACTGTTGAGAGGTGGCTAAGTGTCTGCACAGTGTTGGTGATGGAGGAACGTGCAGGAGCTCATCCTGTGATGGGCGCGGCTCTCCAGTTCCTACTCCAGCTGCCCATAGCCTCCACGGCTATGGAACCTGATAAGTTGGCAAGAAAATGCCTCATTCTCCCAGGACCTGAGTGATCCCTCCTTGTTGGCCCCTTGTCTGGAATATGACCTCTTTATCTGGGGCAGGACTTACCCAAAGCTGTAGGCTGCCTCTCCAGGGTCCAAGAAGGCAGCATAAGAGCCAGAGGTGGATGAACGGCTCAGCACTGAGCCCTGGTGTGCCAGGGTGAAGCAGAACATCTCAGGAGCTTTGATCTTTGGTCTGAGAATTCTTTGAGGCGCTGGAGACATCCCTGACTCCTCTGACGGTGCACCACAAAATCTCACACGCTTCCTCAGCCAAGGCCAAGGAATCATTGGAAGACCAGAGGCATGGGCTTTCTCTAATGACAGGAGCCCTCTGTGTGGCCGCAGACTAACATCAGCGTACATTCTCCATCATGAACGCTGTCTGCAGATGCAGTGGCTGCCTCTGGGAAGCCTGGTCCTGACCTTATTCAGTTGTGACTAAAACATTTAACCTGAACAGATGACTGGTGGCCGACACCTTGGTGAGGACAGCTCTGGGGAAAGAGACTCTGGATTCAGTGGGCCCTGGGGTCTGTGGTGATGCGTACACTGGAATCCTGTTTAACTGAGAGTCGGGGAGCAGGTGGGCTGTGCAGGGGACCCTGGGAAGGGAGAGTGAAGCAGAACCGGTACTTGTCAGTGTCTCTGTCACCTGCAGCTGGCCTTTGATGGAGCCTTCAGTCCCGTCATCAAGCCTGACTTTATCTAAAGCTTTATTATAGACCTCTGCATGAGAAGGTGGGCACCAACCGACAGATAGTCTTCAAGCCAAACCTAGGTAACCCTGCCTCCTCTGGTGATGGTGATTGACTTAACACAACATGTCTCATTTCATGGCTGACCCTAGGTCATACCAGCTTCCCCCAGAAAATGCCCTTCCCAGGACTCTGGAGGAAAGGAGGCTTCCCTCTTGTGAGTTTCCCTGGGCGACATGAACATCTTTGAAGAAAAGGGTGTATCTCACAGTAAAGTCTTTCCTGAGGATGTCCTGTGCAGGCACCAAGAGCGATAGGTGTGACTGACCGTAAATGGGCATCCTAGTGTCTGGAATGGTTGAGTGATGGTAGCATAAGACTGGCCATGGCTGAGAGGTACTACCTCCCTACAGAGCCCATCTCCATGTTATACACCTCTCCCCAGAAAATGCAATTTCTAGGCAGATAGGTTTGTTTCCCTAGGCAAGCTCAGGGTGTCTGCTCTTGGGGGACAGAGATGAGAGCCACTTACAGGCTCATACTCTGCTGTGACCATCCCGAGGCAGGGCTTGCTGCCTGCAGCCTTCCTGCCCACAGAAGCTTGAATCTTTAATAGTGTGTGGGCTAGTTTTTTTTTTTTTTTTCAACTTGGCACAAACTAGAGTCAGCTGGTAAGAGGAACCTC
This sequence comes from Cricetulus griseus, assembly GCF_003668045.3. Taxonomy (NCBI): domain Eukaryota; kingdom Metazoa; phylum Chordata; class Mammalia; order Rodentia; family Cricetidae; genus Cricetulus; species Cricetulus griseus. The sequence continues at coordinate 2,674,848 of NC_048595.1, forward strand.
ATCTAAGGAAATTTTCCATCAGATTGCCCCGCAGGCAAGCCTGTGAGGAATTTTATTAATTAGTGATTGGCATGGGAGGCCCCAGCTCACTGTGGATGGGCCACCCCTGGGCAGAGGGTTCTGGGTGCTCTAAGAAAGCAGACTGGTCGAGTCATTGGAGGCAAGCTAGTAAGCAGCATTCCTCCATGGTCTCTGCTTCAGTTCCTACCTCCAGGTTCCAGCCTTGAGTTCCTGCCTTGGTGTTCCTCATTCATGGACTGTGAAAGGGAAATGTAAGCCAAATAACACCCACCCCTACCCCAGGCTCCTTCTGGTCCTGATGTTTATCACAGCAATAAAAAGCAAATTAGGACAATTGGCTCAAGGGGTTTTGCATCTGTGCTGTATCCCTGGACCTGATTCTGGTGTTGCCAGGATGCCCAGGCCTCTTACCATAGCCGGGATGTTTTTGCAACAAACTTGTCTGCCTTCCAGGTACCACTCACTTGAGGCTCTCCCCGTGCTCGTGCCAGTCAGCAGCCCCAGGTGGTCACTGCCCTGGGGCTGGGCTGTGAGTCCCTTCAAAAATGTTCCTGTTCTGTTTCATATCTCTGGCCTTTCAAGCTGTGTGAGATTATTGAAGACATGGGAACTTACAGCCATGGAATATGGATGATTCAGGTGAGGGTTTAGGAAAGTTAGGAAGAAGGGGCCTAGAGATACCTGGGAGCCCGAGTTCAGGAGTGTTCTCTGTCTACTGGCAAGCCTGTCCCCTCAAACTAGGAAAAGCCTACTGCGGGAGGGATGAGGGGCTAATCTGCCAGCGCCCCCACCCCCCGCTGTGTGTGGGAAAGGCACAGGGCCCATGCTGTCTTCTTCATCTCCTATTTCTGGATGATTTCTTACAAATAAACATCCACCCACCATTGAGAATGAGGCCCACACTCCCAGCCCAGAATCCTTTGCCCTAGCCCCTCTCACCACTGGGAACACAGGGCTCAGCTAGCCTCCTCTAGGGAAGTGGAATAGACCAAATCACAAAAGTGGGTGTAATTTAACCATCAAACTTCAGTTTGCGTTCTGGAGATTTCTGTTGGAATAATTCTTGAGACTGGCAAAAGCGAGTCAGGCCACTGCCAGCAGGTGTGTGCTGACTTCTGCAGCTGTGGTCAGCACTCCGCCAAAGTGGTGAGATCCTGGACACACTGTGCTGCTCCTGCGGACATCGGGGTGGTGGCTCCCCCTCCTCCATCCTGCTTGCTAAGCAGCCAAGGACAGGGAAGCAAGTGACTGCAGAACTGAGCAAGATGGCCAAACAGGAACCAGAGTGCCAGTCTCCTTCACAGAGATTACCTATCACTGGGACACCAGGCTGGCTGGGGTATAGCCAAAACAAAGTAGTCTGCATGGTCCTGGGACTGCAGCCCCTTGGGAAGATGAGGCCAGGAGTTGCTCAGGCTTGGTCCTTACAAGAGGACCCCATCCAGTGAGGCTGCTTCTTGGGATGCTATGCACATTCTAGGATCCTAGGTCCTGGACCAGCAATTTTTTGCCTTTGATGCTTCAGCATTTGCACTCTGTGAAAGACACAAATTAAGGCTCTACCAGAATCCCCACAGTGCTGGGTGTGGATTGTGACTCCTTCCAAAGATAGAATGGAGACACCTGACTAACTGCCTCAGCGTGTGGTCAAGGTCAGCTTTGGCAGTGAGGAGTCCTGGGAAGGGCAGGACCCTGGATGGGATGGAGACAGCACTTCCTGTCACTGGTGTTCCTCCCCAAACCCACAGTCCCAGTCAACTCACGTGAGAACTTAGCCTGCTCCAGGACAGCACCTTCCACCACTTCAAAAGTATCAAGGTCACAAGAACAAAGGAAAGGCCCAGATGCTGTGGCAGATAAGAAGAGCCCAAGGTGACAAGATGGCTAAACATCCCATGACATTCTGGCGTAGGAGAGGGGCAGTGACCAAAGGCTAAGGGGAGCCAGCTGTAAGCACATGGTTTAGTTAACACTAGTGTGTCACTTCTCAAGGACATATGCAGCCCTCTGCTGTAAGAGCCCAGTATCAGGGTGATGTTCATTCCAGGATCTGTCTATATGACAGTCCTGTAACCCCAGGACTGTTTTTAATGTAGAAAAACATATATGCTAAAAATACCTTATACCTAGTGAGTCAAGGTAACAGAGATGGAGCAGAAGAGTGGTTGCCAGGAACTGGGGGAGAGATTGATGGGAGCTCCTAAAAATGTGTGTGTGTGTGTGTGTGTGTGTGTGTGTGTGTGTGTGTGTGTGCGCGCGCGCGCGCGTGAGCGTGCGTGCGTGCGTGCGTGTGTGTGTGTGTGTGTGTGTGTGTGTGTGTGTGTGTGTGTGTGTGTAAGCAGGTGCACAGGGATACACAAGCATGCGGAAGTCATAGGGAACCCTGTTATCAATGGAGCACCTACTCATTCCCAGAGTTCCAGTTTTGTAAGATGAAAAAGCTGAGGGTGTTGACACTCAGTGGCTGTCACAGGTCCATCAGCTGCAAAGGGGTCCGAAGTGTGGTCACACCACAGGACAAGGTGAGTGCTTCATGTCGCCTAAGTGGGTCCATTGGGTTCCATGTTGTGTGTCTTTGCAAGTTGGGTCTTTCATCTCCCTGTTGTGTTCTCTTCTTGCCTATTAGTGTGTGTTAGGAGATCTGTTTCTGGAAAACCTGCCTCCTCTGGAGTCCTTGGGTGTGTCCCCAGCTCAGGAACACATCTTCCCTCATATTATGCTGACCAGACACGTGCATCCCACCTTCTCTGTGGGTCCTGCTTGACATGGAACTGCTCTTGTCTGCATCTTGGCTGAGATGAAGCACCCCACAGGCAGCTGTGTGCCAGGTACAGCTGGCCAGACATCTTCACTTAACACAGCAGAGGACAGTCAATCTGCAGCCTTTGTAACTATATCTGGCTCCTCCTCAAACGTACACTGGATAGACATGGGACAGGTGACAATCATGTGCTGAGCCACTAGTCCCAGTGTCGAGGTCATGCAGTGTTGTCTGCCACGCAGCTCCCACCCTTGCTCTCCTGCACAACTGCCTTCCTCCATCTGCCTTCCCCCAGTGACAGCTCTCCAGCATGTTCTGTGGCAGACTTCCTCTCCGCATGATAAACAGTCCTCATTTTGTTTCCAGCAGTCCCCCCAGCCAATAAAAAGCAATAAAAAAGTGAAATGACACACAAATTGTATCCCCAAAGAGCCATAAAGACCTTAGATAGTGCCACATGCAACAATCAGATGAGAGTCTTTGCCTTTAAACAAATAACCCTCGTTAACAAAGCAGAGCTTTGGACCAAGGTGGAGGTGGGGCAGGACAAGCTGAGGACAAAAACTGGATGCTCACCTGATGCTCCTGCAGGAGCAGCCCTGGGGTAGAGGGAGAGCAGGCCAGGCCTTGCTCCTAGGGTGTGACACAGGACAAAGGGATCACTGCAGCAGGGGTGCTGTTGCTCTGGGTTGAGACAGATGAGGCTGGCCTTTCTGAAACATGGTTAGACATCCAAAGAGGCATCTGTCCTTGGTCTGTGTGCACCTGTGGCTAGCTGTGGCTGTTCTTAGGGTCTCAGGGATATGAGTGGGTGAGAACTGATGCCTGTATCCAGGGTTCAGTGATTCTGATCCTGTGGCTGGGGGAGCCAGTGTCAGTGTCCGAAGTTCAGAATGGGTGCTTCTGATGTAAGGACAGCTCAAGAGGCTGTGGCCCAGAGTAGCACTGCAGTGTACCATCTCCAGTTCAAGGTTCCTGCTCTGAAGGTGCTGCTGTAACTACTTCCCTCCACTGTGGTCTCACTCTCCGTTATCCCTCGCCATGGGAGCTGATGGCCCTGGCAAGGCAAGGAGGAGAGCTCAGTGAATTCTGCCTGGTGCTTTCAGGGACAGCCTCTATATACCCCCCTGTGCCAGGTAACTTCTCTACCCACCCCCAGTCGGCTCTGCATGACACTAGTAGCTGCTCAACACAGGCAAGGGCTTATATGGCAGCACACTCCCAGGTCTCTCCCCAACCCTGAAGGTCGCATCCTTTGAGGTTGGTGCTGAGGACAGAATCATGAGTGGGTGATGGAGGGAGATGACGGAGCACATGAGGGGTTTTCACAGAGCAGCAATGCTGCAGACAAGAAGGCATGCAGATGGGACTTGACAGCTGTTGAGCATGTGACAGATAAAGGCAGGAGACAGAATATGTGAGTCTTGAGAGAACACAATGACAATATGAAACAGGCACTGTAACGCTGACTGTGGGCATTGTTGGATGGGTATTATTGGATGGGTCATTACTGGGTTGGGTTGACTTACCTTGAAAGCCAGTGAAGTCTTACTTCTGTTTACGTCCTGATGTGAGTCGGAGGGCAAAGTTTTGGGTGGGCACCCTCCAATCCCATCCAGTTGGCTTGGGACCTAGCTAGAAGAAGGTGGTAGAGAAGAGGCAAGTTTCTTATCTCCTGGAGCTGGGACTAATCTTGACCTTAAGAGCTGCCAATGTCATTGGTTATACATAGGCACAGTGGTCATCAGGTCTGCACCTTCAGAGGTGGGGCAATCTGGAGCCCATGGCTCACGGCTACTCTGCACCTGTGGTTACATCTCCTGTATCCATGCCTGTGGTCAGGAGACATCTAGCCAGTGGTACTTGGTGCTATAAGAAAACAGGCTGAGCAAGCCATGAGGAGCAAACCAGTAAACAGCCCCCTGCTATGGTCTCTGCATCAGTTTCTGCCTTTTAGTTCCTGTCCTGACTGTGATGGAGATATGTAAGAAATAAACCCCTCCTCCTCAAGTTGCTTTTTAGTCTTGGTGCTTTATCACATTCATAGAAACCCTAACTAAGACGCCTCCCCCCCATCTTAGCTTACTTAAAGGAAAACTAAACGTTAAAATGAACGCCTGCAATAAAGATTAATTAGGAACATTAACAGAGAATAAACAATACTAACAGAGCTCTGACAGAGCTTAGCCCATGCCCCTAGTCCCTGTTGTCTGTTGTCAGTATCTGGCTGTATTTTCCTTTTAAACATCTGTACATTTGCTCCTTGGTTTAGTGATTGGTCTCCCTGATTCCCAATGTCCCTGAATCAGTCAGGATGATCTGTGATGGGAAGCCCAAAGCTCCAGGAGAAAAGCCTGGAATCAGGTGTCTCTCATGTGAGAGTCTGGATAGTGTTTTTCCAGGCCAGCCACACCTCCACAACCCCTAGGGTACAACCCTAACCATCAAGGAATGAAGCTCCCCCACCCGGTGAGATTCTCAGCACCATGACTGAGAGGAAGGAGACAAATCACATGTCTTCCAAGCTGCAGTTGGCATTTCTTCTTTGTTCTTTGACTAGACCTTATCACAAGAGTTTTGGGAATTCTGCATAACCTGGCACTTATACAAAACCTAGGTGTTCAAAGACAGGGTGACCAGATACTGAAGTGACACCCAGTAGCCTTTGCTACACCTTCTGTGTGCAGTGTTGGAGTCAGGCACCAGGCGTATGTGCTGCTAGACTTTCCAATTATGTTCTACACAAATGCACACATGCTTCATTGCTGCGGATAATGTGTGTGTGTGTGTGTGTGTGTGTGTGTGTGTGTGTGTATGTGTTTATGTGCACATGTGTGTGCACACACTCAGGTGTGTGTGACTGTCTGTGGAGGTCCGAGGACCACCTCAGACGTTGTTCCTCAGGTGTTTGCTTTCTGTTTAGAAGCAAGATCTCTCACTGGCCTCGGAGCTCCCCAAGTAGGCTAGAGTAGCTGGTCAATGCACCATAGGAATCCTCCTGTCTCCACCTCCCCAGTGCTGGGATTACAAGCATGCACCATCATACCTGTCCTTTTTTGTGTATCCCATGAATCAAACACAGGTCCCCACACTTGTGTAGCAACTTCCCCACCCCACGCCCAGCCCTGTGGATACATCTTAGCACTAGATTTGTGCTCTTTTCTTCTCCTGGCATCAACTTGCTGTTCCCTGACACTTATTATCCTGTATAAATTTTAGCAAGAGCTGGTGTCTCAAGCAGGGTAGCCCTTCTGATTGTGAACTTTACTGAAATGAGAATAAGTCTGCTCTGTTGGATTGGCTTGTGAGCACAGTACATTACTGTTGAGCCAGTCCTTCCTTTATGGCCAGCAATAAGGTTTTATAACTAGCTTTTCTAGCTCATCACCCCTCAGGTTTATACCTGAATATCTATTAATTTTCATGATTTTAGCAAATCTTTTCTTTTTGTATAATACTTGCAGATGGATTTTTCTAGCATAGAGTACCACTTCTGCTTCCCTGCATTTTGGCTGTGTGTACAGAGGCATGTGCACATGTGTGGAGGCCAGAGGCCAGTCTCATTGTAGCCGTTCTGACCACCCTGTTTTGTGTGACGGAGTCTCTCACTGACTTAGAACTCCCCATTGATCTCAGCTTTACCCGGGCTGTGCTGGGAGTGCATGCACACATAGCCACACCCAGCTTTTTGGGGGGATTGAACTCAGGTCTCCCTCCTTACAAGGCAAACACTTTATTAAGTGGGCTGTTTCCCAGCCTTGTGCTGATTTCTAAGTTAGCAAACACACTACATCACTGCTCAGTTTTACTCTGCAGCTGGTGGACCTCTCAGAGTTTCTCTGTGGCCAGTCCACGTTTTTGCAACCACGTGCCACTTTCATCTTCTTGATCCTCACAGGCCCATGCTAAGTCCTCTTGCCCTGCACCTCCAGAGAGGAGGGAGGGGAGGGGTGGAGGAGCATCCAGGGCAGATCCCAGTAACAGGGCTCTTCCTGTGTTTTTTCTCCCACTGCCCCCTCCTCACCCTTCCCTCCTCTTCCCCTGTCTTCTTCCTTTTCTTCTCCCTTCCTCTGTCCTCTCCTCATTTTGTCTGTCTCTCCCTCCTCCTCTTCATCACTGTTTCCATCCTCACTCTCTCCCCCTCCTGAGAATACAGTGTAGCCAGTCACCTCAACCAGCATCAGTGTTCATCCTTCTCAGGATACAATATAGCCAGCTGCCTCATGCAGCATCAGGTATCTTTCTCTCTCCCCTTCCTCTCTTTTTCTTTTCCTTACCCCCTTTGTGTTTCCCTTTATCAGATAAAGAATGGTTTTCTCTTCTGTTCTGGCTTTCACCTGGAGGCGTCTGCTCCTTTCTTTGCTCTGTTCTGTTTGCATTATCCATATCCAATGCTCATTTTTTTTCAGGGGTGATCCTGACTCCTGTGCCCCTGCCCCATGTGGAGACAGGTCTGCCTCACCATGATGACTGAGCTTCAGCTCCAGTTCCAGGATAAATAAACCCCGTTGACTGTGGTGCCCTTATTGCTATAACATTGTGAGGTGCGATTTTCAAATATTTTGCCCATCAATTTTACATCTGTGTTCTGTGCAAGGTTGGCCTGCTATTTTCTTTTCTCATAATTTCCTTGTCCAGTTTTGATATCAAATGATGCAGGCATCAAAAATGAGTTAGGTATTTTATTTGCTTCATCTATTCTCTGGAACAATTTGTGTAAGAAAGTAATTTTCTGTTGCTCGAAGCTTTTGTAAAATTCTCCTTTAAAATGATCCACCCAAACCTTGTGTCTGAATATTTTGTAAATTTTGTTTTGTCCAAAGTGCTATTTCTTCTAGGTTTTCAAATTTACTCGAAAAGCAACTGTTTGTGTTACAAACCATTCTGGTTGTATCTATGGATTCCTTTTAATACCTGGGGGCTGACATTTGCCCTCCTGTCCCCTTCATTTTTCTGTTTACTTGTGAGTTTTGTTTTGTTGATTGTTTTAATTATTTTGTAGTTAGCGAGACAAAATACCCAACAAAAGCAACTCAGGAGGAGCTGGTTGTTTGGGTCACAGCCTTAGGGCAGATCTTGTTGGGAAAGACATGGTGGTGGGAGCATCAGGAGGCTGGCCACATTGTAACCTCAGGAGGATGAACATTGGCGCTGAGTGAGGTGGTTGACTACATTGTATTCTCAGGAGGATGAACATTGTTACAGAGTGAGGTGGCTGGCCACATTGTATCCTCAGGAGGATGAACATTGTTACAGAGTGAGGTGGCTGGCCACATTGTATTCTCAGGAGGCTGAACACTGATGTTGATTGAGGTGACTGGCTACATTGTATCCTCAGGAGGAGAAACACTTGTGGTCAGTTTCCTTTTTTATTCAGTCCGGAACCCCAGTTCATGAACTGATACCCCTCACATTTAAGGTAGATTGTCCTTCCTTAATTAACTTAATCTGAACACTCACAGTCATGACCTGATGCTTAATAATATTTTTTTGTCAATTTGACACAGCCTAGAGTCACCTGGGAAGAGGAACCTAAATAGAAGACTTCCTCTATAAGGCTGGCCTGTGGGCATGTCTGTGGGTATTGTCTTGATTGATGCTTGATGCTTCTAGACTTATCTGGTATTTTATTTCTTCTCTTTATAGAACCTCACACTGTTATCTGGCTTTTAAATTCAACATTCTTAAATAAAAATATCTTGTTGGTTAAGTAACTCTACTAAAACATGTATCTTTTCTTACTGAGCATTGGTAAGTGACTTAAGTACATACAATGAATTGACATTTTCTGTCTTAGAGCCATTTGAACTAAGATGGAAAGCTGCCTGGAAGCTCAGTCCTTCATCCCTCTAGATCTGCCTCACTGAAGGTATCCTCCTGTAGGTGATCAATGAAGCAGAATTGGTTTCTCCATCTCATGCACTCTGGAGGGCTGGGAGTGCCTTCCTCTGAAGGTTCATAGAGCAAGACCTCCAGTGCTGAGGGACCAGGGCACAGTGTATATCTGATCCCCACACCACAGAGGCCCAGGGCTGGGCTCAGAGAACTGGCACTGGGATTGCACAGCAGCCTAAGGAAAGTGGAGGCCCTAGCTCATCAGAGCAAGAGCCAGATGGAGCTGACATGGTTCACATTGGATACACAGGTACCACCATCTCTTCTTGTGAGAAACCGGATCAGACACAGGCTCCATGACTTGGGGACAATAATGCATGGCTTCCTATCTTTAAGTCTGAGCATCAGTTGCTGCTGATGTGAGAAACATGGAAAAACGTGGAGACAGTGGTGGTGTTCCTGGCTTCTTATGGCCCAACTAGCATGGATGGATATACACAGGGGTGTCACGAGGTAGAAGGAGCGCGTGCGCCTGCGTTTGTGTGTGTGTGGTGTGAGTGTGTGTGTGTGTGTGTGTGTGTGTGTGTGTGTGTGTGTGGACATGCACGCGTGTGTGGGCATATGTGTGTACATCTTCCAGAACTGAAATCCATCAATTTCACAGATAGACAGATCCACAGTGACGCACATCTCAGCTTCAGTTACGGACCCTTGTTTAATTTACGTTCTTTTGAGGGGGTGGTGACTTCAAAGAAGTCAGCCAAGAAGATAATTTTATGTGGTGACTGTCAGGAAATGTAAAGGGAGAACTGGCAATCGGGGGGGGGGGGTTCCTTCCTTTGCACCTCTTCACCCTTAAGAACTTCTTGTGCTTTTTCAAAATTAGTTATTTTTAAATTTATTTATTATTTAGTGGCTTACATTGAGATAGGACATTGTGTAGACTGGGTTGGCCTTAAACTCACACTACAGCTATGGATGACCTTAAGCTTCTGATCCTCATGTATTCACCCTCCTGAGGGCTGAGATGACAGGCATGCACCATCTGGAGATTGAACCCAGGGCCTCATGAACTCTACCCACTGAGCCACAGCCACAGCCCCAGCTTAATCACATTTTTGTTCTCTTGTCCAAGAAGATGAGGACTTTGTGGATCTTGTTGGTATGTTCATCTAACTGCAAGCCTAGCTGTGGTGGTTCATATTCATGACATAAGGGCTCCTATATTAGAGGGAATGTCTATGGACAGCCTTATTTCTTTCATCTATTCACCCACTGCTGGGTGCTTTGGCCGATTCTGTGATGTGTCTATTATGGATAGTGCTGGGGAAATACGGATATTCAGGTCTCTCTATAGTAGGTTGACTTTGATGTCGTTTTTTGGGTGTGTTAGTTCTGGCTTTGTCTTTTTATTTTTTTTTAGGAGTCTCCATACCTACTTCAGTACTGGCTGCATGAATTCACACCCCTGCCAGCGGTGTTCAAGCCACCACTCCTCCAACCCTCACTACCATTTGTTACAATTTTCCTTGATGAATCTTGACCACCTAACTCAGTGCCCTTAAAAATGCATTTCCCACTTCCCTCTCTTCAAGGCAAGATTGTAATTCACCTCCACAGGGGTTTGTGAGAGACCCTGCAGAGTGGAAGATGTTTCCCAATCATCCCCAGTGGCATCTCTGTGTTGGTCCCTGTTTTCAGCATAAGCACAGAGAAGTGATTATATTTTCCCATTCTTTATATTCTAGAGAGTCTTTATACTGCTAGGAAGACAAGTGGTTGCTTTGGCCAAAAAGCATAGAGTATAAATCCATTTCACAAACATCTAATCAGCCATGGTGCCTATTCTCTCCTCTTGGCTCCATGAACAACACAAAACCAAGGAAGACTGCCTTTCTATGAAGTCCTCTTAAGACTTGTTCTTCAAACAACAACAACAAAAACAACAACTCGTGCTACTTTGTCTCATTTTTACTTGTTTTGCAGAATGATGGTCCCCAAAGATCCCAGATCCATGTGTTTGGAACATGTGGATGCCCTATATTACGCAGAAAAGGAGAATTACAATTGCAGAAGAATTAATGTGGGCAGCCAGCAACCTTCCCAGGGCAAGGTGGCCTTGCACTCTCAGGTGGGTCCAGAATAATCTTAGGTGAAGTAATTGGAAGAGAAGGTCAGAAGAAAGAAGCAGAGAGTTCGGTGTAACACAAGTTCTAATAGGTCTTAATAATAAAAACCCTGAATCAGACATAGGGGGAACTAACAGAGAGATAGAAAGGCAAAGGAGCAAAACCACAGCCACCTTACCTACTCTACTCCCCAGCCAAAAAGAGACTGACCTCCTGTCTCCTCTGGCCTTGTCACCTTCTCTCTCTGCCCAGCCATATCACTTCCTGTTTTTCTGTACAGACCTCCAGACCCCTATGGTTATCTAGTGACCAAGTCCACCCTTTGCCCTTGAGGCAAGCTTTATTCATTAAGTATATACAAGGTATCTTCAGCATGACAAAGACTTGCTGGTAGTGTTTTGGAGATGGAGGGGACTGGTCAAACTGTGAGAAGCCTTTGAGAGAGGCAAGGGTCTGAAATCTTCCGTGGGGTCCCAGAAGGTACCAGCTCTGATTTGGACTCAGTGACAAGAACCGTGCATTGGCTTTCATGCCACTTTCTGCAGCAATAGAAACCAGTGCATATTTAACCACACCTTTTCTCTTTCCCAACATTTATTTAACAAATGCTCATTAAATGTTTGCTTTGTATCAGCACTGAGTGGCTGGAGGATGGAGAAGGGAACACAGATGCAGAGGGGCCCAGATCCTGATGTCATTCACAGTCCCCTAGGAGACAGAGCCCTTCACTTAGTGTGTCCTCAGGACAAGGTGAGGCTAGACAGCAGGGCCGAGTACATGACTTCTGCTATACCAACAGCTGGGCAGTGTGAGGAAGTCACTCAGAATCCAGTTGCTGGTCCCACACCCACCCCTCCCAGAGTCAGAGTGAGGGGAGATGGGAGCTGGGGCTGAAGCCACCTGGTTCCAGGGGAGCTGGGAGCAGAGTGAAGGGCTTGCTTCCTCAGAGCAAAGTGCTCCACCAGGCATCTTTGACCTTATGCTTCTGGCTGTTCTGAGGCTGACAGGTCAGCAGGGTGTCTCTACCTGTCCTCTCTCACCATCAATCAATCAATAGTAAAGGCACCAGAGACATTTCCCAGGCACAGCTAATCAGGTAGAGGGATTCAATTAATGAAGCAATCATTTGTGTGTGTGTGTGTGTGTGTGTGTGTGTGTGTGTGTGTGTGTGTTTGATTTTCATTACAGTGAGTTTATTTTGGTTCCTTGTGTGGGAAAAAGCAGGTGTTCACATTTATCCTCATCAGCTTCCTGTTGCTGTTCAGTTCACATATTATTTTTAAAATAGGTCTATTTTGGGGGGGAGGATGTGACCTGAAAGAATCCCACTCATATTTACTCCCTAGTGTTGCTGTTTTTGTGGCAATGCTGGTGATATGTTTTCTTCCCCACAACACCAGGAAGGTTTAAAAACGTAAATGAATCTGCATCGCTTACACCCACCTCTTCTCAGAAGCTTTCTCTTTCCTTCTCACCGGAAACTGGCCTATATTTAAACTTACATACGAGGAGTATCTGGACCAGGTGAGGCACCAGTGGTGGCAGGAACTAAGATATCCTACTAAGTGACTGTTCACTTGCCTTAGGGCAGGAGGGGTGTGGCTGGCTTATACACATGCTGATACAAATGAATTCCAAATTATAGCCTATCACTGTGGGGAAGTCAAGGCTGGAATTTAGGAGGAAATGGAGGCTCTTCTCCCAGGGCTCAGCAGGAACTCAGACCTGGGGCATTAATCTAGGAAGGCTGTGGGGTGACAGTGGCATAGAGAAGCAGGAAAGCTGGCCCATGGCCATCTCTGCTTTCAAGGCTAAAGGCTGCTGTCCCTTGGCAGATCCCAGTAGGAAAGTATGGTGATAGAGTGAGGTTCTACTGACAGTGCAAACTAAGAGTCCCCAAAGACATTTGTGTCCTTTACTCAGAGCCCATTCTAAATGAAAGAACACTGCAGGCCTTGTCTCTCTGTAGGCACAACTTGGCACTTTCTCCTCCAATCAAAACATGCTTGTGCTATCCTGAAGCCACAGGCAAGGGCTGTTGAGCTACCCACTCCCCACCCACCTCCCTGTTTTTCTTTGTTTGTGATATGCACAGTTAATATAAAAATACACACTCCCAAGGCGTCATGGAGCTTCTCCTCAGGTTCCCATGGAAACCAGGCCTGGCAAACATGTGAAGCATATTTTTAAGATAGCCCCAAATTTTACCCTCCCAAGATAACCACAGAGTAGGATCATTGTGCCTCATGGTTTGGAAAAAAATGCTCCTGTTTTAATGTTATGTTTTGAGACAGGGTCTCAAGTAGCCCAGGCTAACCTCAAATTTGCTATGGTATCCCAGGCTGGCCTCACACTTCTGGTCCTCTTGCCTCCACCCCGCTGTAAACAGGGATTGTAGATGTGTGACACAAAGCCTGATGGTAGTAACACTTTTGAAAAGGAATTCATAGAGTATTACCTTGAAGGGACCAGCTCCCCATTTTGTCAGCCATAACAGCCGAACACGTGTTTGCCTGACCTTGCGAGGTCAGATGCCTGCCTCGTGGCAAGGAACCAATCAGAAGTTAGCTGGTGGTGCTATGCTTTATGACTCTGGGTGTGCTTTACAGACAAGTGCACAGCAATGACACGCAGAGCATAGCAACAACCCTGGGAGGACCTATGGGCCATTACAACCAGTTGACCAATCAACACAGGGCAAACCCTCCAATCCTAGAGGCACACCAATCCTGAGCCTGTGCGTACCCCTAGACACTCCCCTTACGATGCCCTATAAGATCGCTATACCGTGGCTTCGCCGCCTTTTTCTAGCCATCCACCATAGTGGATGGATGAAAGGCCTGAACTAACATGGGGTTAGCTCGTTAAACAACTGCAATAAAGCTTCTTGTGTGTTGCATCAACTGGACTGGACATTGAGTTCTTGGGCAACCGTCCAGGCTGGAGATTCCTCAATCTGAGGGTCTTTCAACCTATCCTCCACCACTCCCACCCCAACCACATTCACAGAGTGTTTCATTGGGTTTGTTTGTTTGTTTGTTTTGTTTTTAAAGTGTTAACAAAAGGTTGCTGTAGTGGCCTTTCCAACATAATTCCCCAAGGGCTTTTTCAGGAAAGTCCCCTTTAGAATCAAACTTCTTCCTCCTCTGACTCAGAGGCAGAAGCAGAGAGATATTTCTTTCCTTCAATTTAAAGCAATTTGGAGTCACTCCCAGGTTTAGATTGTGGGGAAATTGTCCACCAAAGAAACAAGTTTGGTCACTCTTCAGCCATAGCAATGACATCCCCTGGGGACAGTGGAAGACAAATAAACACTCAGAACCTCTGCACACAGCCTGTGAGTGGCTGAGGCCTTTTCTAGTTCAGATAAATTGCCCTTGGGCAATGGAAACCCTCTTAAGGGCAGCATTGCAGCTGGACAATCAAGAAGACATAGAATTAGGGCTCCATCACTGTCGCCTGTTTCCATCAAAGGGCATCTGTTGTAGACAGTGGGCAGGGCTGGTTTAGGCAGGTGGGGAAGGACAGTCGCTACAAAGCAGCAGGGAAGCCAGCTCAGCCAGGATCACTGAGCTGGTCAGCCTGTATCAGTCCTAGGCTGAAAGGACCATCTATTCTGGACTGATGTCTGTGGGGCTGTGATTGGAACCAGCCGAACAGCCCCAGATCTGACCCTGAGTGAGGGTGTGGATGAGGGAAGTCCTAGCTACCCAGCGATGTTAAGGACGAGACAGAGACATGTTGTCATCTCAGGAAGGCTCTCTGTCAATCCTGGAGACCATGGTTCATTCCAGCATCCTATTAAATAACTTTCCAAAAGTGGGGGTATTGGCAGAAAACATCTATTATCATGTATAGAGCTGATATAATTTTTCCCTTTAATCCTAGAGACAATTCTAGGCTTGACTGTACTCAAGCCCTCAGACATCCCATAATGGCACATCTCACCAGCCTTCCAGCACTCCCCACTAGTCCTCAGGCACAGCCCTCAGGATGGGTGTGGGTTCACCTAGGGCCTAGGTCTTTTGTTACACAAACTAGGAGCCATTCTCCTAGTGGCCAGGCCATCCAGAGGTATCCAGCACACATCTGAAAGACAATAGGAGATTTGAGCTCCTGGAATTGAGCTGATGCCTATTTCAGAAATATTATATCTGGCCCCCGACAGACGACCCTCAACCATGGGTCACAGCCTTGGATATTAGTGTCCTGCCTTACTCCAAGGGCCAGTCCCCAGTACTAATGGTAGCTATGACAGCTTCAGCCCCACTTCCAGGCGCTCCCTGAAGAGCAGGGTGTGCCCTTAGAATGGATGGACACAGGCAGGAAAGGCTGGCTGTGCGGCAGGGAGCAGGGCTTTGGAGCTGCAGGTGTTCAGGCTCCGACCTGCTTCACCCAAGTGCCCCTCCTTCCTCCCTCACAGGAGGCCCGTCCTTCCCAGGCCAGCCCTGTCTCTGCTCCTCAGCTGCCTGACTTGAGCAGGACCGTTTTGAGATGACCACTGTTATGGGGTGATGTTACCTCCAAAGATGGTGAAGTACTAAATGACCCCTAGCACTTGTGTGTGTACTTTAGTTGGGATGTGAATTTAAGATGGGACCACAGGCTTTTGTCCCATAATTCGTGTCCTTCTGCGGAAGGGAAGGTCACTGAGCATGTGTGAAGCATGGGTCAGATCTTCTAAAGTCTTCCTCAGAGTTAAGGAAGAGTTCTCTACTACTTCACTGAAAGGATCCTTTCTGACAATCCTTTCTGTCCATACAAAGACACTGGCGGGGTTGATTCTAATCTCTAATCAACAACAGTTGGGTTCTTTGTGCTGCCTTGAACAAAAGGACTGTCAGTCATGCAGCCAACTGCGGTACCTTAATGCCAGCTCTGGCCATTCTGAACGCTCTACAGATGCCTGGAGAAGACCGTACAATTGCAACTGATTGCTTTGGCTCCTAAGGCCCAGCCTCAGCCAAGGTTCTTTGAAAATAGTTTGATCTGATGTTTTGCTGCCACAAGCCTTGGTGAGCTCACGATGATTGGCAATGTTGTTGTGCATTAACCAGAGGAGGAGCATGGAAACCTAACAAAGGGACTTTGGTGATTGGTGCAAATACAAACCTTCATTTGCATATAAGGTATGCTGTGAATGGCGAAAACACAAACCCTCACTTCCATGTAAGGTGTGCTAAGACTGGTCTAAACGCCTTTCCCTGGCTGTATTGGCAAGGTCTTTAGGCTCATTCAGTGAGCTGGGATGCACCTTCCTATTCTTGATTGCTTGGTGTTTTAATATCGGGCCAATACAAGGCCTTCCTTGTGTGGTGTTTCCTTGCCTAACTCGAGTGGCGCAGGGTGAGATGGTAACACAATCTGCTCTGATTTAGCAGCAGAAACAGATAGGCAGCAGTGGCAACAGCAGCAGGGGATCCGCAATGACAGATGTGTCTGAGTCTGCAGAAGGCAGGACTATACAAACGGCAAGACATCCAGCTGCTTGACCGGTAAGGAGAGGCAGCTGAGTCATGTGACAGGGTGGCTAGGGTAGGAAGGAGGGTGGTGGAAGTGGAGGGAAGGAGCCAAGAGAGCCAAGCAGAAGGCTGTAGTATCCAGGGAAGACAAATTTCAGGCTAGTTGCCGAAACCATTCTAGAGGGCTGTCCAGGTTTAAGGACCTATGGTCCCTAATACCTCAGGCTCAGGACTGTATCACTGCTGCTGCCAAGGGAATCCTGATGTTATCACTCTACGTAAGATCTATAACACTTACAGAGCTAAGGCTTCCTGTATCCAGGCCGGTGACACCAGAGAATGCTAGCTGTTGGTGTCCCGCACACCTGATACCACCAATCACTGCTGTCAAATGCCAATGGGTACAAAAGCTCCCCAAACCTTCACTCAAAATATTTCTTTCCTGTTCATGATTGGTGTCCTGCTGGAGCAAAAAGACCATAACCAATTGTTAACTTATCGGCCAGGACTCTGACCTTGGCTAGCTTCTTCCTCCGGTACCTCTGAATGAGATTTTAACCGTGACCTAGCCATAACTCCAACTTGCTCATCTCAGCCCAGCTGAAGAGAGAACCCTACCACACCTGCACAGGGAGAAGCCTAATCCAGTTCCTTCCACTACCCTCCCTCTACCGTGGTTAAAATCTGTGATGAAAACTGCATTGTTGTCATTGGACTCCTCTGTCTAGCTCACTGGGTCTCTCCACAGCACTTCTAGATACTTTCTCAATGCTTTAACGAAATTCAGAATGTTTTCTTTAATATCTTATAAGAAGTAGATACTTGATGGGCACACATCTTTAATCCCAGCACTCGGGAGGCAGAGACAGGCAGATCTCTGTGAGTTCGAGACCAGCCTGGTCTACAAGAGCTAGTTCCAGGACAGCCTCCAAAGCCACAGAGAAACCCTGTCTCAAAAAACCAAAAAAAAAAAGAAAAGGAAAAAAAAAGAAGTAGATAGTAGATACTTGGGCACACAGACAAATAGTTACAGAGAAGACACACACACACACACACACACACACACACACACACACACAAGCTGTGTGTAGATGGAATTCATAGTGGGCCATCCTACAACTCTATGAACTAAGTAACCCCAAGAAACCTATGGAGAAATTGAGACAGATTCATCCTTTACTGCCACCTCAGAGTGAGCAAGTTGGGCCTCTACCTTGACCCTGGATGTTTGCCTTGGCACTACAGCAATTGGTTGAGCTCCCGAGTCTAGAATACTTGCCACACAGAATCCTCACCCCTCCTTCCCCATAGGCCCATTCCTATTCCTCAGTTTTGCAGGCTTGCTGGTTTCCAATGCCACAGGTCTTTTGGGGGCATCCTAGAAACAGCTGGGACAGATCTGATGGGCAGGGACATCGCCACTATGGCTCAGTTTGCCTTTACTTGACAGTCTAGAAGCATCTATGTTAGATTGTGCCTTTGCATCCTGGGGTTGTCTCTTGGACCCTTCTACCAAAACTTCACCTTTTGTTGGAAAATCCTACACAGTTTCAGAAAACCATGTCCTAGGAGTTGAGTCCCCAGTAAATAAGAACTAGGTGCTCAGGAAATAGAGGGGTGTATGGTTGGATGGGGCTGACTGGGCAGAGGGCAACACCGGCTACCCACAGGGGTACCTGTTCATGAGTGGTTCCTCATGAACCTGGGATTCTCTGTTGTGCTTTCACACGGAGCTGTCACATAGAAGACTGGTTGCTCTCCTGCACAATGAGACTGTCTGTTGCACAAGTTTATCAGGGTGACCAGTGAGGGGGTAGGGATTTTCCACTAACGTGGCTCACCATACCATTCCCACACTCCCCTGCCTCTGAGAAGCAGGTAACCGTGAGGCTTTCAGAATATACTCTCCCACAGGACATCGATGTTCAATCGGATGTCAGTCATCAGCATAATTGGCTGGAGGAAGTGTTACACTGTGAATTATGTGGACTGATAGGGAGATGTCAGCTTTATTAATATTTTCCTCTGATGAATTCTATCTGTGGGATGGGTTACAAAAAAGGCTCTGAAGGTGTCTGTTTGGAATAGCAGAGTCATTTTAATAAGCCCTGACTTTCCTTTCTCTTTGTTTTTGAGTATTTGATCTACGTGTGGGGAATTGTTTTCATGTTGCTGATCTGCGATTGGGAGGGCAGAGAGCAGAAGCGGCGTGCTCATCCTCCGACAGGCTCAGTGTTGCATCTTTCCAGCTCAAGGGTCTCTTGTCCCTGTCTGGGCAGCAGCAAAGGGAACAGCAGTGGTATTAGAAGACGAGTAGAGGGGGAGACAGGGGAGACGAACAGGTGGTACCCAGTATTGGGAGAGGGGATGGAAGAAAGGTGAGGGATATAGACAGATGATACCCAGAAAGCAGTGGGACTTAAGTCTACTCTATCCCCAGTGTTATCTTCCCAGAAAGTGTCCTAACATGCAAGAATATTTCAGCATCCCCTCCAACTCTATTTTCCATTGTGTCACACCCAGGACCCTACACAAATCTGCATGTCCCTTTTCTAGTCTGTGGAATCCTTCCCTTGTTTGGAGGAATCTCAGACTTAAGCCCAGACTTACCATACTCTTCCAGAGTTCTCTCTCTCTCTCTCTCTCTCTCTCTCTCTCTCTCTCTCTCTATCTATCTATCTATCTATCTATCTCTATCTCTGTGTGTGTGTGTGTGTATGAGAGAGAGACAGAGAGAGAGAGAGAGAGAGAGAGAGAGAGAGAGAGAGAGAGAGAGAGCATGTCGTACTGTGTGTGAGAATGGAAGAGACTCACAGGTGTGTCTGTGTAAAAGAAAGACTGAAAGGCTATGAGATTGTGTTCTCGGGTGTGCAGGATAGACGGTAGTGTTGGGTGGGTGTGATGTTGGGGGAGCCGCAGTTTACATGTGTGTCACTACACATGTGAATTTGAGAGTAAAACTCTAAGAGAGATGAGTGCATGGGAACATACAGAAAGATTGTGCCATCTATGAACCAGGGTATGTACAGGTGTTGTGCAACACTATTCCTGGGGACTTGTGAACATATGTCCACCCACCCAGAGAGAGAACTGACAGCTGGCTGATGTAGTGATACTATCAAAACCCACTTGATGAACCTGTGAATTTGTCTTATAGTTCTTATAGCAGTATGGTCTCCTCAGAGACAGTTTCTCCACCA
Organism: Cricetulus griseus; assembly: GCF_003668045.3. Lineage (NCBI taxonomy): Eukaryota > Metazoa > Chordata > Mammalia > Rodentia > Cricetidae > Cricetulus > Cricetulus griseus. Next base: position 2,694,256 of record NC_048595.1, read on the forward strand.
AAGTCCACACCAGCATGAGTGACACTCAGGAAATTTAGAAACTGGGGGCGTTCTGCACAACTTCCCAGCAGATCAGCAGGGTGGAGAGTCTGCTCCTCAGCACTCCTCACTGCTTACATCACCTGGGAAAGGTGGGGTCCTGCGAACCTGGTCAGCTTTATGGACTTCCTGAGACTTTTGAACTGCTTCCCGAGAGTCTAAGTAACCTCCCTCCAGGATGGACTGTCTCAATTTGGAGAAACTGCTACACAGCAACAGGGTGTGAGGAAGATTGTGTGTATGAGTGAGGCTATGTGTGAGACAGTGTGCTGTACATATGTGTATACCATGCATGTGGCTTGTGAGTACGTGGATCTGTGGATATTGTTCATCGTATATGTACATATGTGTGTAGACATGTATGTGTTGTATGCTTACTGACTCATGTATGCACATAAGGGTGACATGTGTGCACCCACACCATGAACACACATATGGTACAGGTCAGCTAACCTCAGGAAATGAGGAGAAATGTTAGCATCCCACTATGTCAGGACACACAGCACACATGTACTGAAACTGGTATCAGAAATGAAGCTGATGACCCACAGAAGTCCAGGGATCTGATGTGGTCTCCAGGTGCTGTTAGGACCTCATGGAGTCACAGGACAGCTGATGGGGGACTGCTGAGTTGCTTGGCATGTGGGAAATGTCTGTGTCTGGAATGAGAAGGGCCAGAGGAAGCTACAGAGGAGTCCTTGGCTGTGACCTGCACTGCACCAGCAAGACCAAAGGTATGTGGAAAGAGAGAGCCAGCACAGGATCAAGGCCACCCTGATACTGCAGGGAGTGGGGTAAGGAGAGTGGAGGGGTAATGGAAAGATGCTTACATGGGGTGTTCCCTATGATGATGCTGATGGTGGGCAGAGACCATAGAGACAGAGCCCTAGTGCAGGATATCAGTGCCCTTATGAAAGGCCCCCAGGGAGCTGCCTGCCTGGTGCTTCCATCCAGGGAAAACACAGAAAGATTGTGCCATCTATGAACCAGGATACCGGATACACCAGACAAGGGCTTGTTCTTCTGGAGCCCCTTCTTGGACTTCCAGCCTCTGGATGTGGGGGATAAATGTCTATTACTTGTACACTCCTATTGTAATATTAGGGGTACGGGTGGGCTCACTTACCACCATGTGTTTGTCTCCAGCAGGCAACACTGCCTCTGGCCTTGGAGCTAAAGAATGACAGACTTTGCATGGGGTTCCTCATCCCCCTGGGCCCTCAGGAGGCGTGAGAGTTTGCTGGCTCCTGCGATTGCCGACTAATCACCTTCTCTCTTGCAGTGAGTTTGGCATCTTGCTACCAGATGAGGGTCTTCCTGATAGCAGGGCCTCCTCCCCCGCCATCATGGCAAAGCTGCGCGTGGTTGTGGGGTGTGCTAAGGGCACAGAAACTGACTGGGAAGTTGTCCTTCCACTTTTCCAAAGTGGCTTCTTGTCTGATCTTGCTCTCTTTGGTTTTTTTTTTTTTTTTTTTTTTTTTTTTTGTTGTTGTTGTTGCTTTGTTTTATTTTTGAGACAGGGTTTCTCTGTGGCTTTGGAGCCTGTCCTGGAACTAGCTCTTGTAGACCAGGCTGGTCTCAAACTCACAAAGATCTGCCTGCCTCTGCCTCCCGAATGCTGGGACTAAAGGCGTGCGCCACCACGGAGAAGGGCTTTTCCGTGGGTCAGGTGCTGTGATGACAGTGGCTCCCATCGAAAAGCTCCCGGCAAGCGTGATGCCTCTTCACCCCCATCTGACCACCCTGGTAAGGAGCTTGGGATCCACATGGACCCCAGATGTAGAATCTTCACCGGGAAACAGTGAGCAGATCCCTGCACTAGTCACCGGGAAGGAACAGGTTCAATTCTTAGGTGTCTTGTGCACATTACCCCTTGGAGCTGGAATTAAAGCTAACTGTGAGACCCATGACACAGGTGCTGGGAGTTAAACCTGGGTCCTCTGCAAGAGCTGCAAGTTCTCTTAATGACTGAGCCTTATCTCCAGCCCCAATTTATTTTGTTTTTTAAGACCATTTGTATATGTCTATGTCTGTGCACATTAGTGAATGCCTGTGATTCCAGAAGAGTGCATTATACTCCCTGGAGATGGAGTTACAGGAATTTGTGAGTTCCACAGAATGGGTGCTGGGAACTAAACTTGGTTTCTCTGCAAGAGCAGTATGTGTCCTTAAACACTGAGCCGTTTATCCAGCGCTGAGATTCTCACAAACTTATCTGTTCAGGTGTGGCCAGTGGTTGAGTTCCATGGATGCACTGTTACCTTTGGAGCTGCTATTCCTGTGGGGTAAATTTGTGGTAAGGTGGACAGAACTCAGCATTGCCCAATAACTGAGAGGAAGCCTCAGGCCATAACCCTTTTACACTGTAACATATAGCCTTTGCCTGTGCCCAGGAAGCATTTTTGTGCTGTTCTTTGGTCCAGGTCAGGGGTTCCATCTCCACTCAGTTTCAAAAGTACACAGAAGTGACATAAACTCTTACTCAGGACATGACCACATCGAGTCCTGAGGCCCTTCTTCTTTTTTTTTTTTTTTTTTTACATAGGTCCACAATGAGTTGTCACCCATGAAAACAAACACCAATTGTCCTCCAGCCCTCAACCCAGAGCTTCAGAGAGGGCCACTTTCCATCCTAGTGTGATCTGGAGTTCCATATTGGAAAGGCGGCCAGCCTTTTGATGAAGCTTCCTGTTGGCTGGAGGGGGACATTTCAGTGGGTTCTCAGGTTGCCGAGCCTCCCCGATTCCCTGAAAGATCTGGGGAACTTTAAGGATTTTATCACCTGCTTCCTTCCCTGGGCTTGTCCTCTGGAAGTCACCTGTGGGATGAGTCACCAGGACACCAGGTGGTCTAGATGGGAGCAGATCACCAGGATGGCAGTTTCTGAAGCCCTGGCATGAGGAGACTGAGCATCAGAATTTATGATAAAGTCTTCATTCTGGAAAAAGATGCTCTTGGCTTTGCGGTAGTGAGAAATCTCAGCAGAGTCAGCCCAATAACTCACAGTAGGTGAAGTGTGACCTTCTTGAAATTTGTAATCCTTCACCCCCAACACTCCCGCCCTGGCATTTTCTTTCCTCCTGGCTCTGAGGGAAATCGTTTTTCAACCATCCCAAGCCCCATCAGACTCCCGTATTTGCAGGCTCCGGGATTAGAAGGCTGGAGTGGAAGAGAAATGGCTTCGCTGTCTCTTTCCGGCCCTTAAAGAAGCCGTGGTGCTGACCCACCACGGGGACATCTGTCTTCTGTTATATATGTCATGCGGCAGCATGGGACATTAGGAGCTGGTGGGAGGCTCACTTCTCTGGCTCTGAAATTGAATCTACAATGTGGTGTGGACAATGTCCATGTTCATTTCTCTTCATACCCTAGGCCCTTAGAATGTGGCCATATTTAGGCAGATCTTTAGAGAATCAGTGGGGTTAAAATGAGGTCACCAGAGGGGCCTGGAGGTCAGCAGGATTAGTGTCCTTATAGGAAGAGAGGATGAAGACATTGTGTTAGTCACCTTTCTGTTGGTGTGATAAAACACTGGACAAGAGTAACACAAGGAGCGAAGACTGTGCTTCTCTCAGTCACCAAGGTGGGGACATCACAGTGGCAGGGACACGAGGCAGCTGGTCACATTGGATCTGAGGTCCGGAAGCAGAGCGATGGTGTTGGGAGTTGGCTCAGTTTCTCTTTTCATTCACTCTGGATCTCAGCCTGTGGGGCGGGCGTGTCATTCATCCTCAGAGAGAACCCCCTCACAGACACACCCCAGCTGTTTCCACGGTGACAGTGGGACCCTCACAGACATACCCTAGCTGTTTCCATGGTGACAGTGGGGTGAGAGGAGAAGCTGCTGCCTGGGTGTCTGTCTGTATACCCTGTGTATGCAGTGCCCACAGAGGTGGAAAGAGGGCATCAGATCCCCTGGAACTGGAGTTACAGATGGAGTTACAGATAAGCCACCATGTGGGTGCTGGGAACCAAACCTGGACCCTCTGCAAGAGCAGCCAGTGCTCTAAACTGCCAGGCCACTCTCCAGCTATATAATGGTAAGAAAGAGGTCAAAAATCTGAGAACACAGCATTGAAAATTATAATAAAAACTGCTTACATATTTGCATTCTACAAAGCACTTTCACAGGCCAAGGGTGTAAGCAGATTTCAAAAGCTCTGTTTGAGTTCATCAAGCCTGCGGTCGAGTGGGGGGATGGGGGGCCTTTCATAATATCCTCATTATGCATTCTCCACATCTTGGGCTCAGAGATCAGAAACTCACCACTACCAAGAAGCTACCAGAAAGACCCCACTGGGTTACAGTTCATATGAATGTCTTTCGCCTGTTTTCCCAGCAGGTACAGTGGGGCCATGAGCAAGTAAATAGAGGGGAAAGGTAGGGTAAATGTCAGGCGGAATTGAGCTGCAGTGGACCTGGAGCCGAGTCCTAGAGAGGACACACCTGGATGGTGGCCACACTTCAATTCTCAGGGACCAGCTGTCAAACAGTTTTCAGACGGAGGACCTCATACCAGCTGCTGAGCGACACAGGCTACTCCACATCGGTGCTTGGCAGTCCCGCACACTTGAATGTCGCCAGGTCTCCCTTCCACAGCACTCTGCTGAGCTAACATGGACACCGATGTCCTTGACAGAATGATCATCAGGCTCCAGACTTCTCAGTGTCTCGCCACTCACAAAATTGAATTCCCCAAACCCTACTTCTCTTTCAGTAGGTTCAATGGTGATGGCTCCAACCACCACCCAATCATCTCTTGCCAAGAATACTCGGGATTCTACTGTCCTCTGAACACCTGAAGCCACACGCCTGGTCCCTGGTGGGCACATCTTGCTGATTTTCACCTCCAGCTGTGTCTCTGTGATGTTTTTCACTTCTCTCCATCTTCACAGCTTCCACCACGAGGAGTTCAATGGTCCTCGTGATCCACATCAATCCTCACTCACGTCATTATTCAAACACTCTCTGGAAATTTCCTTTCACAGTGCTCTTCGTTCTCTATCATCGGTGCTGTGGTCCTGTCCTTGCTGTGTGTTTGCCTCATCCATCACTTGTGGCTGGGACCATTCAGTTCCTTTCATCTACCCATCCCTCAGCTGAGGGAAACCCAGCATGGCTTCCAGACTCCAAGCAACTGCTCTGTACGACTGTGCGTAGAAAGGAGGCATTGAAAGAACCATTAAAGCAGAATCCAGGGCTGAGGCCATGAGCAGCAGGGTTAGGACCTTCGTAATAAGAGACACCAGAGGCTGGAGAGATGGCACCACTGCTAAAGTGATTGTTGTAAGAGCTTGGGGACCTGAGTTCAGATCCCCAGCACCGGGTGTGGTGGCATATGTCTGTGATCTCAGCACTCAGAAGGTGGAGACAGGAAGATCACTATGGCTCCGTGGGTAGACAAATCTGGCCAAATTGCCAAGCTCCAGGGTCAATAAAAGACTCCTGACTCACAAAAGTAAGGTATAGAGCAACTGGGACCCCTGACACCAACCTCATGCATCCATATGCGTATACAGATACAAACATATGCACTGTGCACACACACACACACACACACACACACACACACACACACACACACACACACATATATATATATATATATATATATATATATATATATATATATATATACACACACACACACACACACACACCAGAGAGTTCTCTGCCACACCTTTCTCTTTTCTCTGTGCTCATGCTTAGAGTAGAGGACATACAAGGGCTCAGTGAGATGCCTGCCCTGCATACATTCAGGAAGGAGCCCTCACCAGAAGCCAGTCGTGCTGGAGTCCTGAACTTGGCCACTCAGTCTCTAGAAGCATGAGAAAATGCATCCTGTGCCTCTAGCCGCTTCCTTGTCCTATTTTGTCACAGTAGCTGAGGCAGGCTGAGAATGAGTGACAAGCATCTCATGTCCTTAATGTCTCTGTGTCTCTTGTTCTGTAAAGCTCTCTTGGGAGAAGTCTCCTGTTTTAATGAAGTCAGTATCTGTCTCCACTTGAATGACCTGTCTGCTATACAGGATCTCCACTCTCTGATGCCATGTGGTCCCCCATGCTTTAAATGAAATAACAGTTCACTACCATGTTAGTTTTTTTTAAATATTTAGATGCTAACCCACTTTAAACACATTTGTGAACATGCAAAAGAGGGACTTCTTTTGTAAAAAGTGTGCTTCTTTTGTAAGCCTAGCATTTCTTTTTCCCTGGGGAGAACATTCTGTGTGGACTCTCACAGTCTCCTACCAACCCCTTCCTCTCACAGGGAGATACAAGGGCCTACCAGGCTGGTAGGCTTGAGCAATACCCTTGGACCACCGCCTTCTTAGTTCTTGTGAGTCATTCTCAGAACACCCAGTAGTCTCGCTCAATTCATGCCTATGCTGTATTCACCTGCATTTTGATGTTGTAACAAAATGCACCAGGCTAGGTACTTCTTCAAGATTAAAAAAATTTAAATGGCTCACACTTTTGGGCATGGAAAGCCCAGGGTCAGGAGGGGCCTCTTGACTCCACTCCAACACGGCTGATGGTATCGCTGTGGGAGCGCACATAAGAGGGTAGACCGTGTGGTGGCCAGGGCACCAGAGACGTTCACAGCTAACCTTGCTCTTTCATGTAAACTTACTTCCAAGGAAACTATATGGGGTCCTGTGAGAAACACGACAATTTCTCCCGAGGGCAGGGTTCACTGTGAACACCTTCTGTGAAAACTCTTATCTCATGAAAGTTCCACTCAAGCCAAAAGGATGAGCTCCAGGTCCAGTGAGAGATTCTGTCACAAAAAAAAAAAGAAAGAAAGAAAAGAAAAAATAAGATAGAAGGCTGGCAAGACAGTTCACTGGGTAAGTGTGCTGTCTTAGTTAGTCTTAATTGTCAGCTTAGTACCATAGAGGAGATGACTCTGCTGAGGAATTGCCTAGATTGTGGAGGATTATCTTGATGGTTAATCTGTTAACCGATGTGGAAGGGTTCAGCCCACTCTAAGAAGCACCATTCCTTAGGCAAAGGGGCCTGTACTGTGTAAAAAACAAGCCAAACAAAAAACAAATGAACAAACAAACAAAACAAAACAAACTAGCTAAGTCTGAGCCAGAGAGCAACCAGCAGCACTGTCCCTTCATGGTTTCAGCTTTAAGTTCCTGCCTTGACTTCCCTCAGTGGTGGGCGGTGACCTGGAAGTGTAAAACAAAGAAACATTTCCTCCTTGAGTTGCTTTTGGTCAGAGAGTTTTATTACAGCATTGTGCTGAAGCTAGAGCTTGGGCCTCCCACAAAGCCTGCTGACCTGAGCTTAAGCTCTGGGACCCAGGTGGTGGAAAGAGACAGCTGCCTCCTGCAAGTGGCTCTCTGAGCTCCACACGTGTGCCCACAGATGCCCACATGCATCAAAAAGTGTCTTGTGGGCCTAGGCCCTATCCCAAAGGATATGATAGACTCTGATGACACCCTGTGGAAGGCCTCATCCTCCAGGGGGAGCAGAAAGGATATGTGATAGGTAGGATTTTAGTTGGGAGGGGGGTAGTAGGGGAGGAGGGGAGGCAGAGGGAACTGGGATTGACATGTAAAACAATCTTGTTTCTAATTCAAATAAAAAAATCTGGAAAAAAAAAAGCTTAAAAAATGATAGAAGACAAAGAAGACTCCCAACACAGACCTCTGGCTTCTGAAGGTGCATGTATGGGTCTGTTTGTAGGCATGCAACATGCACACACACACCTAAAAGCCAAGAGTGTAAATGGACATTTCCTGTCCCGACTGCCTGGTCCAAAATAACTGACTCAGAGGGTGAATATAAATTATAAACGCTCGACTGATAGCTCAGGCTTGCTACTAGCTAACTCTTATATTTAAATTAATTCATATTTCTATTTATGCTTTGCCATCTGGCTTGGTACCTTTTCTCAGTATGGCATGCTCATCTTGATCTCTCTGCATCTGCCAGCAACCCTCTGACTCTGCCCTTCTTCTTCCCAGAATTCTCCTAGTCTGTCTCTTGCTCTCAATCTCTTCCTGCCCAGCTATCAGTCAATCAGCTTTTTATTAAACCAATTTTAGTTGCAAATCTTTACAGTGCACAAGAGGATTATTCTCAGCATAGGACATCAGCAGGTGCAGTTGGGGGGGGATGCTACCATGCTACTCTAATTTCATCAACATTCTGTCTGTTGATGTCCAGCTACCCTGGTGTGCATGTGAAGGTTAGAGGACGACCTCAGGTGTCTTCCTCAGCTTCCCTTCATCTTATTTTTGAGGCAGAGTCTCTCACTGGCCTGATCTGGACAAACACCCTACACTGACTGACCAGTGAGCCCCAGGAACCAGCCTGTTTCTACCTCTCCAATGCTGGGACTACAAACACACACACACACACACACACACACATCAGAGACACACCTGATGGTTACAGGGGTGTGGGGGTTCAGACTCAGGATCTCACATGTGTGCTACAAGCTACCAGGGACCAAGCTGTCACCTCTGCCTCCAACTTGTTATTCACATGTGTTAGTTTCATGATAGGTCTGTTACATGTTATGAAAAGGCCCTGTTGGGTTCGTGCTGAAATTACATTCTTATAAGTGGATTTGGGGTGGTCTTTGCATGGTTGTCTGTCCCTTTTCCCTTTCTTTAGTCTTGCTCCCCTTCCTCACTGTCTCTGTGGACCTCTTCCATGTCTTTTGGGGGACTTATTCTCAGTACTTTGTGCCTTTTCTTCCTATTTCCCATGTATTTTTAAAGGGCTGTATTTTTATATTGTTGTTGCTGGGCTACAGGCGTACTTCTGAATCTCAGGGGCTGAACCTTGCATGGAGAAATTCTCTGTTGTTTATGTTGTGAATTGACCCCTGTGTTCCTGGGGCTTCGGTGTTGCTGGTCAGAACGATTGTGAGCACCGGTGGTCCTTGTTTCTTCTTTTCAATCTGTGTAATGTTTATTTATGTTGTCCTGGTGTGCTGGTCAGGGCCTCCAGCAGGAGGCTGAATGCAAATACAGGCCCTGTCTTGTTCCTGATTTTGACGTGATTGTTCCCTGCAGGTCTCCAGAGAATAAGATGTTGAGCATCTGTGTCTTGACAAATGCACATGATCACTGTGACTTTCATGACCCACAGGAAAAGACAAACAGCCATTTGGTTCTGTGACTGGTGCCCATTTCTGTGTAAAAGAGACAGAAATTGACAGAAAAACACTTGCCCAGACTTCCTTCATCCTATAGCCTGCCCATACTGCCACATCCCGCCCTATCCTGTCCTTTCATGAAATGTACTAAACTCTGGGGTATTTTTTTCCCTTGACTTGAAAACACACCAACCCACAGTTTATAGAGAACAACAGCAACTTTGGTTTATTGGGTGTGATAAAGGTTCCTTTGCTGGAAGGCAGAAATCAACTGCTACCCGCTCCTTATAATGTCCTAACCACAAACCAATGCTCCATTCCACCAAAGTCAACCCTGGGGAACCAATGAGTGTATCGGGCTTCCTTACAGAGCATGAATGAGGGGTGACTGACAGGAGTGTGGGTGACCCCAAAGTGGCTACACTGGAAGGTCTTCACCTTCCTGGCAGATGAGATGGCTTTCCCACAGCACACAGGTGGAGCCCCTCTTTAATTAACCTATATACTCGGGCACCTCCAGAAAGACTCACATGCAGCTAGGGCAGAACTGGACACTGCATTGTCTGGGAGGAACCTGCCCCTCCCCTTCCAGACTCCCCATGCAGCCTCCTCCCTCCCCTCACAGCCTCTCTTCTTCCCAGTCTCCTCTTGTAACAGCCTCTTGGCTTTTCCTACTGCCTTCCAATTTTTCCTCCATTAGACCAGCCCTCCTTTTTTGGGAGCTCAGGTGTACAGTGGAATAGGTTTTATTCATTTCATCCTACCTATCTGGGCACCTTAGGGTCATCTGGGCCTCCAGCTTGTCTGAATCATGAGCCCTCTGGAGTGATCTTTCTAGACACAAATATTCTTCTACTTAAAACTTTCCCAGTTTCCCCTTGCCCTTGAGAGGAAACCCTGTATCTCCGCTTTGACCCCCATGACCCAAGGCCTCATCTCGTTCCTGCAGCATGATCCTCCATTCTGGAAATCAAGGTTACAGATACTCAGGGGGGCTTTTGCCTCTGCCTTCTCCTCTCCCTTCTCTCCCTCACTGTTCTTTCTCTTTTCTCTTCCTGCTCACTCATTCTTTACCTGGCAGTCTTTCTCATCCCTCCAATCGTACAGGAGGCTCATTTCCTAGAAAACCATGCCGTCCCCTGGCATAGGTTGGTCCCCTTCACTCCGTATAAATTTTTGCCCCACACCATATTCTCCTCCCAGAGACAGCACAGACATTCTTGTCAACAGTAATTTAAGGAGACAGTTGGCTAGTGTTAGGACTTCTGTCTATATTTGACAAGTAGTGATTTGGAGTCTGTTTTGTCCACCAATCAATTAACTAAAAATAGAGGGTGTGCCTGGCTTACCTCAGTGTCCTAAAGTCCAGAGCTGTGAGCAATTTTGGTAACCAATGTGTTTGTGAAAAAAGCAGCAAACAGAACAAAATCCACAGTGGAATATGTCTTTTTATTATGTAAAAAGTTTTTCCTGGACCACAATCTATATTTCACACCAGGTACCCACAGCATCTCACTCAACTGTCCACTGCATACCACCCCAATCATCTGACCCCACCCATCAACAGCATGCCCCCTAGATCACCATCTACAGCATCCTCCCTGGATCACCATCTACAGCATCCTCCCTGGACCAACATATACTGCATTCACCCTGGACCACCATCTATAGCATCCTCCCTGGACCACCATCTACAGCATCCTCCCTGGACCAACATATACTGCATTCACCCTGGACCACCATCTACAGCATCCTCCCTGGATCACCATCTAGAGCATCCCTCCTGGATCACCATCTACAGCATCCCTCCTGGATCACCATCTACAGCATCTTCCCTGGACCACCATCTACAGCATCCCCCCCTAGATCACCATCTACAGCATCCCCCTGGACCACCTTCTATAGCATCCTCCCTGGATCACCATCTACAGCATCCTCCCTGGACCACCATCCACAGAACACCCCCATCATTATCCACAGAATCCCCCCTGGGTCCCTGTCCACAACATCCCTCTGGATCACCATCTACAGCAACCCCCCATCACTATCTGCAGCATCTTCCCTGGACCACCAGCCACACCATCCCAACCCATCCACTCTTTTTGGAGAGCAGCTTTATTGAGATATAGTCACATTCTATAAAATGCTTCATCTTAAGGGAGGTTTGATACATTCAGTAATATAAGAAATGAAATATGAGAGTTTATCTCCTCAGGTCCAACTTTGGGTGGACAAAAAGCGCTGGCCTCTGGAGGCTGGCAGCTTGCTAAGTTAGCTGCTCTTGTTGAAATGTCTGCCAGTCTAGCCATAGCTGAAAGGCAGAGTAGAGAAGTATTAATAGCCAATCTTGCCTAAGGACCTGCAGACCTATGACAGGGTCATGCACCTTCTGGGCTTCAATATCAACAGGGACACAGCCTAGAGAGGTGTCCACGTCTTTAGAAAAATAGACAAATGTAAAACCAGAAATCAAATGTAAAGATGAGGCCCAGATCGTGTGTAGGAGTATACCTTCCCAGTCACTTGGCCAAAGAGGGAAGCCTGAGACCCATTTTTTTGCATTCGGTCAGTGTAGCTCCCCTCTAGGCTGATGCTCCGAGGCTCTACAGTCATAAAACAGAGTCTTCATTCATTACCGAGTCCCCACTACTCTTATTATGAAGTGAAGATTGATGTTTATCACAAGTGGTAGTCAGTACGCTCACAAAATCATACAACTACCATCACTATTTATCTCTGGAATATTTTTATACCTCCCCTGAAGCAGCTCTGCACTTTCCTGCCTCCTTATTCCCTTGCAGCCTATAGCATGGCCACTTCTGGACATTCCATACAAGTAGAGTGCACTGTGCTTGCAATTCTATATCTGGCTTTTTTTCTACTTAGAAAAGTCCAGTTGACCTAGAATTTGACCCCTTTTTATGTCTAAGTCCTAACTGACCGTGTTTATCCTGTGTGTTGCTTGTTGGACAGCAAGCTGCTGGGATGCTGACTGGCTTGTTTCTACCATTGATGAAGTGAATTGTGTGACGCCAACATTGGGGAGTTGTAGATGTGGATTTGACCCACTGCAGTCTGTGTCTCCAGCTCCCCTTACTGCTGAGCTGTATCTGCAAAAAATAGCCCAGAACCCCATAAAAAGGATTTGCTAGATTAACATCATGTTGCAGACTGTATGATAATAGCATCTGTCAGTCAGGGGCATAAGAAAACATAAATCCACCACGTTAACATCCAATTGAATGATAAGATATTTATGTGTACATACCAAGAAACCCTACCCACTTCATTGTCCACAGGGTCATGTTTTTTCCTCATGTGCTTTTCTTAAATCCAGGCATCTTTTTGCTTGAGTTTCTTGTGAGATTAGAGTGAATCTTGGCCGCTCCAGGGCTGAGGTCATTGGGCATCAGCAGACAATGTGTACACGGGTATGGCTTGCAGCAGGCAGAACTCTAAGCTGTCCACTGATGTGAACTCTGCTGTGAGGGACTTGGTAGACACAGTGACACTCCTCATCAGTTAGTTGGCTGTAACACATGGAGACTGTGTAGGTAGGTCTCCCATGACCATTGACGCCGTTAAAGCCAGAGAGAACTGAAATACGGGAGTGAATTGACACCCATTGCTGGGGAGGAGCTCCATGAAAGGTCTGGAAGATTCCCGAGGAACCCCTGCTGGTGGCCAGCAAGAAAACTAAACTTAATTAACAACCTGAGGAACCTAAGACTCAGACCACACCCCGAGCTCCTGACAAAAGCCCAGTCAACACCTTGTCTCAGCAGAGGGCCCTGAACCAGAGCCTGGACGTCTGACCTTTGGAGCCATGGTCGGAGTGTGTTGGTTTGGGTAAGAAATGTCTGCCATGGTCTCAGGCATTGAACACCTGGTCCCCAGTTGGTGGCACTGTTTGGGGACATGTAGATAATCCAGCCTTGCTGGGGGAAGTACATCACTTGGGACAGGCTTTAAAATTAAAAGGTGCCTCCAGTTTGCATTTGAAGTTGTGAGTTCTCAGCTATCGGTTCCTGCACCATGACCTCCACCCCTGCCCCCATGATGTACTCTCATCCCTTGGAACAGTAACCCCAAAAAGTCCTCCTCCTATGAAAGTCGCCTTGGTCATGTGTTTAATTACAACAGAAAGTAACTGACATGGTGAGTGGGTGTTTTCACATGCACCAAGTCAATACAAGATCAAGATACTCTGTGCACTTTTCCTTAACACGGGCACAATATATGTCCATGCTTTCAGTAAAACCTACATTGTTGAGATGTAACATGGACTGAGTACTACATGACTCTCTCTCTCTCTCTCTCTGTGTGTGTGTGTGTGTGTGTGTGTGTGTGTGTGTGTGTGTGTGTGTCCAGCTGTGATACACAACTACTTCCTTTGCCATCTGGGGCCCTACCAAGTCCTTTCAGTTGTCTTGGATCTGAGTGGGGGGGGGGGGGCGGGAGGGGGGGAGGTGCAGTGAGGCAGAAGAGCAGTGGGGAACAGACTGGACATCTCTGTGGTGGGTAAGGTGCTTTACCCACAAGCCTGAAATAATAGCAATCAGTAGATGAGAAGGTGATGGATGTGCAGGATTTCCCTCCAGTTGTATTTCATGAGGCTGCCATTGGCGCCACACTGGGAAATCACGCGGTATATGTCCTTTGCCTGCTCCCTACTAGAGAAGGAGGCTTGCTCACTACAAGACAAAGAGTTAATTAGGAGCTTGCAATTAGATATCAAACCACCAGCAAATTAAGTATAAATAATGAGATTTCTTATTAATAAAGAGGATTCCAGGAAAAGCATTTATATGATAAACACCCCCCCCAACAAACACACACACAACACACACACACACACACACACACACACACACACACACACACACAAACACGCACAAGTTCTGTGCTCTCCAAGAAGCATAGCCTGCTCATACTCTCCATAAATGAGTTTCTCCAATCCTGCAGCTGCGGCACTGCTATCCATGGTGCTGAGATGAACACTGATTGTCCTTGGGCAGATTGTTTACACCCTCAGAGCTCTGTCCCCTTCACCCAGGAAGCCTGGATTTCTGTTCCCACGGTCCCAGACCCTACCCAGGTCCTCTGTTTTCTTCTTCCCCAGAAATCCAGGCCAGACAGAGGTAGTTCTTTTTTGATCCTTCTTTTTATTTATTCTTTATGTCTTTTACTTTAATCATCTCCATCCCATTCTTTCCCCTATCCCTTTGCATCTACCCTCTGCCCTTGCAACCCCCCTTCCCCACAAAATAAAATAAATTTTAAGAGAAAAAAGAAAAAAAGAAGGAGAAACTCAGTCTTGTCGTGGAAGCTGTAGTGTGACACGTGAGTCATGGAGTAAAACCCTTATCCATTTATCTTTACTTGCAAGTGTTCATTGCAGAGAGTTACTGCTCATGTTCAAGGCCTCTGGTTTCTGCTACACTATCAGTGCTGGGCCCTCATTGGAACTCCTCTTGGTTATCCCTCTGTTGCCTTATGTTGTGGAAATCCTGCAGCTTTGGGTCTGAAGGACTGGTCCCTTCAGGTGCTCCACAGATCACAGATGGGGTGGATGTTGGGGTGGGCCAATTCATGACCCTGGTTCTGGGCCTGAGTAGTTGCAGGGTTGGTCAGCCTGCCAGTTCTCCCTTGCCCTCACCACCAGGGTGAGCATTGTCCTGATGATGGCATGCCCTGTGTGAATTCAGAGAAGTTTTTCATGCTTACTGTTTTATCACAAAGTTCACTCGGGACTTGCTATGATCTGCTGGATGCTCACATATGGTCAGTCTCCAGATCAGAGGTTGGCAAGCTACTTGCCCATGGACTAAATCCATTCATCATTGGTCACACTGCCCATTTTTGTAAATAAAGTTTTATTGGGACCTGCCTTCTTTCCTTGTTGTGCTCAAATATAGCCTGACAAAGCCAATTTAGAGGAGGGAGGGGTTGTTTTGACTCTAGTTCAAGGGTAGAGTTTGTCATGGTGGGGAATTCACAGCTGCAGGAGCCTGAGGCAGCTGGTTACATTGCATATGCAGTTAGGAAGCAGAGAGTGATGAATGACTGTGCTCAACTCGTTTTCTCCTTTTCCTCAGTCCAGAACCCTAGGTCCATGGTGTGGTGCTTCCTACCCGAAACCTATCAATACAACCCACCCCTTAGCAGGCATGTAACTGGAGGATTTTCAGTCTCACCCTACCCCACAGCGTTTCTAAATAATCACTCAGATGCTTAATATTAATTATAAATGGTTGGCCAATGGCTCAGGTTTATTACTAGCTAGCTCTTAAATTTAAATGAACCCATTTCTATTCATCTGTGTATTCATCTGTGGCTTATCTATTGTATGTTGCTCCTTGGGTGGCTGCTGGTGTCTCCCAAACTCTATCCTTCTTCTCTTGTCTCTCTGCTTGGATTTACCACCTGGCTCTATCCTGCCTTGCCATAGGCTAAATCAGTTTTGTTTATCAACCAATGAGAGCAACACATATTCACAGTGCACAGAAAGACATCCTACAGCACAGGCATGCAGGGAGGTTGACCAATCCCCATAGGGCCTGTCCACTAGATGATTCTAGATGCTGTCTGGTGACAATTACTGCTAACCATTACAAAACCATGTGTTTTTTTTTTTTCTCATGACGCATGGCTACTTTTAAATAAAAATGGGAACTGAAGAGATGGGTCAATAGTTAAGAACACTGACTGCTCTTGCAAAGAGGAGCCAAGTTCAGTTCCCAGCACCCATGCCTATCTGGAGGCTCACAACCCTCTATGACTCCAGCTTCAGAGATGTGACATACTCTTCTGGCCTTTGAGGGCACTGCAACCCAATGCCAGATACACATGATTAAAAATAAAACTGAAATCTTTAAATCGAAGTAAGGGTGTTCGGTGTCACATGACCTTGTGTAGTCCCAGTTGGTACAAACCTCTGGAAAAGGGGAAGCCAGACTTTCCACATGACATCAGTACTGAGGGGCTGAGCACTGGGGCCAGAGTGGATGGGAGATCCTTGGTGTGAGCCTGGATCTGTTGCTTTGTGACCACAGGGGTGATAAGCAGGATGCTGGTCTAAGCTAATCACACACCCATTTCTGCTTCAGTTCCCTCATCTTTGGAGCAAGTCTTTCACAAGTTCTTCTTGTTACCAGGCGCCCCTCTTGAACTCCCCAGCCTCTTGAATCCCCCAACACTGAGGAGATGGGAGATGATGGAAGGAAATCGGGCTTATTGAAGGACCAAAACCCTGGGTAGGTGATAGGAGAGCATCATCACTGGAAAAGAGCATCTTGGAGAGCTCAGCTGTCTGAAGGGGTTTTACAGCATGGTCAGGTGATGCAGTGAGACAAACCACACCATAAAGAAGGCCACAAGCCAAGAATGGCTGATAGAAGGATGCTGGGGTGGGGGGGGCATGGATTTTTAAGAATGATGGCACCTTAGGCTGGAGAGATTACTCAGCTGTTAAAGGCTAGGCTTATGACCAAAGATACAAGAATGGTGGGGTCCTTCTTGGCAGTGGGTCTGGAGTGCTGGAAACCCCGTGGACAACTAAGTTTCCTCCCCAGCCTAGTGGTTTGGGGGCTCTTAGCTTGACAATTCAAAGAGTGAAATCATCTAACCAAAGAGTTTAAGTTTTAAAGAGGAGTTCGCAGGTTTGTAGGTGGAAGCCAAAAGGGAGAGAGATGAAAGGGAAGTAGAGAGAGAGAGAGAGAGAGAGAGAGAGAGAGAGAGAGAGAGAGAGAAAGATTTGGAGGCTCCCCTGATTTTCTAGGGAGGCTTTTTGAAGAACTTATGGCAGAAACGGGTGAGGTGTGGGGCAGGATATGGAGGTGAGCCAGTCAGGTTCAGATGGCCCAAGCAGACCTCCTAGTCCCTCCATCCAGTTTTAGTTTCTTAGCTTCTTATAGCCCCAAGGCAGAGGTGCTTAAAAAAGAACCAGGAACCAGGGCGCAGGGTGCTCTTTAGTTGCCTGCTGCTTTGGGGTCCCGCCTATCAGAACAGCTTCCTTACTGTTTTAATCAGGTTTTCTGTATTTAGGATGTGTGTCTCCCTTCTTTCCTTTCTTTCTTTCTTTTTTCTTTTTCTTTTTGTTTTATTTTTCGAGACAATGTTTCTCCATGTAGCTTTGTAGACCAGGCTGGCCTAAAACTCAGAGATCTGTCTGCCTCTGCCTCCCGAGTGCTGTGACTAAATGTGCCACCACCACTGCCTGGCTTCCTTCCTTCCTTCCTTCCTTCCTTCCTTCCTTCCTTCCTTCCTTCCTTCCTACCTTCTTTCCTTCCTTCCTTCCTATCTCTCTCTCTCTCTCTCTCTCTCTCTCTCTCTCTCTCTGTGTGTGTGTGTGTGTGTGTGTGTGTGTGTGTGTGTGTGTGTAAGTTACAGGTCTCAGTGGCCCATCCTCTGCACTAGGTACAAGCTGGATCATGAATGAGTAGCACATTGTGATGTCATCTGGAAGTCACCAGATGCTGGGGGAAAGGGGGTAAATCTAAAGAAAATGTGTCCATATCCTAAGTAGAATTTGGGACAAAGCAGAGTGTGGGGGTGGGGTGGGGGGGAGTCAACAGGCAATTTGCAAAGGCACTTTACTTTGTATTAGTTACTTCTCTCTGCTGTATTAGTTACAACCAAGGAAAGCAAAGAGAGGCTTTGTTCGGGCTCACAGTTTGCATGTGCAATCCATTGTGGTGGGAAGGCACGGAGGCAGGAGCATGAGGCAGCTGGCCTCACTGCATCCATAGTCAAGGAGCAGGGAGAGATAGATGTCTGCTGGAGTTCAGCTTGCTATCTCCTTCATTCCCATACCAGACCCAGCCCAAGGGGGAGGGGTACGCTGATCAATTCAGCCTTCCTGCCTCAGACAGCCTAATCTAGAAAGGCACAGACATTCCCAGAGGCCTGTCTCTTCAGATGATTCTAGATGCTGTCAAATTGATAAATCGGTATTAACCGATACAGGCGGCTGCTGTTCCCTGCTGTGGGAGCTGTGTGGGATAATGTCGTAAGCACCCTGTGTAAGGATGATGTCACAAAAGCTTTGATGGGTGCTCAGTGGAGGCCCATTAGGGAAGGCCATTTCTGTGGCTGGGGTGGAGGCTTGGCATTCTAAGACAGTGCAAACATATAAAAAGTAATCCTTTGTCCAGTCAAACACCTGGCTAAGGGACCCTCCCTAGGAAGGCACATCTATTGTAAGCCATGCTCAAGAGATGAGAGGAATAATTATCCCCTTGATGGG
This sequence comes from Cricetulus griseus, assembly GCF_003668045.3. NCBI lineage: Eukaryota > Metazoa > Chordata > Mammalia > Rodentia > Cricetidae > Cricetulus > Cricetulus griseus. The sequence goes on from NC_048595.1 coordinate 2,712,665, forward strand.
ACAGAACATCTTTCTCCCCAGCCCCGACCCCCTGGTGTCCTCTGTCTGCTCTCCTGAATCGCTCAGGAAAGTATAAAATTTCTTTTTCTTCTATTTCTAGTCTGAGCATGCTTTCCTGACACTTTAGTTCCCCCACCCCACCCTCCACGAGGCCGCCTGGCTTGACATCGGGTCAGCAGGACACAAGCAGCATGTCCTTTCCCCTTTCTCCTCACCATCTTCCTCTTCCAAGCAGCCACTGAGATTTACCGTCCCCAAGGTTCCCTTTGAGTCCATTCTTAAATTCTTTAATCTATGAGACCAAGAACCCCAGGACAAGACTCTGATTTCCCCAGTAACATTTGCCAGCCATTTGCCACTCTGCCTCTCAGGACCTCTCAGAATTTCCGGTGACAGTGACAAGTTGCACATATGAAGCCAGCCGCTGCCCCAGAACTCTGGAACACAGCACTGCACAGGCCCCAGGGAAGATGCTTGCAGGCTTTGAGGAGTTCAGTCCAAATGGAAACCCGCCGTCAGCACTGACGTCTTTTAGCGCTTCTGAACCCTCCGCTAAAAGGCAAGTTTTCTGAGCCGCTTTGTTCAGGTAGTGGGTTTGCGTTTACTAATGGCTGAATTTCCCTGTGGGAGACAAGGCTAATTGTGAAGTGGCTTTGGAGTTAAATGTTCGGTTATTCTCAAAGAAGGGACACGATCTGCATTTGAAATGCAGGGGCCACCTCGGCTGGGTGCTGGGTACTTGGAGGGACTGGCTTTAAGCCCTGCTGCTTAGAAGTGTCTCCAGTAATTTTCCAGCCCTGGCAATCTTGTCATGCTTGGGCTGGGGGTGGGGAGACCATCTCCAGAAACCCTCACTCACTGGCTGGTCTAAAGAGAATTCTCGGTTCAGAAATAGAAAAGAGGGAGAAAAAAAAAGAAGGAAAGAAAGACCAAAATTAAACTGTTTTGTGATACCCATGTGAACCGTTCGTGAAGGATGCCAAGCCTTTTGAGGTAAAAAAAATCAATTTATAAAGAAAAAAATCCAACCACAGAAAGTTGCTGGTTCCATTCACGATCTGTACCTATTTGCATAGAAAGCAAGCTCACAATAATGTGTTAGGAAAATGCAGATTAATGTGGGATTTGCATATTTTTGCGCCTTCCCTTTGCTGAGATGACTAAATGAATCCTTTGATTAAGCCTCAGTTTTTAATTTATTGATTTTTTTCCCTTCACAAAATATTATCAAGGTGATCACATCTGGGCTTTGGAACGCAATAGCAGTTGGTGGGGACACTCAGTCAGTCTGTTTGTGAGGCTTCCTATGTCATCAAAAGGACCCATGAAATAGGTATATGTAGATATTTTCAAACTGCATCGCCACATTCAACCCCCTGAGTGAGGTGAGCAGGTTGTGTACCAGCCACAGAATGGTTGGCATGGTTTTGATTTTCCTTCCTGGAAACAGTTCCTTAATCATTTACCTGACTGCTCCCTGCCTCTGTTTCCCCCATTGTCCAACTGTATAAAACCAACGTAGCACACAAGTTTGTCACCGTGAAGGGCTGCATCAAGAACTAAACAAAAATGTCAACAGTGTTCTGTGTGCCTGTGTGAAGGCCAGGGGTTGGCATAAGGTGTCTTCCTCAGTTGCCTCATGCCTTATTTTTTTGAGACAGAGCCTCTCATTGAGCCAGGAGCTAACTTGGATAGATTGGCTGGTCAGTGATCAGCCAGTAATCCTCCTGCCTCTGATCCCCCAGTTTTGGAGTTATGGGATTGTGTCTTTAGGCTTAGCTTGTGTTAACCCAGAACCTCATGCTTGAACAAAAGTTACTTCATTGACTGAGCTGTCACCCTTATCCTATTGAACCGTCCCCAGATCCATGATGGAGGAGGAGGTTATGAAATACGACTTTTAGTAACCCCAAAGTCTAGCACACAGTAGGCCTTCAAAAATTGAATGATTTTTAAAGTGTGTATGTGTCAGGGTAGCTAACACACAGGGACCAACTCTCTATAATCACTCATAGTTTTTGCTTGGAGGCCACGTTTTTTAGCCTGGTTCTCCTCAGCATCGATGTAATTTAGACGTGCACTCTTCTGACATCATAGGCTTTGCAAGATCTGTCACATAATCCCCATCATAGATGCCCTATGGCTGACATCTTCTGCTGCCTTTCCTGACCCAACTGCTACTGTGTGAATGTGTGTTTTCCCCAAAAGAACAGGTTAAGATTCCCATCCCCAAGGGAAAAGTGACAGAAGGAGGTGACTAGAGCATGGAACGGAACCCACACAGCACAGTGAGCTCCTCTTCCCTGCCAGCTTCAGGCTGTGTCTCTGATGCTATTTACAGAAAGGTTTGATTGAAGGAGGCTTACTCTGAACTCGGGCAGAGACATCGCGTGGGCCGGGGTCCTGGACTGACTAAATGAGAGAAAGTGAGCTGGGCACCAGCTTCCATAGCTCACTGTTTCTTGACTGCAGATGCCATGTGACCAGAGGCCTCGGCATGTTCATGAGCCCAGATCAACCCGTGCTTGTCTTAAGGCACTTGTCACAGCAAGCAGAAGACTCATCAATACCACAGAGGCTGCAGAAATTTGCCTTGTCCCACCCTGCTTGTCAGGACACAGCTGAAAGATGGACCACTTGGACCTGTAGCCTTTCACAAATCTCTCTGTCTGAGGCCCTACCCTGCCTCTCATCCACTGCTCAGGCCAGGCACAACCCTCCTTCCCACAAGTCCCATACGGTTGGGTCATTCAGCAAGCAGTAGGCCTCACTAATCTTGTCTCAAGCATCTCCTGAGCCAAGCCGTCTTGCCTGCCCACTGCCTCAGCACCATCGTGCAGGATCCCACAGCTTACACAGACTGCCTGCCCCCCTCATCTAACTTCCCTTTAGGCTCGTCTCATGGCTAGAGGCAGGGGAACCCTTCCCTCTCACCCCCATACCTGGATCATATACCTGCCTTTCTCTGGCCGGCAGATCGCATGCTGGGCACATTGTTTTGGCTCTTGACCTCACTTCAGGAGTGCAGAGTTGGGGAGACAAGGGTTGCTTGGGGTACCGTTTCCACCTCTTCTGGTGTAGGTGACATGGTTGAGATGGGTAAGGATGACACTTCTCCTCCAGGCAGCTGCTCAGCAGGGTCACCACTGGGAGCCCTGCTAAGGCCTCCAGTGTCCTGCAGCCTCCACTTTGCTCCAGGCTTCACAGGCTGTGGTACCTCGTGGCCCCACTGTGAAGTTCTTTTGCTCCAGGTAAGTCTTCTCTCCTTCTGGCTCACCAGAGAAACTCCAGTAATGGCTTGGTGGGAAAATGGATCCTGTTTTCTCCATGTCCAGGACTGTGGAAACACTGTTGGGTACCTGTGGCACAGCTGTCAATGGTGAGCCTGGCTTCTGAAATGTGGTTGCCTACTACACCAACAGCCATCATGACTCCTCAGATGTCCCTGCCTCCTGAGATTAAAGGTGTGAGCCACGGTGGTGTAATAAAGACTAAGCCAAGCATACAGCAGGCCCTCCCAGACCCTGTGCCCTCCGAGTGTTCACGAGAGGAAGCAGGGATGTCCTAGCTCCCTTCTTACAGGGCATCTTCTGTTTGTCTGCCCCATTGGTTGTCTGCATCAGGTGACATTTAAATAAAGACCTGTCTGCCTCAAAAGTTGCTTGAGACCACTGGCTTCTCCTTGCGTCTCCATTCCCAGCCACAGACCCCTGGACACGGGCAATTGCACACAGTCACACGGTCATATGGTGCCCAGCAGGTCTGATTTGATCATGGGTCAGACACAGCCTTTGGTTTTTTTTCCTAGGTTAGCCCATTTGGAACCTGCTCTAAAGGTTTCGTTATGCCCTTCCCATGACTGAGATCTGCTGAAGTCTGCCTTCACCCCTTGGCAACAGGAACGAGGATGCTTAGCTGTCACTAGCGTCACATCTCTGGGCTAATGTGTACAAATTGTTTAGGGATCCAGAAAAAGAAACTCAGCTCTTGCCACAACTATGCCTGCTCATCAATCTACCAGGAGATTACCCACAGTCCTAGAATGCAAGTCTTAAAGGGATTTCATTAACTTAGATTATTTTTTAATTTTTATCTTTTATTTTAGAGGCACTCATATATACATATCCATCCCCTCATTCCCTTGCCCTCCCATCCTCTCATGTCCCCCCCCCATTCATGCCCCAACTCCTCCCCAGGGATAGTGAGGCCTTGCACGGGGAACGGTCAAAGTCTGTCATATCTTTTGGGGGAGGGCTTAGGCCCTCCTTGCTGTATCTGGGCTGCAATAGTATCCCTCCATAGGGAATGGGCTCCCAAAGTCCATTTGTGCTCCAGGGTTGAAGACTGGCTCCACTGTTAGAGCTCCCATAGACTGTCTTGGCCTCCTAGCTGCACCCACATTCAGAGGGCTTGGTTAGGCTCCCCAGCTTTATGACTAGGGTCTCCATGCTCTCACTAGGTCAGGTCAACTGTTTCTGCAGGTCTCTCCAGCACCATCTTGGCTCCTTTACTCATCCTTCCTCCCTCTCCACAACTGGATTCCAGAAATATGGTTTAGTGCTTTGCTGTGGGTGCCTGTTTCTGCTTTGAACAGCTACTGGTTGAAGGCTCTCAGGGGGCAGGCGGAGGGCCAACTTAGCTTATTGTTTGCCACTGAATCACTACTGTTCTGGGGAGTCCCAGAAGTTAGGGCGGGGCTTTACTGTGGGGGCGGGGCTTTACTGTGTTTGTTGGGGGTGGGGCTTTACTGTTGTGTTGGGGGCAGGGATTTACTGTGGTATGAGGGTGGGGCTTTACTGTTGGGGGCAGGGCTTTACTGTGCTGGGGGGCGGGGCTTGCAGGACTTCCTGCTTTGCTGGAGCAATGATGGGGCTCTGTCTTGACCCCATGAGAAGGGTGGTACTAGAACTCACATTATATAAATAAGGGAACAAACAGAAGCTTCCCCAAGGCCATAGCCCCCACCCCCACTGCCCCCCAGCTGCCTCCTCCTCCTTCTGCCCCCCCTACCCCAACATGACCAAGAGGAGGTCCAGATCTTTCTGTCTCAGAACCGGTGTTCTTCTTGACAGTTGTTATTCCCCACAAAGACAGAGATTATAGTTTCACACACTGTTTTGAAGTCTGCATTTTGGTTTAGCACATCTCTTGTGAATATTTTTCCATATATTTAAATATTCTTCGACAACATAATTTTTAAAGCCACACAATGTTCCGTTGAGTGGATAGAGTACAGTTTGCTTTTCTGAGCCTCCAGCCTTCAATGCTGAGGTGGTTTCCAATTTTTCAATGGTTATAAATATCACTGTGATAATCACCCAGTGGATAAATCTTTTTTGTTTCTCCACCGTTATTTCCTCAGTGGGGAAAAAAAAAGTCTCAAAAGTGAATTTTCTGGGTAAAAGTACTATTTTAAAACCATGTAGTTGCAGGTCTTACTGTAATTTCTTGTGATCCAAACTGTTTTTAAGACCTAGGAGAATTAGTATTCCAAAATAGAACTGTTGGGCCAGATGCAACGTGAGTGAGATTTCTGTTGTCATGCAAATGGGATAGCATCACCCAGTAAAATACACCAGAAACTTGGGGCCAGGGGTGCCAATAAAAGGCCAATGCCTGGCACCGGCAGCGGTTGAGATGGCGGAGATGATGTACAAGCCTCCAAGCTGAGGTTATGGGGTAGCTGAGAAGATTATCATAGCACCGGGCTGACATGATGGTGAGAATAATGTATCCACTTTCGATGGCTTTGGGCAGTGCCAGCTCTGTGTACACTTCCCATCTGGTCCCCGAGAGGACAAATGGGTCCAGGACCAGCCTGTGGCAGAGGGGGCAGATTTTCCAGAGTTCTCCTTTCAATGAGGGCTTAGATGTCTGGGTGGCATATGAGGAAGATTACCATACATGGGATAGGGGAGTCGTAGGTCAATTTTATTGAGGAGAAATCACTTACATGAGCACCTGCCTCTCCTCAGGTCTATATCTCACCCCAACCCTGTACACACCTGTGGCCACGCCCAAATGGGCGTGGTCAGCGCCACAAGTACCTAGTAAGATCTCTCCCTACAGGGTGGAACTCCATTCCCAGCCTCCTTAGCTGCTGGATACAATTCTGGATGAAGCAGTCACCTCAGAAAGGGAAGTAAATGGAGGCAGGCATCTTCTCCAGTCTCTCTGTTCATTTCCTCCCTTCCGCCATGTGGGTTATGATGGAAGCCTGACTGGCTGCCTTCTGCCATGCAGGGACTATGATAAACTAGCCTGAGAGAGATCCTAAAATGAGGCCACATGCCTGTAGGTGGTGGGGTAAGAACAAGGCACAGGTTCACCATTGTAGTTGGGGCACTCTTGTCAGAACAACTGAGCCCCATACTAGAGATGAGGCAACAGGCTTGGAGAACACTCCAGGACCAAGATGCTAGGGTAAACTGAACCCAGATACTCTCGGTGGCCTCTTTGTAACCCCAGCCCCACCCCCAAGGACACCCCAGAAAGAAAGTGATGAAGGGCTAGGTACATTCTACCCACTCAGAAGTTACTCCAGACACGGATGGATCCTCCTTGGGGCAGGAGGCAGGGACAGATGGGCTGACAGGAAGCAGAAAGGGCACAGACTCAAAGCTTGTGCTTAAGCTCTGTTTCCACCACCCACTTGGGGACACTGTCTGGTCCCTCAGAGCACCACCCCTTTTCTCTTCTGTTAAAAAAAGATGTATTTTACTTTTAATTATTGTATGCGTGTGTCTTTGTGAGGGTGTGCAACTCGAGTGCCTTCAGAATGGAGAAGTGTCTGTCTGGTTCTTATGGAGCTGGGGTCACCCACCCAGTGGGGGCACCAGGAACCAAACTTGGGTTCTCTGCCTGAGTGCTGCACATTCCTAACCACTGAGCAATCTGTCTAGGCTGTACTCTCTGACTCTTTAAAAGGCAAAGATGGAGCCTGGGCTTGGAAACCTGATAAGGTGATTTTGTGGCCAAAGGATTTGCAGCAAAATCTGAACTCCACTTTTGTTGCCACAAGCACAGTTGTCCCTTGGTAACAGGATTCCAAATTCGGTTTCGGGTGCTGGCAGATTCCAAAACTGTGGTTGTTCAAGTCCCTTAGGTAAAGGTGTGTGGTGTTTGTATGGAGCGGAAGCACGCGGCTTTCCAAAAGCTTTAACTCACCCCTAGGATACTGATGACCCCAATACCAAGAAAACACTATGTGAGTAGCGGCCATGCTGCACCGGTCAGGGACTGACAAGGAAAGTTTGGACACACTCAGATGCAATCAATTTTCACTTTGTTTGGTTTGATTTGTAAAGATCTGTTTCTTTTTATTGAATGTGACTGAGTGTTTTGCCTGCATGTGTGTCTGTGTTCCACTTGCATGCCTGGTGCCCGTGGAGGAAAGCAGAGGCAGAGCCCCTGGGAATGGAGTAACAGACAGTTGTGAACCTTCATGTGGGTGATGGGAACCCAACCCGGGTCCCCTGCAAGAGCAGCAGTGCTCTTAATCGCTGAGCCATCTCTCCGCTCCCTTGATTAGTCTTTCTGAAGGTATCACTGTGTAGCCCAGGTTGCCCTCAGACTTGCTGCAGTCACCCTGCCCCAGGCTTTCAAGTGCTGGTATTACAGGCACAGGTCATCACACCTGGCTACATGCAGGTGTTTCTTTGTCTATGCATTTTTGTGTGTACATGCATGTGTGAAGGTGTGTGTACACACCTGTGGGTGTGCATATGGAGGCTGCTGTCTTCCTTAATCCCTCTTTATTCTTTTTGTCTGTTTCTCTGAGATGGTGTTTCTGCTGAAGAAGGAGCTTTGTCATTGGCTAGACTGGCCAGCAGGTGAGCCCAGGGGCCTCTTGTCTCCATCTCACTAGTGCTGGGGTCACCGGCACTGGCAGGTGTCACCATGCCCAGCCTTTGATGTGATTTCTGGGGATCAAATTCAGCACCTCATGCTCATTCCATTCCCCCAGTTCTCACATGTAGCTTTTTAAACACACTTTTGTCCTGAGGTTGGCTGAATCCTCACCACAGAACCAGTGGGTGTATAGGGCCGAACACACCGTTATCTTCTAACCAGATGCTGCCCTCAGAACGAGCCGCCTACTCTTCCTATACCTGCCAAGGGAAACTGAGGAAGCTGGCCCCAGGCCCAGCCTGGCCAGCATGGGTAGGGACCTTGCCCTGTGCTGCTGTTTGAGAGCCCGATCTAGCCATTGAGAAGGCCTTGCTGTAATTAGTAATCACAAGCCACAATCTGGGGGGCTGCAGCCCCTCCCATACTACAGCCACTGCTGGTTGTGGATGTGCAGAGCTCGGGATCCAGAGTGCTGCAAGCATCTGCCCCTGGCGGCACCCCCAGGATTCTGTGTTTGACTTGTCACCCATAGCTCCTACCCACCTAGGGACCTGGGGATGGAACCAGGCACCCAATCAGGGATATAGTCAAAGCTCTTCCAGCCTGTCCATCATACTTGAGGCCTGAGACCCTAAGGATATTTGGGGGGACAAGAAGCAGGAAATTGGAAAGGAAAGGTGTAGTGAGAGATCTACCCTCACCTGTGGCACTGACCACGCCCACTGGGGCATGGTCACAGATGTGTATGTGAGCATGTGGTATTTGGTCTGGGGTCCAGGACAGGCTTGCTCTCTCTTGGTTCTGATCTGGTCATGGAGAGAAACCTGAGTGTGGATCCTTGGAGCTGGAACTTGTGGGTCATGGGTTTCTCATGTAAGTGACTTCTCCCCGAATAAAATTAACCTATATTTAATCTAGTCCCGTGTATCTTAATATGTACATCTACAGAAAGGCACACAGAGGGGGCATCCTCTTACCTGGTCACTTCTAGTGCTAAGTATAAAGCAGGAAAGGTCTACCGTGTGTGCTGCTAACAGTTTGTGAAGAATGTCTCTGAATAGAGCAAGTGGGGACAGGAACAGGGCAGCAAGTTTACTTGCTGTGGAGGTGGCTGAATGACGGGGGTCACTGTCCCTAGCCAGGAGAGCTGTCACTCCTGTTCTCAGCTTGCTGAAGCAGGGAGGGCGCTATGAGCTTGGGGACAGAGGGCAGGAGACAGACTGGCAGAGCCTCCCAGGACACGTGGGAGGAGAATCACACACAACAGGTGCAAAGCTTGCTCCTAGGAAGACAGAATGTTCCGGAGGGCAGGGAGCAGATGCCAGGGCATCTTGTGCGGTGAGCCACCCTGGTGAGGCTGAAGCCTCAAGAGGAAGGAAGAGAGGGGGCGGGAAGAGGCCAGAGAACAGCCTGGCCAGGGACAGAGGTCAGGCCCAGGCTTTGTGGAAAAGTCCCCTGACATCTGAAGAAAAGTGAAGGCTGCTGAACGGATAGAGAGTGTTGTCATCTGGGAAATGAGGAGGCTCTCAAGGGCTGTCACTTCCCCCTAGAAATAGAGGGGGAAATGTGATTTGAGGAGTGGGGAGTGTGGGTGTCAAGGGTTTGACAATGGATGTAGCCAAGAGCTGGATAGGAAGGTGGCCAGGGAGGGAAGGAGCCCTGGGCTACAGAGGATGGGGCAATAGGATGCCTGTGAATTTAACTCCATGCTTTCCCAGTATCCTCATCTGAACAATGTGAGGATAAAAACCACAGGGCTGCCGTGAGGGTGAGAGGTCCCACTCTCCATCCTCAGCTTGCATCTACTTACCAATCAAGAGTGCTGTTCTTTCTGCTATGGACTCCCTTGGTGCTCTCACCCATGGGTCCTTGCAGTGGGCCGTTTCACCCACATCCACTCTCCTAGAGTCGTCCATATAAAATGTCCTCTGGACTAACACTTCCTTCTCTTAAGTCCAAGGGCAAAATACAGATGGCCCACCACTTGTGTCTCATCACGGTCCCTTCCATGAGGAATAGCTCCCTCAATTCTAGGTCTTGGCTCAGAAGCACCTTTCCCAGAATGCCTGCCCCAGCTGCCTCTCCTCAGTACTCCACAGCTCCCATGGTCCACTTTCTTTTCCTTCCTGAACATTTACAACTGTCTCTCTTCCAAATAAGACATCACCTCCATGGTAGCCAAGGACTTTAATAACCCCCCTCCCGCCTCAGCCCAGGACTTAGGAAAATGCACAGCACATACAAAGTGCTTAGAATATTGCCTAGGAGTGTCACCAGATGTCTTAGTTTGGGTTTTCATTGCTTCGATGAAACATCTGACCAAAAGCAAGTTGGGAAGGGAAGGGTTTATTTGACTTACATTTTCACATCATAGTTCATCATTGAAGGAAGTCAGGACAGGAACTCAAACAGGGCAGGAACCTGGAGGCAGGAACTGATGTAGAGACCATGAAGGGGTTCTACTTGCAGGCTTGCTCCACATGGCTTGCTCAGAACCAATCACCAGCCTAGGGATGGCCCCACCCACAATGCACTGGGCCCTCAATCACTAATAAAGAAAATGCTCTACAGGTTTACCCACAACCCTACCTTATGGAAACCTTTTATTAACTGGGGTTCCCTCCCTTCTGATAACCTTAGCTTACGTCAAGTTAGCACAAAACTATCCAGTACACTGGGTATATCAACCGCACTCCAGAGCAGACCCCATGCCTAGGAGTAGTTGGCAGTGCAAGCTCAGTGGTAGTTTCATGGACTTTGGTTTCTTTTTGTTTTCTTTTGGCATTTTTTTTTTTTTGTATTATTGGCCTTTTGCCTACCTTGATTTTTGTTTTTGTGGTCTTGTAGGGTTTTTGTTTGTTTACTTCTTTTTTGTTTTGTTTTTGGTTTTTGTTTTGAAAGACAGAGAAAGACCATAAAGTCACACAGACAGGGAGATGGGGTAGGTCTGGGAAGAGTTAGAAGGAAAAGCATGATCAGAATATACTGCATGAAACAAGGAAGTTAAAACTTTTGCCTAGGGAAAGATGGACACACAGGACTTGTGTCTGTCACACAAGCGCTTTTCTTCTCCCCATGCCAGGGCAAAGGGCTTCAACATTTATTGGGATAGTGGTGGTGATGAGGCCTCTGCCTCTCCATGGAGACGGCCCACAGCCTTTCACCAATACTACCATCCTGTGGCACACTGGGAAGCTGGAAAAGCTGTCCTCAGCCAAGCTTAAGGAAGGGGCTCCTGGAGACACACCCGAGCCCCTTGTCAGGGCCATCACTCTTGGTAAGATCTCACATGGGGGAGTCCGGGCACACCTTACCCCTGTCTACATTCTGCCCTCTGACCTGCGGCGGGTGCCTGAGCCTCAGATGAGTCTGGGCGCTGCTCTGTTCCCCACTCCAAACTCCCCCATAAACCTTTGCTTGCTTCTGCCTGAGCCCACCCGGGCAAGAGTGGACCTGCCCAGACCGGGAAGGCCCACCCTGAATCCATACACATCCCACCCTTGTCCACCCACCACCCTTGGCTATCCCTCTGCTGCTAGAGGCTGAGCCCTCCACCAGCCACCTGAGAGAGAATGAGAGACCCACCTGCACTCACTGGAAGAAGGGATGGGAAGAAGACCGAGTAAGAACACACTCAACAACAGAAAAACCAATATGACACCACCAGAATCTAGGGACTGCACACTAGCAAGATCTGAAAAGCCCAATACAGAGGATGAAGAAGAGATGGACCTCAAAAATTATCTTAGGAAGATGATAGAGTCCTTTAAAGAAGAAACAAGAAAATCCCTGAAAGAAATAGAAGAAAAAACAAGCAAAAAATGACATGGGATGGAAGAAAAGACAAACCAAAAAATTCAAGAAGTAAACAAATATCTTAAAGAATCTAAAGAAAGCCAAGAAAAACAACCAAACAAGTGAAGGAAGCACTTGAAACAGTTTAAGGCATGAAAGCTGAAATAGAAACAATAAAGAAAACACAGAATGAGGCGATGCTAGAAATAGAAAGGCTATATAAACTATCAGGAACTAAAGATGTGAATATAACCAATAGAATTCAAGAGATGGAAGAGAGAATCTCAGTTGTTGAAGACTCTTTTGAGGATATACAGTCATCAACCAAAGAAAATCTCAAGTGCAACAAATCCTTAATACAAAATATCCAGGAAATATGGGACACTGTGAAAAGGCCGAACCTAAAAATAATAGGTATAGAAGAAGGTGAAGAAACACTGCTCAAAGGCACAGAAAACATATTTAACAAAATCATAGAAGAAAACTTCCCCAACCTACGGAAGGATATGCCTATGAAAGTACAAGAAGCTTACAGGACACCAAACAGACTGCACCACAAAAAGAAGTCCCCTTGACACATAATAATCAAAACATCAAACCGTCAGAATAAAGAGAAAATATTAAAAGCAGCAAAGGAAAAAGGCCAAGTAACATATAAAGGCAGACCTATCAGAACCACACCCAACTTCTCAATGGAAACTTTGAAAGCCAGAAGGTCCTGGATAGATATCCAACAAACACTAAGGGAGCATGGATGTCAACCCAGACTACTGTACCCAGCAAAACTTTCAGTCACTATAGATGGAGAAAACAAGATATTCCATGACAAAACCAGACTAAAACAATACATATCCACAAACCCAGCACTACAGAAAGTTCTAGAAGGAAAACTCCAACCCAATGCAGATACCTACACTCACAAAAACATAGGCAATAGATAATCCAATTTTACCAAACATGAAAAGAAACAGGAGGGTGAAATGCACACACAATGACACCACCAACATTAAATCCAAAACAAACAAGAACCAACAATCAATGGACATTAATATCCCTCAATGTCAATGGTCTTAATCTGCCCATAAAAAGATACAGGCTAACAGAATGGATACAAAGATGGAATCCATCCTTCTTCTGTATACAAGAGACACACCTCAACTTCAAAGACAGGCGTTAGCTCAGAGTAAAGGGTTGGGAAAAGATTTTCCAATCAAATGGGCCCAAGAAACAAGCTGGTGTAGCAATCCTAATATCTAACAAATTAGACTTCAAACTAAAATCAATCAAAAGACATGAAGAAGGGTATTTCATACTCATCACAGGAAAAGTCCATCAAGATGAAGTCTCAATGCTGAACATCTATGCCCCAAATACGAAGGCACCCACATTTGTAAAAGAAACATTACTAAAGCTCAAATCACACATAAAACCACACACACTTATAGTAAGAGACTTCAACACCCTGCTTTTATCACTAGACAGGACCACCAGACAGAAACTTAACAAAGAAACAAAGGATCTAACAGAAGTTGTGACCCAATTGGGTTTAACAGATATCTATAAAACATTCCATCTGAACACAAAAAGAATATACCTTCTTCTCAGCGCCACATGGCACCTTCTCTAAAATTGACCACATAGTTGGCAACAAAACAAACCTCCACAGATACAAAAGCATTGATATAACCCCCTGTATCTTATCAGATCACCATGCTTTAAAGCTAGAATTCAACAACAACACAAATTGCAGAAAACCTACAAACTGGTGGAAATTGAATAACACCCAATTGCACCATTCCTGGGTTGAGGAAGAAATTAAAGACTTCCTAGAATTTAACGAGAATGTAGCCACAACATACACAAACTTATGGGATACCTTGAAAGCAGTGCTAAGAGGAAAGTTCATAGCACTAAGTGGCCACATGAAGAAACTGGAGAATAGTCACAAGAGAGAATTGACAGAAAAACTGAAAGCTTTAGAGCAAAAAGGAGCAAACTCACCAAGGAGGAGTAGATGTCAGGAAATAATCAAACTGAGGGCTGAAATAAATAAAATGGAAACTAGGAGAAAATACAAAGAATCAATGAAACAAAGAGTTGGTTCTTTGAGAAGATCAACAAGATAGACAAACCTCTATCCAAACTAATCAAAAGGCAGAGAAAGAGAGCATGCTAATGAACAAAATCAGAAATGAAAAGGGGGATATAACAATGGACCCTGAGGAAATCCAGAGAATCATCAGGTCATACGTTGAAAACCTGTACTCCACAAAATTCAAAAACCTAAAGGAAATGGACAGTTTCCTGGAGAGATATCACTTACCAAAATTAAACCAAGAACAGATAAGCAGTTTAAATTGACCTATAACCCGTAATGAAATAGAAGCAGTCATCAAAAGCCTTCCAACCAAAATAAGCGCAGGGCCAGATGGCTTCACTGCAGAATTCTACCAGAAATTCAAACAAGAGCTAATACCAGTACTCCTCAAATTGTTCCACACAATAGAAGCAGAGGGGACATTGCCAGACTCTTTTTATGAGGCTACAATCACTTTGATACCCAAGCCACACAAAGATACAACTAAAAAAGAGAACTATAGACCAATATCCCTCATGAAAATCGGTGCAAAAATACTCAACAAAATATTGGTGAATCGAATCCAAGAACACATCAGAAAAATAATCCACTATGATCAAGTAGGCTTCATCCCAGCGATGCAAGGATGGTTCAACATATGAAAATCCATCAATGTAACCCACCATAAACAAACTGAAAAAGGAAAACCACATGATCGTTTCACTAGATGCTGAAAAAGCCTTTGACAAAATTCAACATACCTTCATGATAAAGATTTGGGAATAACAGGAACATATCTAAACATGATAAAAGCAATATACACCAAACTGACAACCAACATCAAACTAAATGGAGAGAAACTCAAAGCGATTCCTCTAAAATCAGGAACAAGACAAGGCTGTCCACTCTCTCCATATCTCTTCAATATTGTACTTGAAGTTCTAGCTAGATCAATAAGACAAGAAAAGGAGATCAAAGGGATACAAATTGGAAAAGAAGAAGTAAAACTTACACTATTGCAGATGATATGATAGTCTACATAAGAGACCTGAAAAACTCTACCAGGTAACTCCTAAAGCTGATAAACACTTTCAGCAAAGTAGCAGGATACAAAATTAACTGAAAAATAACAGTAGCCCTAATATATACAGATGATAAATCCAATGAGAAAGAAATCAGAGAAACATCACCCTTCACAATATCCACAAACAACATAGAATATCTTGGGATAACGCTAACCAAAAAAGTGAAAGACCTGTACAGTAAGAACTTTGAATCTTTAAAGAAAGAACTTAAAGAAGTTACCAAAAAATGGAAAGATCTCCCATGCTCTTGGATAGGTAGAATCAACATATTAAAAATGGCAATCTTGCCAAAAGTAATCTACAGAGTCAACGCAATCCCCATCAAAATCCCAACACAGCTCTTCACTGACCTTGAAAGAACAATACTCAACTTTATATGGAAAAACAAAAAACCCAGGAGAGCTAAAACAATGCTGTACAATAAAGGATCTTCTGGAGGCATCACCATCCCTGACTTCAAGCTCTACTATAGAGCCATAGTTCTGAAAACAGCTTGGTATTGGCACAAAAATAGACAGATCAATGGAATCGAGTTGAAAACCCTGATATTAACCCACACACCTATGAACACCTTATCTTTGACAAAGATGCTAAATCTATACAATGGAAGAAAGATAGCATCTTCAACAAATGGTGCAGGTACAACTGGATTCAGACATGCAGAAGATTGAGATAGATCCATATCTGTCACCATGCACAAAACTTAAGTGCAAATGGATCAAAGATCTCACCATAAATCCAGCCACTCTGAATCTTCTAGAAGAGAAAGTGGGAGAACTAATTGGTTTGAACTAATTGGCACAGGAGACTGCTTCCTGAACATTAAACCAGTAGCACAGACATTGAGATTTTCAATTAATAAATGGGACCTCCTGAAACTGAGAAGCTTCTGTAAGGCAAAGGACACAGTCAGTAAGACAAAACGACAGCCCACAGAATGAGAAAAGATCTTCACCAATCCCACATCTAACAGAGGGCTGATCTCCAAAATATACAATGAACTCAAGAAGCTAGCCACCAAAACACCAAACAATGAAATTAAAAAGTGGGGTGCAGAACTAAATAGAGAATTCTCAACAGAGGAATCTGAAATGGCTGAAAGACACTTAAGAAATTGCTCAAAATCCTTGGCCATCAAAGAAATACAACTCAAAACAACTCTGAGGTATCACCTCACACCTGTCAGAATGGCTAAAATAAAAAATGACAATGACAATTTATGCTGGAGAGAATGTGGAGAAAAAGGAGAACTCCTCCATTGCTGGTGGGAGTGTGAACTTGTAAGACCACTTTGGAATTCAGTATGGCGGTTGCTCAGAAAAATGGGAATCAGTCTACCTCAAGATCCAGCAATTTCTCTCTTGGGCATATACCCAAATAATGCACGTTCATATAACAAGGACATATGTTCAACCATGTTCATAGCAGCATTGTTTGTAATAGCCAGAACCTGGAAGCAACCTAGATGCCCCTCAACTGAAGAATGGATAGAGAAAATGTGGTACATTTACACAATGGAGTACTACTCAGCAGAAAAAAAGCAATGGAATCTTGAAATTCACAGGCAAATGGATGGAACTAGAAGAAACCATCCTGAGTGAGGTAAACAGTCACAAAAAGACAAACATGGTATGTACTCACTCATATATGAATTTTAGACATAGAGCAAAGGATTACCAGCCTACAATCCTCTTCACCAAAGAAACTAGGAAACATGAAGGACTCTAAGGGAAAAATGCATGGACCCCAGGAATGGGAAGGGGCAGGAACTCCTGAGCTAATTGGGAGCATGAGGGTAGGGGAGAGGGAGCTGCCAGAATGAGAGGAGGAGAAGAGGAGAGGAAAGGAGGAAATAGAGGAGCGGAAATATTGAGTTGGGGGAAGAATAGAGGAGAGCAGGATGAGAGATACCATATCAGAGGGAGCCATTATAGGTGAGAGGAGAGATCTGGCACTAGGGAGATTTCCAGAGACTTACAAGGATGACACGAACTGACAATCCAGGCAATGGAGGAGAGGATAACCTAAACGCCCTTCCCCTAAAATGAGATTGATGGCTACTATTTATGCCATCCTAGAGCCCTCATCCAGTGGCTGATGGAAGCAGAGGCAGACACCCACAGCTATACACTGATCTGAACTCTGAAACTTAGTTGCAGAGAGGGAGAAATGAAGATCAAAGTGGTCAGTACCAGGCAGGTGAAACCCACAGAAACAGCTGGCCTGAACAAGGGGGAGCACATGAACCCCAGACTGCTGCCTGGGAGGCCAGCACGGGACTGATCCAGACCCCTGAACATGGATGTCAATGAGGAGGCCTCTGCACTCTAGGAGGCCCTGCTAGTTGATTAGTATGTTTCCCTGGTGTAAGAAGGGATTTTGAGAGCCCACATGAAGGGATGCACTCTTGGCCTGGACACATGGAGAAGGGCCTAGGCCCGGCCCAGGATGATGTGGTGGACTTTGGGGAGCCCCCGTTGAGGGCCCTACCCTGCCTGGGGAGTGGAGGATGGATGGGGTGGGGATAGGTTGGGGTGGGGAGGAGGGGTGGGGGTGAGTGGAGGGAGAGGGAGAAGGGATTGATATGTGAAACAAGCTTGTTCCTAATTTAAACTAATAAAAAAAATCAAAAAAACAAAAAAAAAAAGATCTCACATGGGGACCTCAAGTGTCCTATCCCCCTGTGAGGAGTGGCCTGCTTGGGGACAGCACCCTAACTATCTACAGCCCATCCTGCCCCTCTGGCCAGTGCCCTGTGGTGACTCAGGGGCCACCTCCCCATATCCACAACCAGTATTGTTGCTAAAGCCTTCTGTGAGAGGCGGGGACATCCCACAGATGTGGAGACACTGAACTGAGACTGGAGGCTGACTGATTGCAGGGTGAGGAAAGGTTGCAGGAGACAGAGAATCCCAGAGATGCAGGCTCCCCAAGATACCTTCGGAGCAAAGTCTGTGACAAGTCAAAAATGGGTCAGATCAGGAAAGCCAAAAGTTCAAACAAGGGTCGGGAGAGAGTGCACAGGGTGGTAGCCAGGAAGATTTGGTGGGTCTAGGGAGGGGCAAGTGCTCCTCTATTTGCTTCATCCTATGCTCCACCTGCATCAGCCACAGCCTTCCCCACTCACCCACCTGCTGGGCTAAGCAGGGGAGACTATCAGTTCCAACACAGCCCACCATGCTCTGCTATGGCCTAAGACAGGCTCAAGGGCCCTAGGCCTCACCTGGAGCTCTCCAAATTAAGTCCCTGACCCTCATAGCTCTTTGCTGTCCTTTGTCAGCCCACCCTCGTGGTCATTCAATGGGAAGTCCTCTCCCCAGCCCAGGATATCACTCAGTGAGTCCATCACACCACCCCCAGGACCAGGTCCCCTATCTTCTTAACCCAACAGACTTGCCTCTTATGGCCTGTCTTGCACTCTGCATCCAAGTGCACGCTTGCACGGCCCCGAGTCAACATTTGTGACTCAGAAACTGCTTGTCTTGTGGCCCAGCATTTTGTGTCCTTCTTTCCTGCCACTGGGTCTGGCAAAGGACTGTTTGTTGAAGGAATTAGGGAGCTGATGATTTGTGGGGAAGGAATTGTCTGGCCTCAATCCAATTTCACTTCCCACGCTGGTCTCCAGGGCAATAGGGTAGTTACTGAGGAAAAGAAATTAAGAGTTGGAAAGGCCAGAGGGGTTCACTCCAACTCACTGTTGTGTTTTATAGACTCATGAACTGAATGTGTTTGCTATGTTCGGAGTCCAACAGCCTGGACTGAAGAAAGGGAGATGGTGAGGGGTGGGGGTTGCCAGTAGAGCCTGAGACGACCCTTTGGCTCAGCGGTTGCAGGGTGGGGTGAGCTGAGGAGTGAGCAGGAAGGAATCTAAACTCACTCTTGGATTCAGGTGGATGAAGCAAGTGGTTGAGATGACAGATGTAGGGGGAACAGGCCAGACTTTCTGAGCCAGGACAGTAAACCGAGAGGGTGGCGATTGCTCTCAGTCTTGTTCCATGCCTTAGATGAGTCCTGCTCTTGTGACCTGCCTTTCTATGACACAGTGGATACCCAGAGATGCCTGAGTATCCAGCTCTCCTGTTTGGGCCAAAGCTGAAGATTTGGGATCATTCACTCTCTGAAAAAGGCAGTATGGAGCTGCACCCACCTCTCTTCCTTAGCCACGAGTAGGTACTACTAGCAACGCGGACAAGTCTTGTGCTGGATTTTAAGCACAGCGTTGGGGGACAGAATATTTGTTTAACTATGTAAAGATGCGCTGCGTTTGTTTGTTTTGCAGAGTATTTGCTTAACTATGCAGACTGTGGTGCATTTGTTTATGCTGCAATTGTCTACTTGTGTGAAAATGTTCACCTTGCCTGCCTAAGGCACGTGATCGGTGTAATAAAAATCTGAATGGCCAAAAGCTAGACAGAGGAGAGATAAGTGGGACTGGTGGGCAGAAGGAAAAGGGGAGCCAGTCAGCTGGGAGCCAGCCAGCCAGCCAGCCAGACAGACAGACAGAAAGACAGACAGACAGACACAGAGGAAGACACACAGGAAAATAGGATGGACAGTACATAGATGAGGTAGATGAGCTTCGGGGCAGCACATAGATTAATAGAAATGGATTAATTAAAGTTAAAAGAAAAACTAGTTAGAAATAAGCCTAAGCTAAGGCTGAGCATTCATAATCAGTAATAAGGCTCCATGTCATGATTTGGGTACTGGCTGTCTAAAAAACGCCTGCTATAACACAGCTTGTTGGGGGGGGTAGCTGTATTGGGGACTGGCTGTCTAAAAAAGCCTGCTATAACACAGCTTGTTGGGGGTGTGTGTGGCTGTATCAGTCATGGTTATCTGGAGGAACAGAACCAATGGATGTGTGTGTAAAATATTTAATCAGATTATGTTAAACAGTAACAACAGCTGTCTCACACCTGAGATGCTGCTGAGAACCCTGTATTTATCTGATCTTTGAGGCTGCATGCCTCAGTAAAGGGAGTGTTTCTGTAGAGGCTATCTCTCACCAGGGAGGCCAGAAATCGGACAGTTTCTTGGTCCACCAGGCTATGTGCTTCAGCATCCCCAATCTGGCACCATACCCTGGAGGTTCCTGGGGAGACATTGGTCCTCAGTCCATGGTAGAAGCCTTGTGATGCTGGTTCTAACATCAGTGAGGGCAGCAGCAGCAGCAACGTGGTGTATCAACCCAGTGGTGACAGGAAAGGCCACAGTGTGGTGGATACATTACTTACGATTCATTAAAGCTTGCCTGAGGATTCAGAAAGCAAAGTCAGCCTCAAGCTATAGAGATCGGGCAGTGGTGATATGTACCTTTAATCCCAGCAGCCAGAAGCTAAAAGTGGTAGTGCACACCTTTAATCCTAGCTAGGACTCAGAATTAAGAGGTAGACACATCTCTGTGAGTCCAAGGCCACCCAGACCTCCACAAGATTGATCCAGTTCTAAAGAGAAACAGTTCACACAAAGATGATCTCAGCACCTGGGATCACACACCTTTAATCCCAGCACTAGAGGGATATAAAAGATAGGAGCAGGATCTTCAGTAGTCAGTATCAGGATTTAATTCTCCAGGCACATTGAGGATAGGAAGACACTGAAGTCTCAGGATTCTCCAGCCATGCTGAGGAGAGGATGGAAGTCTGGGATTGCAGTCTGAGGTTTGGTAGAGTCAGGATCACCTTTCAGTCTGAGGTAGAGTAAGAGCTAGTGACTGGCTGCCTTGCTTTTCTGGTCTTCACCTTGAAACTTGAACCCCAGTATTTGTCTCTGGATGTTTTATTTTTTGTGTTACACCAGAGATCAAGGGAGGAATTACCTTCCTTCCATCTTGCCACTCAAAGATAATTTTTAAAGGTTTATTCATTGTGTGTGTATGAGCGATTCGCTTGCCTATATGTATGCACATGTGACCTTCACGCCTACAGAGGTCAGAATAGGGCTTGTGATCTCCTGGGACTGAAGCTACAGAACATGTGACCTGCCGTGTGTGAAGGCGGGGTAGTAATGAGTTCACTGCACCCAAGATAAATGATAAATGGGTGTTTAATTGGGGAACAACTTACACAGATAATAGTAAAGAACCGCCACGGACTTCCTGCTCCAGAAGATGCAGTCTCCGCCCTCCCGATGTGATCTGTGACCAAAGAGAGAAAGCCTGCCCTGACCTTCTCTACCTTCCTGTCACCTGAAGCCACTCCCAAAGGCTTCAGAAACACAAATTCACTGGCAAGATGAGATGCTGCTATACATGCAGGTGCTGGGAACCAAACCCAGATCCTCTGGAAGAACAGTCAGAGCTCTTAACCACTGAATCATCTCCACAGCCCTGTACCATACACCTTTTAATATGGGCTACCAGAAAATGCCACTCACACTCAGGGTGGGTCTTCCATGTCAGATAAAACAATCAGAACAGTTCCCCAGTTTATTCTAATTTGTGTCAAGTCCACCTTAAATTGGCAGCATGCAAACACCCAGGATGCTTGTCAACACTACCATGAACTTGTGCACAGGTATGGTGTTCTGTTGGCACCATCTATATCAGCCCCATGTTGCTATGCCATTTGTCATGGACTGATGTCTTTGGGGCTGTGATCAGAACCAGCTGAACAGCCCTGGGTCCTTTCCTGAGTGGGGGAGTGTGGATGAGGGAAGGCTAGCTATCCAATGGCCTTAAAGAAAAGACAGAGACATCATATCATAACAGGAGGGCAGTCAGTTAATACTGAAAGTGTCCAGTTTATTGATGCATCACCTTAAGTAACCATCCAAAGGTGGAGGCAATGGCAGAAGACATCTATTATCATGTATCAAGGGCAGATAGCAATTACTGCCCTTAATCTAAAGACACTCCTTTTCTGCATGTGCTAAGGCCTTCAGGCACTCCATCCCAGCACATCTTACGAGCCTTCAGGGTGGGTATTGAACTTGCCCTGGTCCAAGTCTATTGTCATTTAGATAGGATCTATTCATCACAGAGGCCAGGACATCCTGCAGCCATTAGCAGCCATCTTAAAGACAATAGAAATTGAGGCTCTCTTGAACTTGGCAGGGTGGAATAGAATTCTCCAGAGGCACTATGTCACACTTGCTTCAAGGTGGAAGTCACCAGATGTCCATCAAGGGGGGGGGATGACAGTGGCCTTCCCCACTACCACCACTATTTAACTTTAAATGAATGAAATGGAGCTAGAGAGGCTAGGCTCACAACCAGGATGTCAAAATAAATGACAGGCTGAGTTGCACTACAAGGGAGGGTGGCCCTTGGGAAAACACTGTGTTCCATGAGAGCAGTCAGATCTAGAAGACTGCACGATGATGGTTGTTTTCCAGTGAAGTGTCTTCAGCAGGCAAGTGCACTCGGGAAGACGAGGACTGGTGGCCCCTGGGGCTCAAGAGCACGGGGTTAGATGAGTGGCTGGGACTGACAGTTGAGTGATGGCACTAAAGCCACTTCATATGGGTGAGTCTGAGTTCCAGTAATAATGCTTCAAGGGTGGAGGAAAACCAGGCCCTTGGCTAAAACACCACACTGCAGCTGCAATGTCCTGACCTAAGTTCTCTCAGCCCTTCCTTCTGTGGACATGGTCTAGGCTGCTCTGTCTGTGTCAGATCAGAGCTGGTGGCTAGGAATAATCGCTTTGTGGGCTCAAGAGAGGCAAGGAGGTAGCATGGCCAGGTGCCCTGCCTCAGCTGGCCAGAGACAGTAAGGAGAGCAGAGCTGAGTAGGAGGAGCAAAGGAAGATAGTCCCTGGTATGTGCGACTCCCTCCTTGCACCCAAGCAAACTCCAGGGGTTTCTCTGTACCAGTTCCTTCCTGGGAGTCTCCAATCATGTGCCTGCTGCTTCTTCCTTTGAGAGGATACACAGGGAGGGCTTGTTTCAGCCTTGTGGAGGCTGGATGACCAAAGCTGGGGCTCTTCTGGCATCTTCTGAGACAGGTGTGAGGGACTGAAGCCATGGGGACATTTGTTCTCCTGACCCTGAACTGGCTGGCTGGTGCACCTGCAGCTGGTTTTCTGTTTTAATATCTGCAGCTCTTTGGACATTGATGGTCCTGGACAATGGCCAAGACTAGGTTAGAAGGGACGGGGCCCAACTCTAGAAGCTAGGGAGGGCTATGTTTAGATTCTCAATGGTGGCCTCATCTCAGAAAGGGTCTTAGTCCGCAGGACTTGAAATCCTGGGTCTCAGAACCTCAGTGTAGCTTTTCTTGACAGGCAATGACTTCAGGAACATGCTAATATATAATGGAGTCATGAGGATGGACCCTAATACAATGGGACTGTGTCCTCAGAGGAACAAGAGGGTGTGACACAAAAAGATGACCCTGTGGGGATACCAGAGAGAATTCTCCACCTGCAAGCCAAGGACAGACCTTAGGAGAACCAAACTTGGCACACACCAAGATGTAGAAGAGAGCTTTCCTATATACTCCACAGCCAGGGGCAGACACGGGTTACACAGTGCCTGCTGACACACCGGTCAAACATTGCTAACTCCTGGGCACTTAGATCCGTTAACCACCACCTCAATTAGGAGATAGAGTCATAACGAAAGTGGACTTATTTCTAGTCAGGCCAAACTGGGGCAGGGGCATGGATAGAATTCTAGTCTTCTGTCATCACCTGACACCCCTTCTTATATGCCACAGAAACCCAGATGGTGTTATCAGTTTAACTGTGAGATGGGTTAACGGGGGCAAAGGGGCCTGGGTGTCAGGTGTCCTTCATCCATAAACTGTTCCAGTGGCAGTTTTGATTCAAGTCCAGGCTGACAATACTTTCAGTTTGACAGTACTTGACAATACTCAAACTTTCTCATTTTGAAAAGGGGCAAAGAATCAGGTGTCAGATCTGAGATTCTCAACCCATTCCAGGCCTGGAAGAGTTCTGTGCCTTCGATCCAGTCATCCCTCTGATAGGTGAGGTGTAGAAGCCTATAGCAGCTTCAGCTCTAACCTCTGAATGCCTGTTATATGCATTGATTTCACAGGTGAAAACTGGTGATTGCCTGAGAGCCACAGGGAGGGGCACGAGTTTCTTTAGAATATCGTCTCCCCACCAGCAGTGCTTCTCAGCTCCACCATGATAATAATGAGTCCTCAAAACTGTGAACAAGCCCCCAACCAAATGCTCTCCTTTATGAGAGCTGCCCCCTTCACGGTGTCTTTTCACAGCAACAGAACACTAAGTAAGCCATAGGAGAGCAGATTTATTTGGGCTCAGGGTCTCACAGGGTTCAGTCCGATTGCTAGACCCCATGAGGCGGAAGATTCTGGCCAGGCGTTGCTCACTTCATGGAATCCAGGTAGGAGAGCTAAGGACTGGGGTAGGGAATAGGCTAGAGTCCTAATATATCCTACTAAGGCATGTCTCCATCTGCTTTTTCCAGATAGGCCCCAGCTCATCAAGATTTCCCTCCCCGTACCAGATAGCACCATCAGCTGGAGACCAAGATTTCAATGTGAGCATTGGGGAACATTTAAGATCCAAATCACATGAAGCTCCGTCTTCATTGGCTTCCTAAATCAATGTTCCTCTTCTATTTTTCCTGGGGTCTCCAGCCATTGTTCTGGGACTGACCCCAAGCTGGGAGGACCTCATCCTTACCTCTCCACATCCACAATGGTGCTGCTTCTAAATGAAGACGTAGGCACAAGTTCCAGGAATTAGGGCTGAGTGTGTCTTTCAGTGGACCCCAGCACCCAGGTGACCTCAGCAGCCCCCAGAGCAGCAATATGCCTGGCTAGGCATGTGTGTCAGCCCCAGTCAGGTCATCTGCTGCATGTTAGTGGTACCAGAGAACACAGGAGTCGAGGGAATTGGACCATCACCTGTGCTTCGGTCAGGAGGCTCTTCCTGGGTTTGACTTATGGCTCCAAGTCTGCTAACGGGCATTGTTGGTACAGTGGTGAAAATGGCTGCTTTCCAGTTCTGCTAAGGGCGGGGGCCAAGGAGAAGACACCCATAGGGACAGGGCTTTAATGAGTAGATCAGAAAGAGGCATATGAAATGCATGATTTATGAGTGTGCACAGGCGGGCGGCCCTGAAGCTTTGGGAATAAGACTTATTCTCTTCAAGTAGAGCCTTGCAAACCTCGTTTCTGGTCCTCCCTGGTTTGGGGGGACCCTCCCTGAGGACTGTGCAGGGTGGCCCCAAATAGTGAACAGAGAACAGAGTCACCACCATTAGAGGGAAGTGTAGGAAGCCCCTAAGTGTGTCTTCAAGTAAGCGCACCCAGAGATTTTTAGTGTGGCCTTTGCCTGTGTCCTTACCTCCAACAGTGGTGAGTACACAATATGAAATCTACCTTGGGGGTGGTACTGCCCTCAGGAGCCCAAGGTGAGGCAGTGGGGTAGGGACCAACCCTGGCATGCCATACCCTCCATAAACACATCTCTGTCCCAGGCTGAGCGTGAATGGAGGTCACTCTTTGCATTCCTAATTTGCCTCTGATGATTCATAATTCAGATGCTGCTGCCCTAAATAACAAGTCTGTTTGGTCCTCATGAAGATGGGCGGGTGGTCTGGGCTCTTTCAAGAAAACCCATAAAGGCTCAGTTTCTCTCCAATCCCACTGAGTTCTGCTCTCCCGAGTCACTTCTCAGTTCCCCGAGAATAGCATGTTTGGAGCAGAAAGACACAGTAAAAGCGAAGAAGAAAATTAAATATGAAAATTTAATTAAATTCCTCTTTGATCACTCTTCTCAGAATCGATGGGGTGGGGTGCCGCTATTCAGTCTCAGATCGCAGATATCTTGAGAGATGGATTGGACAAGGTGAGAGGAGATGCGGATCTTCTGATGCCCACACCAACCCCCAGCTGTCAAGGCTCCTGGGAAGAACGACCAATGGCCTTCTCTGCTGTTTTGTGTTGTGTTTTTACTTTGGGGCCATTTCTCCTTTGTCAAGGCTCACAAGTCAAATGATCTTTGTCCTTCCTCTCAGCGCTCCAGACTGGGCATAGTGCCTCAAAACTGGTTGAAGCCATCAACAGTTAAAAGGCCAGACAACTTTGGTCCTTATTTTCCAGGTTCTGGAAAAGGGGTGGTTTTCCTTTCCAAAAATCTTCACAAATATTTCAATGGGCATATGACAATTGTTCTTGTTTATGGGCTGTATGGCGGTGGTTTATCTGAAAGGTGCCTTTGGTGTGAATGATCAAACTGGTGTAATCTGGATTGTGTGTGTGTGTACGTGTGTGGTATGTGTACGTGTGTATGTACATACATGTGTGTGTGTGTGTGTGTGTGTGTGTGTGTGTGTGTGTGTGTGCATGTATACATGTGTGGTATGTGTACATGTGTGTATGTACACATGTATGTGTGCACATGTGTACATGTGTGCTGTGTGTACATATGTACGTATACATATGAGCATGTATACACATGTGCTTGTGTGTGTGTGCATGTGTACATGTATGGTATGTGTGCGTGTGCATGTACACACGTGTGTGTGTGCGCGTGTGTGTGTGTGTGTGTGCGTGCGTGCGTGCGTGCGTGCGTGCGTGTGTGTGTGTGTGTGTGTGTGTGTGTGTGTGTGTGTGTGTGTGTGTGTATGTGTATACATGTATGGGTGTCTTTCCTCACTCTCTGTTTCATTTTTTGAAACAAGGTATCTCACTAAATCTGGAGCTCATTACTTCAGCTAGACTAGATGGCCAGAACCCTCCAGGGATCTGCCTGTCCCTGTCTCTGCGGGGCTGGGGTGATAGGCTTGACACTGGCACACCAAGCTTTGTGGAGATCAAACTCTTTCTTCATGCTAGCCCTTTGCCTGATGAGACATTTCCCCAACCCCAGCTTTTTTTTGAGCCAGCTCCTCCATCTCACTGTGGATGACACAAGCCGTAGGTACATCAGCTCCACCCCTGAGCCATGTCACCTCTCAACAGATGGAGCCCAGAACATCTTAATAAGCAGAAATATATAATACACACATATGTGCAATGCATTTGTGTGTATACACACCATGAGCACAGAGACTTACACAAGCATGTATGCACACATGGTGGGATATGATACCAAGGGGCTCTCCAGGCAGTGTCACCGGGCTCTGTGTGACACTGGAGTCGGGTGTGAGCCCTGCCCTGTGGGAACTCCACAGCTTTGTCCAGGACAGGTGGGGCCACAGAGGATGATGAAGCACAGCAAAGAGGCCTGTGAGGAGGAGGGCAGCCGTGTGGAGCTCATGAGGAGATAACAGAGTTCAAGTTTCCTGTGAAATGATCCTGGAGAAGACACTTTGCTAAGCAAATCATGTTGAAAAGAGGTTCAGGGGCATTGTTAAATTATTAAAAGGGTCAATTTTTACTTAGCATTTTGGAAGCATTGTTTGTCTGTGATTAATATAACATTACAAACTATTTTAAACCATTGCTCCAGGGTCCATGTCTCTGAACAGTTCCATTGGACAACATTTTTACATTAGTTTGAAAGAAGGACCTATATAGGGAGGGACAACTTTTTATTCCCGAAAGCCTGGATTTTGGCGGATTCTGATTGGCATTTTTTTTTCCTACAAGATCATGTAAGAGAGAAACTCTTGTGAATGTATGTCAGTCAGCTTTCTGTTGTTGTGACAGAAAACCCTGGGGTGAAGAAGCCCAAGAAAGAAAAGTTTCTTTTCCCTCACGGTTTCAGAGGTTTCAGTTTATGACTGTCCGGCCCTTGTATTAGTTGCTTTTCTTGTCACTGTGATCAAATACCTGACAAAAAGTAACTTAAGGTTACTGTGTTTGAGGAGACACAATCTGTCATGGTATTCAAGACCACTGGCCACAGACAGGAAGCAGAAAACAGATAGGAAATGGGGTCAGGGTAGCAAAGCTCAAGTGTCACCTCCCAGTGACTTACTTCCTCCAATTAGACCCCACCTCCAGACCTGTCTGAAGTTGGGAACTAAGTGTTCCAGCATATGTATATATGTGTGTGTGTCAGGGGGGGGGGTGCTTGCATTAAATAGCAACGGCCCCGATGCCTTGGGGTCTGTGTGAGGAAGAGCTTCACAGAGGGAATAAGTGCAAGAACAGGGCAAACAGGCTCCTATCAAGGCAGTTAGGATAGGAAGGAGGAGGAAACATCGTCCCAGCAATCCCTTCAAGGGCGTGACCCCAGTGACCTAAAGACACCGCCACCTGCTAACAATACCACAAGCTGGACTGACCACAGCCTCAGGACACTCTGGAGTCCAACTGTACAGTCAGTAAACAGCCCACTCCAAATCTTTCCTTGTATGGGGGGGGGTCTCAGGAAGTATTTGAAAAGGGATGGCCAGAGCGTGTGTCATGTGTGTCACAGTCACGCTTTGTGTCTGCTTTGCTGAGAGAAGAATGTTCATGCACTTGGGTAAAATGATTGCCAGGTGTGTTTGTGGGTGTTGCTTCCATCATTTGACTGGGCATTTGACGACGTAGTGCCCAGTGTGGATGGAGGAAGGGGAGGGGCTTATTTTCAGTGTCTGACTGCTCCCTGGGGCGTTATCCACACCGCCCCCATCTTAGCAGTCTCCTTGTGGCTCTCTGCACCTTCACGGTACACTCCCTTGCTTCTCAGACCTCTCTGCTCAGAGTTCCTGGACCTCCATCTTGTGGCTGCCAATTCCCGCAATAAACACTCTCCTCTTCCTCCTCCTTCTGCCTTTCCCTCTCCTCCTCTTCCTCCTCTCTTCCCTCATTTCCTCTTCCCTGTGTGTTTAAGTCCAGAAACTTTTGGAGATTCCTGAGATAGTTGGCTTAAGTCACTTGTCATTTCTACCAGATTCTGTTATTTAAATAAGGAACACACACACACACACACACACACACACACACACACACACACACACACACCACACCACACCACACACACACACATGAGAGAGAGAGAGAGAGAGAGAGAGAGAGAGAGAGAGAGAGAGAGAGAGAGAGAGATTTGGGGTGAAAGGAAATGGACTTTATGTGAGAGTTTGGACCACATCCAATGTCTTGCATTGTGTTGGTTAACAGTCTTGGTAAGATGACCTATGACCACGGCCTTCTTCCTGAGTGGCACCAGCTGTAAGCCTCAACAAGAACCCCTTTTTAAAGAGGAGGCTGGGTGAGTTCCTCAGAATTCAGCATGAGAAGATTTGGAACAAAACTTAACATGAAAAATATATAGTCCTCTTTGTGCCGAATGGATGCAGCTTTCCGCCCATGTCCCTTTTCTGATGCTGTTAGAGGTCCCTAGGAGACATCTTCATTTCTGAAATCTTGGGGACACCCACAAGGGGCTCAGGCATCCACTTGCTCAACTGTGGTGGCCAAGCACTGGGTGGCTTACATGGCGGAAGCTGGATCCTTAAGCCCCAGAGGCCAGAAGTGTGGGGGTGATTGGGGAGACCCCACTCCCTCATGGTGCCTGTGAGGTGGAGTCACAGCTAGGTCTCCGGTTGTCAGGAAACAGGCTTCCATCTCGTCTTTGATTCAAACAAAACTGCGTTAAGACTGACCTCAGGTAGCTTCACCAAGGGAATGGTGTGGCCATGGGGTGCACTGAGCTTTGCAAACCACTTTAATGTGGACGAAGTTTCTGTCCCACCTGGTCCCACAGCCGTTTAGTCACAAATAAACACACAGAGAGTTATATTAATTATAAACTGTTTGGCCCATGGCTCAAGCTTCTTACTGGTTAGTTCTCTCTTAATTATTAACCCGTTTCTATTAATCTATGTATCTCCACATGGTCTTGGCTTACCAGAGAGTGTCCAGAGTGTCCAAGAGTCTTATCTTCCAGGGAGCTACATGGCATCTCCCTTGTGAGTCTCTGAGTTCCTCTTATCAGCCTTCTCCTAGTCTGGTAGCCTTGCCTATACTTTCTGCCTGGATACATCCTTCCTCTCCATTGGCTGAAGCAGCTTTATTTATCAGCCAATAAGATAAATATATATTCATAGCATACAGAAGGACATCCCCACATCACTTAAAGGAACTTGTAGAGTGTCAGATTGAACAGATGTAATGGAAGCAAGGCAAACATCATGGGATGTCCCCTGTTCTCTCCTGAAGCTGTCTCTAATTGCTGCTGGTGGCAGGGGAGGATGCCACAGGATGGGACACATGGCTTGGGTACCAGAAACTCCAGAGATGTGATGAAGGCCGGTGGCTTTCTGAAGAACCCCGTGCAGGGGATGCTGGGACATGCCTCCAGCTGCAAATCCTTTTCCAGGCTAAGCTCTTTCAAGGGTGGCTGGATTTTTCAGTAGGCTGTGTGCCTGGGAGTTGGGGTCTAATTCGACGTGATGAAAACGAACAACAACACTTGGGGTCACGTGTGTTGGCAGTTGTGTGTTCTGCTGTGTGACTCTGATGCCACTGAGAATGCCGCCCAGCTCTGCTGGCTACTGTATTCTCCACAGCCCATTCCCCATGTGAAGCACAGCATTGGCCAGTTCTCTGGAAATCCTTATCTTCTCATTTTTACCTACAGTGAGGAACAAGAAAATTATTCCCAAACCACTGTTTGAAAACCGTGTTTATAAATAACTAATTCATCCTCTCTGGGCCCTAATTTCCTTGTCCCTGAAAAAACAGGGAGAGGTCTTCCCCTCAACCCTGTTGGGAAGATGAGGGAGGTCTGTATGTGTGATGGTCACCTGAGTGTGATGGTGACCACTGGAGGAGGCAGCAACATAGCCAGCTGTTCTGCTCAGTGCTGATGGCCGGTTCTCTGAATTAGACATCCATCAGTAATTTGGATGGTGGGGTACTGTGGGACCCTCAAAAGCCGCGCTTGCCTGGAATGAATACTCAGTAGTATGGCCCTCTGCTGTCATCATGGCTCCCTCCCACAATGTTTCTACTCTGTGGCCTCAGTTTCTCCATCCATCACAGCACCTACCTTATAAAGAGGCAAGAGCACCTCTTTTCTGGGAAAGCCGGCTGTCTTGTTAGTGGTGGCTTACAGTTTGTCTGTTGCACAGTCTGGCAAGGATGGACAGCCATAGATCATGCTGTCTTCTGAGTGTCCCATGAATCCTCCACATGCATCCTGCAGTGGGTCTAGTTCTATCAACTCTTTGATATCTTGACAATGATTTGTTCAATTCTTACTTTTGTTGAGCGTCTTAATTTTTTTCTATTGAGCTATGCATCCCCCTACTCCCTTTCCCTCCACCCTTGTGTCCTGATTTTCTTAAAATAAAATATTCTATGTGAAGGACAATAATAGAATATGAAGCAAATATTTATTGTGCTTAAACGTAGTAACATCGGGGCTGGAAAGAGGGTCCAGTGGCTAATAGAAGACTCTCAGCAGGTTGAGCCCAGGCAAGTTGGACAGAGAGCCACACTTCTCATCTCTACAGAGCCAACAAGGACTGGGACAGTTAAAATCAGTTAATGTAGACCAGCTGTCCAGAAGACACAAGGTCACCCAGGCAAGAAGCATTGTACCCTGAGCATTCATGTATTAGTAGGGGATTTGAGCCAAGGGGGAGGAGTGTGCAGACGCCAGCATTGGCTCCATCAGATCTGGTATGAGTTCTATTGGTTACTTTTGTGTGACAGTGGCCAAGTCATTAACCTTTAAAAACTCTTGTCACCTCACCTATGAGCTGACAAAAATGTCAATGTCCCATTCTTGAGATGACTGATTTCTGAAACAAACTTGGTAAACAAGAAGAAGGGATGCTTTTCCTGATAGATTCCTATATGTGAATGTGTGGTAGTTTGAATGCAATTTGCCCTCATAGCCTCATAGGCAATGGCACCGTTATGAGGTTTGGCCTTGTTGGAGGAAGCATGTCACTGTTGAAGAGGGCCTTGAGGTCTCATAAATGCTTAAGCTATGCCCAGTGAGACAGTTCACTTCCTGTTGCCGCCTGACCAAGATGTAGCCAGTACCATGTCTGCCTGTGTGATGCCATGTACCACCATGATGATATTGGATTAGACCTCTGAAACAGTAAGCTGCCTCCTCAATTAAATGTTTTCCTTTATGAGAATCGCCATGGTCATGGTGTCTCCTCACAGCAATAGAAACCCTAAGATAGCATGTGTGTGTCCACACACAACAGTATGACATCGTTCTGGCAAAAAAATAAACATCACCATAGCATGATTGTCGCCAGCCATCAGGGTCCAAAACAATGCTCACTTTTCTATCACAGAGAGGCTTGCTTTTCCCTGACTTCAGTTCCTGTGCTTTGTACAGTGTGGCGGGGTAGGGATGGATAGCAAAGGGGTTATCTTAGTCAGGATTTCTATTGCTATGAAGAGACACCATGACAATTCTTAAAAAACAAAAAACAAAACAACAACAACAAAAAAAACCATTTAATTGTGGTGGCTTGCAGTTTCAGAGGTTGGTCCATTATTACGACAGTGTGCATGCAGACATGGGACTGGAGTGGTAGCTCCATTTTGTGGGCAATATGAAGGGGACTGTGACACTGAGCAAAGCTTAAGCAAAAGACCTCAAAGCCCATCTCCACAGTGACACACTTCCTCCAACAAGGTCATACCTATTCCAACAAAGACATACCTCCCAATAGTGTGGCTCCACTTAAGGGGCCATTTTATTTCAGACCACCACAGAGGGTTCTGTAACTTTTACTGCAGTTCATCACTCTCTGTAAATGTCATGTCCCACTGTTCATTATGGTTTTCATCTCTTACCTTGTGGTAGTGTAAAGCTGATCTCGGGTATACATGTAAGGGAAGTTCATGGTGCATGCTGGGTTGGGCCCTTCTTAGCACCATCCAATTCACTGTGGCATGAACAGGTCCCCTGAACAACGGGGAGCAAGAGTGGCTCCTAATGAGCATGCCACCTGGTTCTTCAGCCTTTAGTCTTGGCTCTCTGCACACGGAGCCCAGTAGAAACCATGGGATGGCAGCAAGAGGTGGAAATGGCCATTCCTTGCAAAGTGCCACTCCAAACCATCAGCAAACTGTGCTCATGCTTTTCTTATCACTTTGACAAAATACCTGATACACAACAACTTCAGCAAGGAGAGTTTATTTCTGTTCAGAGTCCCAGGTATAATCTGTCATGGTGGGGAACTATGTCCATATATATATATATATATATATATATATATATATATATATATATATGTTTCTCTTATTGGTTGATGAATAAAACACTGTTGACCAATAAGGCAGGAAGATAGGCAGGGGTAAGGAGATGAGCAGGGGGAGTCTCCCAGAACAGTCGCCATGCAACGACTTGGAAGAAAGGACATGCACCAGGAATTCTGTGGTAAGATAAGACCGTGTAGATATACATAGATTAATAGAAATGTGTTAATAATTAAGGCAGAGCTAGCCAGTAAGAATCCCTAGTCACCGGCCAATAATTTTATAACTAAAATGGCGTCTGTGTGCTTATTTGGGGCTGAAGCGGCTGCAGGACCAGGCAGGATGAAGAAATCTCCCACACTAAGGGAAAGCCTGGTGTTCACAGTCAGAAAGCAGAGAGGGATGAATGAAGGTTCTAGGCTCACTTTACTTTTATGCAGACAACATTTAGGATGGATTTTCCCATCTTTATTAGCTAACATAATTAACTTAATTAATTTATTAGTTAATCCCTCGAAAACACACCCAGAGAGCTGTTTCCATGTTGATTCTAAATTGACAATCAAGATGCAAACACTGCGAGTAGCTGTCCCCTCTTCTGGTGTACTCTATGCTGTCTGTGATTGTCGGCTGTGGGCTGACTTGTTTGTTGGACATGAGGCCCCTAGTGTTCATGCTGAGCAGGGGATGGACCCCATCTCCTCAATTACCACTGAGCTCCAGGGCCCAGGGTGCTATGCCCTACTCTACCAATGTTCAGCAGGTCACGGTCTCATTTGGCGGAGCTCTTCACCCTGTACGCACCCAGCACAGGACAGGGATGTGTGTGTGCGTGCGTGTGTGTGTGTGTGTGTGCGCGTGCGTGTGTGTGTGTGTGTGTGTGTGTGTGTGTGTGTGCGTGTGTGTGTGTGTGTGTGTGTGTGCGCGTGTGTGTGTGTGTGTGTGTGCGTGCGTGTGTGTGTGTGTGTGTGTGTGTGTGTGTGTGTGTGTGTGTGTGTGTGTGTGTGTGTGCGTGTGTGTGTGTGTGTGTGTGCGTGTGTGTGTGTGTGTGTGTGTGCGTGTGTGTGTGTGTGTGTGTGTGTGCGTGTGTGTGTGTGTGTGTGTGTGTGTGTGTGTGTGTGTGTGTGTGTGTGTGTGTGCGTGCGTGCGTGCGTGCGTGCGTGTGTGTGTGTGTGTGTGTGTGTGTGTGTGTGCGTGCGCGCTGATGGAAACCTATCCAGTAGCTCTGATTGGTGGGGCAGTGACAGGATGACTGGAGCTTCAGTGCTCCAGTCACCTGGCCTATGTGGGGGCACAAGAGCTCAGCATGAAGCTGAGCAAGGTAATTCTCCAAGGAGTAAACATTAAAATCGACAACAAAGGCACAGAAACAGCAGGCAGACACAGGGACCTCAGGGAGCCTGCAGCATGTGCCACCTGCCAGATGGGAGCCAGCTGACCCAGTTTGCAGGGAGCTGCACTGCTAGGAGCAAAAGTTGCCTAGTGTTATAGACAGTAAGTGACTTTGGAGTCTGCTGGGGCTGAAGATGCAGCCAGGACATCTTTGATAGCTTGTGCTTCTCAGAAAAAGATGGCTGAGCTAGAACCAAGCTTGCTGGAGGTCCCTAGAAGGTCATGTGACTGAGAGAACAGCTGCCATTGGGTCATGGAAGTGACATATGGCCAAGACAATAACTCCCATGACTCTCAGAGTGTCTCATGACTGAGAAGGTTTCCATTGGCTACGAGGAGTCATGTGACTGAGCAGAACATTTCTGTTGGTTCCCAGAAGTGTCACGTGACCCAGACTACAGACATCATTGATTCCCTTAAGAGCCATGTGATTGAGAACACAGAATCCATTGGGTTTTGGAGATCGTACAAAGGCAACAGCAAGTGTTCCCTGAGGGGCAGAAGTGAGGCTCACCCTCATGGACTCCAGCATAACAGGGGATGTGTTTCTGCTTGAACCAAACTCCAGAACTCAAGACAGGAGCCCCATTCAAGAGATGTTGGGCGCAGGAGAGGGCTATGTCACCTGTCAGTCATAGGATGACTCAGCAAGGGGAAGGAGCAGTTTCCATATTTGCATACCTGATGCTAATGAGATGCACACAGAAGCACCTTTGAAACATTCACCAACAAAAGGAACTAAATATACCCATCCAATTTCACTTCACAATAAAATGTCAAAAGAAAGAGAGCGAGCGAGTTTTGATATTATTACTTTGAACTTTCCCTGGTTGCACTCCCTGGTAGCATGACATTTACTGGGGAAAGACACAGGGCTGGGGGTTGGTACTCTGGCACACTGTTAGCTTCCGATTCCCCGGACTTTAATCCTCAGACCCACCTAGAACTACGGGAGTCTAGGCTAAAGCTGGTCCTTTTGCTTCAGAACCAGTAGTGTAGGTGCTCCAGATGGACAGGTGGCCACATTCTCAGTTTTGTTGGCTTTGTAGGTGACTCTGGAGAGGACCTCTAAGGAGGTCTGTCTCCTGTGGATAGGATTGGCAGGGTCTCTTGGTCACATGGCCCTGGCTTTGCACCATTGCTGTCGCTGTTTCAGCTGTGTCTGTTCTCAGCCCTCTCACAAGGCTAATGTTTCCTGCTGAACACAGGACATGGTGCCCACATGACACGCTGCCCGGCTTCCCGAAGGGAGATACTCTCAAAAGTGAGTTTTCCCAGAGGCCCAGGCAGCTGCAGTGAGGCTGAGAATAACACTACTTGGAAAGCCCAGAATGTCACTTCTGTGTTCCACGCAAGCTGTGGGTTCCTAGGGCCTGCAACAGTCCAAAGATAGGAAAACAGGCTCCAACTCTCCATGGAAGGAGCAAAGTGCCTGCCCATCTTCAGCCTGTCACTCTCAGAGACTCGACCACCTGTTGAATCACACCAGGGCCCAGGTACCCTGGGAACTTTATCATTAGCCCCATGTGAGTAGCTTGTCTGTGTGTGTGTGTGTGTGTGTGTGTGTGTGTGTGTATGTATGTGTGTCTGTGTGTGTGTGTGTGTGTGTGTGTGTGTGTGTGTGTGTGTGTGTGTGTACGTGTATGTAAGTGCATGTGTGTATTCAGAGGCCAGAGAACAACCTCGAGGGTCCTTTCTTAAGAATCCATCTGTTCTGGCTTTTTGTTTGTTTGTTTTGGAGACAGGGACTCTCACTGAACCTGGAGCTCACCAAGGAGGCTCAGTTGGCTGGCCAGTGATTCCTAGACATACAGGTGACTCTGTTCCCTTGACCCCCACCTCCGGTGCTGCAAGCCGCCTGTCTGGAGTTTTGCTGGGCTTCTGAGGCTCAAGCTGAGTTTCCGAAGTTTGTGCAGGAAGCACTTTGCTGACAGCTCCCCAGCAATATCATGTAGCTTCATCAGGGTTCCCAGTTTTGCTTTTGAGTATGCCCACCTGTTTTGAGAGTGCTACAGAGTATCAGCTCCCACACAACTCCCTGGGACACTGTGGCAGGCTTCATCAGAGCCCCAGATGCTCCTGAGCAATTGCTGACCTCATTGTGCATAAGCCGGAGAGAGTCAACATGTTGCCACCTCTCCAAAGATGGAGAGCAGGGGCTGAGGCAGGGCTGTGTGCAGCTGGCCTGGGCCCCCACTGGACTTCTCGTCTACACATGCTGCACTGCCTTTCAGCGTCAGAGACCTCACTGCAGTCCCAGGTGCCCTGTGGCGGAAGAGCTGTCTCTGCTGAGGATGGCTGGTATGAAGGAGTTCCTATGATTTCAGGGAGGCTTGGCTTTCCACTGTGGTGACTTCCATCTGCTTCCAGCCAAGAGTCCACTCCATGGCTGGGATACTTCCAGTCTCTCTGGCTGTGGTTTCTGACTCTCCCTGGCTGGGGCACCTCCACCCTGCATTGCTAGGGCCTTCTTCTCTCTGGCTGATGCACCTCACTCTTTGTGGGTAGGGGCATCTCACCTTTGATGTTCTGGGACCACTGTTAAACATTTTTTAAAAATCCCCTTGTAAGGGGAAAGCCTCCTCTATCTCCTTATAGAAATAAGTGCAAGCATACCACTCCAGAAAACCAAAGGGAGCTATCCTTTCAGTCACAAGGCATCCCAGGGAACCAACAGGACCTGCTTCCCACCGCAGGACCCTCTCTCCTGGAGCCCTTTTCCAACATGAGCTTGCCCTCTCATTCTCCCCTCCCTTCCTCATATACAGCTTTTGGGGCTAACTTCAGACTCCTTTCTCCAGTTCTTTAGGACCAGACTTGGGGTGTCAGGACCTGTATATGGAAGTCCATTCTATCTTGCTCAAAATCACTCCCATTATCTTTAAGACATTAGCTTAATGGCTGCAGGTTTTCCTGGCCTTGGTGGTGAATATCTCCTATCTAAATAACAATAGACACGGGCCCAGGTGAGTTTACTTCATCCTGAAAACTAGGTGACACACGTGCAGCTATGAAGTGCCTGATGGCCAAGCAGTATGTACAGCTATGGAGTGTCTTTAGGATTGAGAGAAGTAATTGCTATTTGCCCTTTATATATGATAATAGAAGTCTTCTGCCATCGTCCCCACCTTTGCTTGGTTACTTAAGATGAAGGGACCAGCTTCCCTTTTGGCAGTCATAACGGCAGAACACGTGCTTCTATGACCTTGTCCTAGACACTAGAAAGTCAGACGCCTGCCTCATGACAAGGAACCAATCAGAAGTTAGCTGGTGGTGCTATGCTTTATGATCTGGGTGTGCTTTACGGACAAGCGCACAGCAATGACGTAGAGAGCATAGCAACCACCCTGGGAGGGCCTATGGGCCATAACAACCAGTTGACCAATCAACACAGGGCAAACCCTCCAAGCCTGGAGGCACACCAATTGTGAGCCTGTGCGTACCCCTAGACACTCCCCTTATGCTGCCCTATAAAGATCTGTGTGCAGCAGCTTCAAACTGTCTTTTCTAGCCATCCGCCATGGCGGGTGGGTGAAAGACCCGAGCTAACATGGGGTTAGCTTGTTAAATTACAATAAAGCCTCATGCAGTTTGCTTCAAGCTCTCGAATCCGCCTGGTGATTGGGGTGTCCGCAGTCGTGGCCTGGGACCCCGGCACATTCAGTGTGGACCGAGACTGCCCTCCTGACACTATGCTATGTCTCTGTCTTTTCTTTAGCTTCTATAGCTAGCCTTCCCTCATCCACACTTCCCCACTCAAGAACAGACCTGGGGCTGCTTGGCTGGCCCTGACCACAGCCCCACGAACACCAGTCTGCGACATATGGCCCCGCAATTCGGGGCTAATACAAATGGTCCTCGACATTGGGGTTCCTCTGTGTTCCCAGAGCTCACTCACTAGGGTGAGGCTAGCTCATCCAAGGAGCAGACAGTCACTTGTTCTGTCAGTGTGAGTTGGTCCACGTGGAGGAAACCCCTGACCTAATGTCCCAGAGAGGGTGTGGGAGCCATCTACTGCAGCACTCTCAAAGGCAGAGGCCACACTCCAGAGCAAATCCTGCTACAACCACAGTGGGCTGGACAGGAACAGGACACTGTGTCTGAGCTGTATCTGCCAGTAATAACCCAGTGACTTGGTTTTCATACTCTGCCTGTGGGGAAGCTTGTATGCACAGAAAGCCTGGGAGCAGGCCCAGCTAGCACACTTTAATTAGCAGAGATAGACAAGTCACCTCCCTGGTACTAAGCTTTACCTGGAAAGACTCAGAGGAGACATGCATGCAAAGATGCTGCCTGAGAGACGGAAAAGGGAGAGCACCCCCACATCTGGCCAGCTGCATGCCTGGGGATGCTGAAGCCCCTCCTGCTCTCATTCCCTCTGTCTCTCTGTGTCTCTTTCTCTCTCTGTCTCTGTTTCTCTGTCTCTCTCTCTATCTCTGTCTCTTTGTCTCTCTCTCTGTCTCTGTCTCTGACTCTGTCTCTCTGTGATGAAATGTGGGCTCTGGGGTGGGAAGGGGATTGAACTCAGGTCCTCATGCTGACAAAGTCAGCAATTGACCATCTCCCCAGCTTTTGTGACCTTGTCAGCCCCTTACCTCACTACCCAGAATGCACAGCAGTGACACCATGGCCATGTGGATGCAGGATGTTGGCCTGTCACAGCTCAGGCCATTCTCCTTTCACTCCAGAACCTGGAAGAAGCCTGTCACCCAGCTCCAGCTGGCGCCTCGTCCTCAAGTCTGGCTGCCACCATTTGATCTGTGTATGTGAATCTTGTTTAGCAGGCTCGTCTCTCGTGTTTAATTTTTATGTTAACACAACAAGGTGATAGAACTGTGCGGGAGAGGCCAGGGACAGCATTGATTGTTCTGAAGTGGCAGTTACAGCTTCAAAGGCATTGCTTCGGGAACCAGCTCCAAAGCAGATCCTCGGCCTCAGCTTTCTCTGAGGAGCCTGGAGAGCTTTCAACTTGACTTTGCTGTAAAAATCCTAACTATTGGCAGTTAGCAGCCTCTGCTTAAAAAATGGGGTTGACATGAGAGTAAAACACAGGCATGGGCAACTGGATATTCCAAAATAAACAAGTAAGGCCCTTGGCTGGGCCTTTCCCACAGGTGGAAAAAAAAAAAAAAAAAAAAAAAAAAGGTCATAGGCTTAATGGGTGCTGGACAACAGCAACTGGTCAACTGGTGTCCATGGAATCTTCCAGAACAGACACCTTATTTCTGAGAGTCCACAAAGGGACACGTGATTACCACTGTTCCTTGGGTTTTACAGCAAAGGCTCATGGGATTTCCCTGCTCTCTGAACAGTCCTGGCTCTCCTAGTTTCTGAATCTCCCCTCAGAAGGGAAGTCTTCAATGGTTGGTCCTGACCTTGGAACTTGAGTCGCCTGCTGGTTTGTAAGTGGCTTGTGTTTCCCACAAGTCCCTGTATGAGTTTTGTTAGTAATTGTAACAAAATTCCTGAGGCAGGCAGAGAATTTATTTAACTCAGGGGGCTACAGGTTCAAATCCCAGCTCATGCTGTAGCAGCATTGCTTCTACTTCTGCAGAGGACCCCGGGGGAGGGGGGAGTAACAGAATTAAGAGTGTAGGGGAACTGGAGGCTCTACCCAAGGAGGAGGCTGGGGACATGAGGAAGAAGAGGCTTCACCCTAGGCAGGAGGCCAGAAGTGTGGGGGCCAGAAGAATCCATACCCAAGCCAGGATGCCAGGGAGACTTCTGAGTGGTGCTCACCATCACCCAGTCCTGCCGATAGGACCCTCAGTTGATGTAAGGCTTCTGATAGCATGTCTCTTCAAGGTGTCACCTCCTAATACTGCCTTCCACATTGAGCTCCTAACATATGAACCTTTGGGGACATGCTCAAACCACATGTAACCCACAGACAGGCTGTCCACCCAGCTGGGAGAATGGTCTCAAGATCTGAGGCCTGATTTACACCCAGATTGTTTTGTGGTTTTTACATGGCCTGAGATGTCTCTGTGTCTCAGATCTTTGGTCTCCCAGCAGATGATAAAGCTTGTGGTGATGTCTTACTTGTACAAATAAAGCCTCTCTGAGGGTCAGAGGATGGAGCTTGCCCCTAGATAACCATAGAGGTCTGGAGGTCTGTTAGCTAATGGCAAGATACCACCACAAAAGCTGCTCTTCCAGAATCCCCAAACAATGCAAAAACAGCTAAGGAGGGTCTGGAAACATGGTGCAATTGTGCAGTGGGCTCAGGGCATGGGGGAGTGGAGTTGTCCTACAAACTGTCCTCAGGTAAGGCAGGCTGCTGTCGTGGCCTTCACTGTTCCAAGCACAGAGGGAGCACAAGAGGCTTTGCTTCCCTTCTCCTTCTGAGAAAGCACTTTGCAAAGTCCCCTGAGGAGAATCAGCTGAAGAAGGCAGGTCCAGGAATGTTCGGGAGTGGGAGAGGGGTTGTTATGGCAACAGATTGCTCTGAGACTCAGCCCCAACTGAACAAGGGAGAGGTTCAGGGGACACGGAGGGTAACACTTCAGAAAGAACTGCCGTAGACACAAACTCACGTGCATGCTTGGCTGGAAAGTCTGAGGTGTAAAGACCGAAAGGGGGCTATTTATAACAACACCTTGAAGGCTGCTGTGTGTAGGGGTTCTTGGCTGGAGACTCACACAGCAAGCCTCCTACTGCCCTGCCCACCCTGTCCTGTCTACCCCCACGTTGCTGGGCCCTCCTTGCCTTTCGGTTTCTCTTGTGCTGTCTTCCCTCCTGCTGGGCTGTGGAGTGAGGTGTGGGATGCACACAGGCAGGCTGCACAGAGTCTGAGCTTTCCTAGAGGTTAAGAAGAGAGTATGAGAGGCTGATGCCTGCCTCTTTCATGTCCGCTTCCCTGACAGAGCTGTCAGGGGACACCAAAGGACTGAGCATCTCGGAGTAGTTCCTGTGCACAGAGCATGGTTTTCTCCTTGGATGACAGAGTTATTTGACGCTTGACGATGGGGGTGGAGCTTAACACCCCCTGTGAATGCACTAATGGTATTGATTTGAATCACTGTGATGGAGACCCCAGGCTGGGGTGGTGCAGGGCCTGGGTTGCCCTCTACCCAGCCCCTCTCTGGGGTGCTTCTCGAAGACCCCACCTCTTATTCTGCCTTTCCATGATAAAGGCCTGAGGCTCAGTACCTTCAAGTACACACAGAGACCTGGCCTTGAAGTGCTGAAGGCTTCAGTGGAGGGACTCACTAAGCCTTAGCAACTCCCACAGCTGGACATCAGTGCCCTCTACCCTGGTGGACAATTGCAGGCCTCACATTTGTTGGGGAGGGGATGCCTTCAGGAGCCCTACCAGCCTCAGGCCATTGGCCAGATTTCAGGCCTGATACTCAGCACTCTCACAGGCACCACAAACACTGGATCAGTCCTGACAGATCTCAACACAGGGCTGCGGGTGTTGTTCCACAGTCCAGGCATGGGGACAGACATGGCATCAGCAAGGGCTTTGTCCATGCCCACATGGAACTAGTCATCTGATGCAGACAGGCTGTGGGGTTTCCTGTGTCTTTTATAATGAACAGATACAAAATGAGTGGTTTAAACACTAATTATTACTCTCTCACAGAGTCAGGGGCCCAAGTCCAAACCATGACATCTGCAGGTTGCTTTTCCTCTGTAGATCTGAGTGAGGATCTGTGAGCTCCAGCTGGCGTCATCCTCAGCACCCCTTAGTTCTTCCACCTTCCAGATTCCCAGCCTGTCTTGGGCATTTCTACACTCTACCTTCACACCATGTATGTTCCATGATCCTGGAATCTCTAATATCCTGAGATCTTGGTTGAAACTTAGGTTTCACACTTCTGGCTCTGAAGAGGCAGAGCCCTGACACACATTGCTGGACGCAGCAGCTTTCTCTAACCTTGCAGCCTCTGTGACCCTGTAACTCCTGGTCATGGGAGCTGTTCTAGGTTGCTTTGTATTGTTATGATAAGCACCATGACCAAAGCAGCTTAGTAGGTGTCTTAGTTAGGGTTTCTATTGCTGTGAAGAGACACCATGACTGTGGCAACTCTTATAAAGAAAACATTCAATTGGGGTTGCTCCCTTGCAGTTCAGGGGTCCAGTCCATTACCGTCATGGTGAGACATGGAGGGATACAGGCAGGCATGGTGCTGGAGAAGTAGCCGAGTGTCCTACATCTTGCAGGCTGCAGGAAGTGCTGTATCTCACCGGGTGGTATCTTGAGCATATATGAGACCTCAAAGCCCTCCTCTACAGTGACACAGTTCTCCAACAAGGTCATATCTACTCCAACAAAGCCACAACTCCTAACAGTGCCACTCCCTATGAGTTTACGGGGGCCAATTACATTAAAATTGCCACAGTTTAATCCATTACTTTTGAATTCAGCCTCTCAACAGTTCTCAGGACACAGACAGAAGGAAGCCATGTTATTTGCCAAGATGTAGTGTGAGTGGCTTTTAATCCGGTTCCCAGTAGAGGAGTCCATATTCCCTTATAAACCTCATGAGCTTTGTTCCCACTATTCAGGGTTCTCTCCACATCCTGGTCCTTCACCTCCCATGAGAACAACCCAATTAAGCTCTTTGACAACTCCAAACTCTTCCACATTCTTCCTGAATATTGGCCTTCAAAGCCAACAAACCCTATGGTCAGATTTATCACAGAAACTGTTCACTCTTTGGTACCAGCTTTCTATGTTGGTTACTTCTCTCATTGCTATGACAAAATTCCTAATGAAATCAACTTAAAGGGGTTAAGGGTTTATTTTGCCTCACAGTTCAAGAGTGGGGTTCGCTATGTGGGAAGTCCCAGCAAAAAGATTATGAGGCAGCCTGTCTCATTGTGTGCTCTCTGGGATCACCCTCATGGCCATACCCAAAGATGTATGTCACTTAGGTTATTTTAAATCCTGTTGAACTGACAAGATTAACTATCATGTCCAGTGTCCCACCACTCCTGACCTGCTGTGCTGTCTGGACAAGCTTGCCCTACACACACACAGCAGCCCTGTGCTAGCTTAAGGAGAAGGAGGAGTAGAGGGCTGCCTCTTTTGGAAGACGGACTTCTGCATCTCTCTATTTTTGCCAGAAGTGGGCTACCCTTGCTGCAGAGGAAGCAAGGCACAGAGCCACATGCCAAGATGAGGGGTGAGGGAAGTGTGAACAGGGTGAGCTCACTCCCACTGTATCATCATTGAGGGTGGGATGCAGAGGGAAGATGAGGCGTGTGGCACCAGGAAGAGGAGGGGTGTGGTGAGGGCACAAGAAGGTAAGACAATGGAGAGATAGGCAGTGGGGATGGATAGTCGGTCACCTTTGAAAGGGTCGCGCCCACAGACAGACAGTGCTTTGGAAAACAGAGTCTGGAGTAAAGGTCAGATATAGGGTGGATTCTGACCAGGGCCCAGACCTCTGCAGACAGCACATGGGAATGGCAGGCTTGAGGCCTCAAGGGGACATCCATGTGACTCCGTGTGTACTGGGTTGGAAGA
The DNA here is from genome assembly GCF_003668045.3 of Cricetulus griseus. Taxonomy (NCBI): domain Eukaryota; kingdom Metazoa; phylum Chordata; class Mammalia; order Rodentia; family Cricetidae; genus Cricetulus; species Cricetulus griseus. The sequence goes on from NC_048595.1 coordinate 2,756,392, forward strand.
CGTGTGTCAGCTAAGACACCAGTCTCAGATTGAGACCACTGGCTGTGGTCTCTGGAAACCAGACCATGTGTGATATGGGTGAGGGGCCCAATTTCCATAATTCTCCCTGTAAGTGTAGCTGGAGGTTTCTCTCTCACCCACCAGTTCCTGAATAACCACTCTGAGGCTTAAGATAATTACAATAACCCCAGCCTATTAACTCAGGCTTATTATTAGTTCTTAAAACTTAAACTAACCCATTTCTATGATTCCATATTTTACCACTAGGCTCGTGGCTTGTTACCCCCGCATCTTGCTCTCCTGGTGGCTGCTGGCATCCCTCAGACTCTGTCTTCATTTTCCCTGTATCTTTGCTTGGGTTTTCCCCCTGGCTCTATTCTGCCTGGCTATTGGCCAAATCAGCTTCTTTATTAAGCAATGGTAATAAGACATATTCATAGCATACAGAAGGGTATCCCACATCAGGTAAGGGCAGGGTGGACATGGGGACCGTCACACCAGCCCTGGGGCTCCCCTGACTCCCAAGTATCCTTGATAGCTGCTTGATTCATGTCCTCTTCTAGTCCCCCAGCTCCCTGGGGACACAAAAAGAAGTAAGGAGTGGTCAGTGTTCCAGTTCAGTCAACAGTGGCCTGGGCTATAGATTTGTAGTTGATGCTTCTGCCCAAGTGGACTCCGGGCCACCCGGTACCTGAAGTGTCAGGAATCATGACAAACACCTCACTCCAGCATGGACACTGGCTTGTGATGGGCACCCTCAACAGTCCAGGTTCAGCTGCTACCACTGTGCCTTCGATGCTTCCGGAGGATGAACCAGCAATGGCTACACTATCGGAAGACCTTTTCCCTTGATCTCCCTGCAAAGATCCTTTTGCACTCATCCATCAAAAGAGGCAAGCTAGAAAAATCCAATAACTGGAAAATAGCAAGCTGCAAATAAGTTCTGTCCACTTCCCTTCTCAGGAACCAGCAGCATAATGAAACTATTTCCTGGGACCAGTCCTCAGATGGGGTCCTGACAGGAGAGAGGCTACCAGGTGTGGTATGGCACATAGGCTCCTAAGACCCTATGTTCTCTGAGGAGCCAAGGGTGGGTGGGTTCAGTGGCTGCAGTCTGGGGAATTCTGCCCACACATCCCTGACCTGGGCCTATGATCACATTCCTAGGCATCTGTCACATGACCTGGGGACAGACAGATGCCAGACAATTATGGTGCCTAGTCCTGGGGCAATGCCTTAGACATGGTAGAGGGCTAGTGAGCAGGGTCTAGGGGGCATCTGGGATGAGGTGTGTGTGTGTGTGTGTGTGTGTGTGTGTGTGTGTGTGTGTGTGTGTCTGTGTGTCTGTGTGTCTGTGTGTGTGTGTATGTGTTGAATGTTCATCCCATCTAACCCACCAGTCCTCATGTCCTTGACATGGGGACAGAGTGCTGGTTGAGACCAGCAGGATTCTGGAAAGTCCCGAGTGTAAGATGGCCAATGACACCTGTGTAAAGCAGGCCATCAGAGGCAGTAGGATGAGTGTCCTTCCCTGGGTTGGGTGTCACACTGATGACCTCATGGCAATTTCAAACAGGAAGGACACATGGATATCCATGAAAGAATGCCATAGACCCTGCACAGTGAATTCTGAGTATGATGAGGCTGGTACGCCACACTCCATGTTGTGTTTTCCTGGGGTGGCTGTTCATCCTTGATAGGCACTGACCACAGACCAAATTACTCCACCCAAATCTAGCTTAGTGAACCAGTGAGTTTATTGGAGTTACTTACAGGAGTATGAATGAGGGGTTACTTAGAGGAGGCTAGATGACAAAGATGGTTGTGCCTCTAAAAAGCCCCCCAGCATTGGGAATGGTTCACAAAAGCTGCACTCCTAAAGCTACCTGGAGAACTTACAGGCAAATGGATGGGTTGGAAGGTCTCCTCTCCCTAGCATTTATTGCTGCCTCTATAAACTTGGAGATAGCTTGTGAGTCCTGTAAGTTTCAGAAACTCCCTGAGACTTGTAAATTTCTTTACTTCCCGTGTCTTAAGGAGCTTCTTCTCCAGGAATGAGTGTTTGCATCCACAACCATTCACATATATGAGACTAACAATGAAGGACACGCTAAAGTGTCCCAAGTGTAGCACTGATAAGTTTATATTCAAAGATGTCTTGTTGTCTTTCCCAAATGCTAACTGGACCTATCTCCCTGTACCATGCAGCTCTTGCTCCTGAGCACAAGCCCTCAGGACCTTGTCCCTCTGTCACTGCATATTTTCTGTGTCACTCTCTTTGTGAAGAACTTGGCTGCACATCACTTGGTGGCCCCTGTTTGGGGACCATGCTGCTCCTCACACTGACTTCTCCAGGGTCTGGCTGGCAACATTACACTCTAAGGGTCTGCTGGCCCTTCTTATGCTGCCGTGACCTTCTCTTCATCCAGACACTGGGCATGTTCAGATTCTGTTGCAATAGTGTTGAGTTGCAGTCTTTCCCCCGCATAAACCCAGGTTTGATGAACCCGAATCAAAAGCTATGCAGACGACCTGCTGGAGACAAATGTAAGAAGCAGGCAGGCATGTGTGAGTCACTTAGTTCTCGACACTGTGACAAATCACCTGACAATAAATAGCTTGAGGGAGGGAGGGTTTGTTTTGAGTCACAGTTGAAGGTAAAGCCCATCATATGGACATGGTCGTGAGGCAGCTGGTCACGCTGCATCCACAGTCAGGAAGCAGAGAAGGTTGCTGATGCTCAGCTTGTCTTCTTTTGACTCAGTTCAGAGCCACAGCCTGTAAGGGTGCCGTCCACCTTTCTGGGACCCGCTCTCCTCAGTTAAACCTTTCTGGAAACACCCTCGCACGGCCACACACACAAGTTGACATGAAGATTCCCCATCACAAGAAATGTAGCAGGCTTTCTCTGGACCACAAACAAGCTCCCAAACGATGACACGGAGACTTATTATTAGTTATGAATGCTCAGCCTTATCTTATGCTTGTCCCTCTAGCTCTTATAACTTCCTTTAACCTGTTTCTCTTCATCTACATTTTGCCTTGGAGATTTTTATCTTTCTTTCATTCTGTATGTTCTACTCCATGTCTGGCTGTCTGGTGGCTTCCTAGCTGTCTGGCCCCGGGCATCTCCCTTTCTTTCTCTCTCATTCTCTTCTCCTCCCATTCTTCCCCAAGCCTAGATTACTCCTGCTACTTATTCTCTCTGCCCACCAGCCCTACCTATCCCTCTACAGCCTAGCTATTGACCCTTCAGCTTTTGACTAGACCAATGAGGTGTTTTAGGCAGGCAAAGCAACACATCCTTATATCATTAAACAAATGCAGCATAAACAAATGTAACACACCTTCACACAGTTAAAGGAACATCCCACAACAAAGAAAAGGATAAGATAATGTCAGGAGCCCCAGCTCACAGGCTCTGAGGTGAAGATTGTCTGGAAACATCTCCCGAGTCACTCAGGCATCAGCTGACTGACGCTCATCCAGAGAGCCTTAGACATCAGTACCAGTGTGGAAGGGTCCCAGCTGGCTGCCCAGAGGGTTTGTTGCATACACACTCCATTAGGTTGTCCCCATATCCGTTCTGCTGTATGTGTCCCTGACACATGATCTGGGGGATTGTTGTAGGGGACTCATGGCATTCCCCAGTGCGGGTCATGTGCAGAACCCTGAAGTGTGTCTGGGGACACAGGGAACCAGCGTTCACTCACATTTATAATATGAGGTTGCGGCAGACCCAGGGTGTGGCTGAATTTCATGCTCAGGCTCCCCAAATCCAGATGAGGTGTGGGTGCCTCCTGCAGTTCTGGGACCAGGAGAGACAGTCTCTCCCTCTTCTCTGAGTGTGGGGTCTGAAATTCAGGGGTTCTGTGCCTCTTGCCCAAAGAAGATAAACAGTTTGCTGGACATCAAGCTGTGGGAGCCAGGGACTGGGCAGTGAGTTGGCCAGGCCAGAACAAAGGGCATTGCTGGCGGCCACAGAGCCCCCAGATGCATGTCTGCACCCTGCCTGGCTTCCCATCCCTTTCTGAGCAGTCCTGGCTGTGACACCTTGATGAATGACTCCTTTCCCTTTTTCTCTTCATTGCCTCTGGCGTGGAAGATTGTTTTAGTTCCAAGGACTGAGGCTGGGGATGCTAGGAGGGTGGGATCCAGTGTGGCCATGCAGAGCACGAACTGTCTGGGACCTTCCATTTCGGCCCCTTGCTCAGCTGGTCTCCACCAGTGTCCATCCAGCCCTTCTGGTCCCTCTGACAGCTCTTCTCCCCGCCCCCTTCTCCTGACTTTCAAGAATGAACGGCTTTGTACAAAGCCCAGCTGATCTCACCCTGCTTCCCTGTGACCTGGGAGTTAGTTCCTTCCCTGTGGGGAAGGCAGGGTTGAGCCTGGGGCAGTTTTTCTCTTTTTGCCATGAGCTGGTGGACAAGATGTGATGTCATGGGAGAAGAAATGAGGTGGTGTTGATAGTTATGCATAGATAGGGCTGGTCAACACCGGGCTCTGAATTAATACACGTGCACACTGGCGTGCACACATGGCTTGTGCTCTTTATCGGCTCATCCGTGGGCTCTGCCTCCCGTGGTTCTACAGACCACAGATCAAAAGGGGACCGAAAACACAATCACGTTTGTGTGGAACGGGGTACGAAATTTCTCCCAGTCCAGCCTGACAGCTCATTACATACAGCAGCGCTTATCGGCATCAGGTATCGTAACTAATTTGGAGGTTGTGGAGAGGATGCATACTTCTGCTGTGCGTTGTTGGCACCATCTTACTCGAGGTCCCTATCTAAGATGGCCGTAGACCAAAATGCACATACATAAAATGGACAGGTAGGTGTAAATTCCATAATATTTCATATGCACACAAGCATAGCACCCGTTATCGATTGAAGCATGTGGCTAGCTATACCTTTAATATACACATGCAATAAGCTGGGAAATCTGAAAGAAGGCCGAGATACTCATCATCAGCACTGTGTGAAATGGTCATGTTCCGAAGCTCAAGACTTAGACGCCTCCAGAATGAGATGAATTGGGGAGAGTGGGTGTCAGCATAGAGGCCAGATGCCAGGAAGCTGATAACACACACTAAGGGCAAACAACAAGCTTGCCAGCACTCTGTGGGCCTCCTCTGATGCTAATAGATTGTTCCCAAGGTCACCGAAGTCATGATAAATTTCTGGTGCCTGTCACTCACCAGGTCTAGGGCTGGCAGCTGCTGGAGAAGTCGGGAAAACTCTGAGTGCTTGAAAACACACTTTGACACATGAGCAGGTGATCTTTTCCTGAGTGGGGGATCCTCCATCTATCCCAGGGCTTGCTGCCTGCCAGCCCAGACTGGGAGAGGAGGCGAGCCAAAGTAGGCAACTCTCCAGGGCCACTCTCTTGACATAGCTAGGTGTGACTGAGCTGAGGGGAGCAGACACACCCTGGGCTTCACTGTAAGGACACAAAGTCAAAGCATGGCCAACTGATTGGAGCCAGTCTCCAATCTCTTCCTTCCCTGAGGCTATGCCAAGCTAGGGCTGGACTCAAAGCCCTGCTATCTATCTTTCTGTGACCAGTCCCTCCAGAGTCACCTCATTAACATATAATCCAGAGCCTCCAAGAGGCTCATGAATAGCAAAATACTGCTCCAATTACTGGGGACATTCCAAAGATTGAGAGCTCCTCTCACAAAGCAGGGACAAGGGCCAGTCAAATTCTTTGTTGTAAATATCTTGTTAAGAAAACAGCTGAAGGACACATTGCTGAGAAGAGAATGTAGCCCTGACAGAACCCCAGCCCAATCTGGGTGGGACCAATGCTGCATTTCTTACTCTCACTAAGTACACCCTAAGTGGTGTGGAGGGACCCAAGTCCCTGTATCAGTGGAGGGACCCCAGAGCCCACTCACCAATCACAGCACCTTCTTGGAGAAGTAGAGGCTTCACCAGTTAATGGCATGTTTTGCAGGGTAACCTTGAATACCTGAGTTCAATCCTGGAGACAAGGAACTGATCACAGAAAGTAGTTCTACATATGCACCTATGTCTCTCTCTCTCTCTCTCTCTCTCTCTCTCTCTCTCTCTCACACACACACACACACACACACACACACACACACACACTAAAAAGGAATTAATGAAATGTAAAAACAAGCAAAACCACCTCTGAGACTTTATTTTGAGTTCTGCCACATTGGTTGGTTGACAATGAGACTCCATTCATGGTAGCTTCTGAGGTAAGAGAATAGAGAGGAAAATAGTTCCAGATAACAAGATTGACATGAAAAAAATGCCAGTGGCAGAGGAAGACTGAAAACCCATCCCCCTTGGGCTACTTGTGCCAGCTCTCCAGCCTATGTCCATTCTCAGGAGGGCATCCATTTTTTTTAATTAATAAATTATTTGTATCGCTATTCATGTGTCCCTGGTCCAATTCTTTGTTCTCAGACTCAGGAGTCTGGAAAACCCAGTGAGGCCCTTGGGGGCTCTAATCCATGCATACAACACTTTCTACCCCTAGACAGTGAGCCTAGAAACCTCAGTGGACACCCTCTGGACTCTTATCCATGCATACAGCACTCTACCCCTAAGATAATATCATCAGGTTTAGAGACTGTCTCCAAGGAAGAGCATTTAAACAGGCGCACAGTTCGGCAACCATGGCAGAGGTCCCCCTGCAAGAGGTACTCTATGCCTCTCTCACCTCTTACTTGAGTCTAGACTCACCTAGATAGTTCCTCTCTTGTAGGAAGATTTATAGGAAGCCTTTGTTCACTTTCTGAACAGAACAATAGCCTCCTGTCCCTGTACTCAGCTGAAACAAACACAGGTAAACTTAGCAACCAATGCTGAGCAGGGAATGACGCCGCCCGTCCTCTCCTTCAGGCATCCCAATGAACGGGCACAGTCACAGTGGTCAACATGAGGCTTGGTTTATTGTCTGTCTGCTCCAGGAGAACTTCGACACTTGGGCTTGTCATTCTAGCTCTAGACTACATTGGGCATTGGGTCAAATTACAGCATGTAGAGTGGGGAGCTGGAAAACATCACCCATCAAAATCTACCCCACCAGCCACCTACCATGCTCTGGTCACTAACAGGCTACTGCACCCACCCTCATCCTGAGGTTCCTGGCTCTGACTAGAGCCCTCTCTGCTCTCCCAGTGGTAGTCCTGCCTGCTCTCCCCATCTTCCACAAGATAGCCCAACCTAGGCATAGCCCTCTTTTGATCACTAGAGGGGTCATAGGTCACACTCATTCTTCTCCCAAACTCAACTCAGCAAACACTCTCAGATTAATATGGGGTCAGCAGGTAGAAAACACATCAGATTGTCTCTCACACACACAATGGAGACTGTGGTGAGATGCAACAGGTGCACCCTAATAGACTAGTGTCTTTATCCTGTCGCAGGTGGTCAGAGTCTTCCTGGTTGAGACACAGCAGAAGCAGATCTCAGAGCTGTGAGTGTTGGGTGTGAGCAGGTGTTTCACACATTCAGAATTTTATAACAGAATGCTAAGGGCTGGGAGCTCTAAGAGCTGATGTTTCTGGAGATTAGGAGTTCATGCTCAAGGTGGGGGCAGATCTAGGTCTGCTGAGAGGTTGCTACTTGGTTTATACATGTCACTCTAACTCAGGGTCCCTTACATGGCAGAGAAAGACTGGTCCCTGATACAACTATGAGTCCTTTCATCTATAACCTCATCTATACCACACACCCCCAATCTATGTCCACCTTCAACATATGTATTTATGGGGACTGTAATTAGAGGTTTCTTTCCAACCCACTAGTTCCTGAATACACACTCAGAGGCTTAATACTAATTATAATTGTTTGGCTAATGGCTCAGGCATATTACTGACTAGCTCTCGCAATTAAATTATCCCATTTTTACTAATCTGTGTATAATCATGTGGCTGTGGTTTACTGGTAATGTTCTGGCCTCTTATACATTTGGCAGATACATGGTATCTCTCTGACTCCTCTTTCCTCTCCATATCTCTGTTTGGATTTCCCTCCTGACTCTATTCTGCCTGTCCATTGGCCAAAACAGCTTTATTCATCAATTAATAATGTTAGACCCCCGAAAACTCAAGTATCCGGGGTCCCAGGCCATGTTCGAGGTCACCCCAATCACCAGGCGGATTCGAGAGCTTGCTGCAAACTGCACTAGGCTTTATTGTAATTTAACGAGCTAACCCCATGTTAGCTCGGGTCTTTCACCCACCCGCCATGGCGGATGGCTAGCAAAAGATGGCTCCTAGGATCTCCCAAGAGATCTTATAGGACAGCGTAAGGGGAGTGTCTAGGGGTACGCACAGGCTCACGATTGGTGTGCCTGCAGGCTTGGAGGGCTTGCCCTGTGTTGATTGGTCAACTGGTTGTTATGGCCCATAGGCCCTCCCAGGGTGGTTGCTATGCTCTCTACGTCATTGCTGTGCGCTTGTCCGTAAAGCACACCCAGGGTCGTAAAGCATAGCGCCACCAGCTAACTTCTGATTGGTTCCTTGTCATGAGGCAGGCATCTGACTTTCTAGTGTCTAGGACAAGGTCATAGAAGCACGTGTTTGGCCATTATGGCTGCCAAAAGGGAAGCTGGTCCCTTCATTCCCCCATTTTCTTTTTTGGAAATTCCAATCATGGAATTGCTGTCTCTCTAGCATCCCCATCAGGGAGTGATAGATATTGGCATCCCCATGCAAGGGAGTCCCTCCTGACTTAGCATTTTAACCAGGGAAAATGGGCGGCGAAATTCTTTTCCAAACTGCTTCCTGCTGACTTTGGGATGAAGTTAGGGACCCCAGAAGGTTGAAATGCTAGTCAAAAGCAAAAAGGAATTTAGGCAATGGGGAATCCATCAGGAGCTTCTGGTTAGCAGACACTGTTGCAGAGACAGGGGGTCTCCGTATCAGCTGGACTGGTTCACATCCACAGCAAGTCCAGGGCTCGCAGTCTACTTAGAATAGCCTGTAGTCAGCAACTGATACTCAAATGTCTGCCAGAAGCAGAAACCTGTTTAAGACATGTTTAAACTAGGAACAGAGGTTAAAACTTATTTACTAAAGCCCACAGTGCAGAAAAAGCAGATATTTGGATATCTGTTTAAACAGCAAGAACATATTTATAACTTTGAGTCCTAGCAAAAACTACAGATTTGGGCTATAAGCATGTACATTTTTCTTCTGTCCAGAGAGCCAGGTATGGATTGGACAGAGGTGCCTTTGGCCTGATGAAAAGCCCTTTAAGTTTGTATTTAGATGACAACCAAAATAAACTTAAAAACCTTGAGCTTGTGCCTGAACAGTAGGTAGTCATTATTTTATCAGCTAACAAGCTGACTAGAGTCTATAGTGGATCTGACTGTCTAATGCTGTCAAGTTGATAACCATTAATATTTCAGAGATCTGAGAAGGGTATATTTTGTCCGAATCTACTAAAAAGTGACAGAAGCCAGTTAGAAGCCAGTCCATATACAGTTAGCCATACCCAAGTTTCTCCATTACCGTTGGAGACAGCTGTCTCAAAGAACAGCAACCTTCGCCAGGCCTATACTGTGAGAGTTTTTGTTTTTGTTTTTTTTTCCTCTCTGTGGTCTGTGGAAGAGGGACATGGAAAAGACTGACCTTGTTTTGTCTAGGCAAAGGGGTACAATCAATTTTCCAGTGTCCATCAGCTTTGTCCACAGTCTCGGCTAGGTCCTGGCAGGAGGCAGGTATCACATCTGAGCATCTCGCTCACTGGTCCAGGTGCAGGAACTGAGGTGCCTCATAATCTTCTTTGGAGGCTTTGGGTCACTGTCAGGATCTGGCAGTCTGTCTGACATTATAAACTTTAAAGATAACAATTTAAATGCCATATTCTGAAGATCTCTGGAGCATTAGAGGTCTGTCTGTTTTAGTTACTTGCCTTAAGCACACATTAAGCACACAGGTGGCTAGGTAATGTCTTATTTACCTAGTGTCTTATTAGTACCTTATTTACCTAATGTCTTAATTACCTTATTTACTGTAATTAATTTTTAGTCTGACTGTAACTGGTTTTAACTTAGTAAAATGTTTGAAACTTAGCACAGCTGAACTTAAAACTGCATAGAGCTACCTTATATTCCTTAAACAGGAGCTTAACTTCTTTCTGAGGCCGGGTTTTTCTGTGACTTTGGAGCCTGTCCTGGAATTTGATCTGCCAGACCAGGCAGGCCTTGAACTCATAAAGATCTGCCTCTTCCTCCCAAGTGCTGGGATTAAAGGTGTATGCCACCAACGCCCTAAACTTAAAGGCGTGTGCCATCATCACCCTGAGCTTAAAGGTGTGTGCTACCAGCCATCAACACCCTGAGCTTAAAGGTGTGTGCTACCAACATCCTAAACTTAACTTCTAAAAACATAAACTGTAACATCTTATAATAGATCAGCATCTTTCACAAAACAAGAACTTTACATTGTCAGGCTTTGCTTAAAAATAATTCTAAATTGAAGCTCTTTAAGTACAAACATTAATAAAAACAAACATTTAAAAAACTGGTTTTAAAAAGAAATTTAAATTCCCTTAAATCTTTTTTGTAATATATAGAAGCATTAACATTTTAAATCTTAATTGAAAAACTTGTTTCTAAGATGGTACCTCTAATTCCCATGCGGTCACCTTAGTCAAGATGGTGGTTTAAGTATCCTTTTTTACTTTAGCAAAATGGCTACTAGTCAGCCATGTGACCAGTTTGCCATGTGGCTGGTTACAAAATGGCCGTAACTTGCACCCTTTGCTTAACATGCTTGAGGTTATACCAGGAAATAGAACATTTTAAAACAAGTATACATAAATTACTTGAGAAATAAACAGGACTTTTTAAAAACAGAATTAGCTTAATATGGTTAAAATTTTAACTTATATTACCATTTTTAAAATTTACTATTTGTAGACATGAGAAACCATAGCACAGTTTACAGTTTACATTTTTCTCTGACTTGTAACAACCTTTTCTCTGACCTTCTACGACTTGTTTAACTCTCTATAACCTTTTAGTTCATTTCTCTGAGTTTCTTAGACATTCTTAGACAAATTTCCTTTTTTTCCTTTCCCTCTTTATTACTTAAGTCTCCTACATTTTTTCTCATTTTTTAGTCAACATAAAATTTTTTATCAAAGTCCCTTTTACAGTTCTTAATAACTTTAAGGCCTTTTTTTTTTTTTTTTTTTTTTAAGAAGTTCGGATCAGGCCAGATAAGTTCATACATCCCAGCTCCATGTGCTCAAGGCAGAGAGAGTGCCTTGAGTGCTGCTGGTAACCCCAGACCCTTGGCCAATCCAGGGGTGGGAAAAAGACCCCTACGGCCCCCCTGCATACCATGTGTGTGGAGCACAGAAAGACGGGTAGCCAGGCAGATGGCAGCCTTCCACGCCTCTGTTCCTGTCAGTTAACTTGACAGGACCTAGAATCACATGAGACAGACATATGGGTGGGTCTGTGAGGGAGTGTCTAGAATGGGTTAACTGAGGTAGGAAGACCCTCCCTAAATATGGGTGGCATCACTCCATGGGTTTGGGTACTGGACTGTCTGAGAAGGAAAAAGTGAGCTGAGCACCAGCTTCCTTCCCCCTCTGATTCCTGACTGCAGATACGGTGTGACCAGCTGCCTCATGCTTCTTGCCATGATGGACTGCATCCTTCAACTGCGAGCCACATTAAACTCTCCCTCCCTTAAATTGCTTTTATTAAGAATTTTGTATTTGTCACATCAAAACTCACACCTCCATTCTCTGTTCTGTCTAAATCATCTTCAGGCTTAGCTTTGGGCTCGGAACTCTCATTTATAATGCTGTGTGATCCCCAAACATGAGGAGGCCAGTTTGTGACTTTAATCTCTACAGTGACTCCCAAAGGACGGAGTGAGCCTGGCTGGAGGGGGTCAATGCCACACGCATACAGATGCTATGTGACCATTATCTTTAATGTGATTCTAGGTGACAAATGTTGCCTCAAGGACATTTGTAACAGCCTTTGTAACAGCCTTGTAATAAAACCTTGTTGAAAGAACTCGGGAAGCCTGGATTCTCTTCATTGCTTCTCTCAAATGTGTGTGTGATCCTGAGAAGCCCTGGAAGCGGGGCTGGGTGGGGTGGGGAGGGTAGGGTTTAAGCATCCTCCCTCTAGCAGACACAGGCTCTGAGGAGAAGAGGCTGACTCCAGGTGGGGGACAATCACAGCAGAGGGGTGTCCTCCTCCAGGGATTGGGGCAATGTGGACAGGTTAGAAGGACAGAGACTAGCCTAGAAGATTCCCCACTGCCCAGTGTGGTACAAGGAGAGTGTCAAAAGGATGGTGAAAACACTGGGATTTGAACATTTACATGCCCACGGTGATGCTCACAGTGTGGAGGTCCTTCTCCACAGGCTGAGTCTCGGTGTGTGCGCCGAGACATGGCTCAGAACACAACTTGGCTGTTCTTATCACTGCAGCAAGTCACACCCATCGACGGATGCTGCACCTTCCAGGAGAACGTGCAGGGTGTCTCACAGATGCGCATGTGGAGTCTAAGCTTCCACAACGCACAGTGGGGCTACATATGGAGAAAGTCTTTGGAGATGCAACTTGGCTTGATGGGTAATCTCAGCTGTCAACTGATCAGCTTTAAAGTCTCCGTAGAAACCAAAATCTGGAAAACAACATCTGATGGCACAGATTAAGGTGGAGATACTCACCTAGAATGCGGTGGCACCATGCCATCGCCTGGGATCCCAGATTGATGAAAAGGAGGAAGCCAGCTGAGCACCGGCCTCCATCTTTCTCTGCTTCCTGACTGTGGGAGCAAAGTGAGCAGTTTCCCACCTTGCTCCTGCTGCCTTGACTGCCCCAGCTCAAAGGGCTACAGTCTTGCTAGGGGATCAAAGCAAACCCTTCCTTAAACTGCTTTTGTCAGTTATTTTGTGGCAATGATGATACAAGTAACTAATACTCAATGTAAATGAGCATCCACAGTGTTAAAACCAAACTACCTGGTGCCCTTACAAAGAGAGAGATTAGAAGCGGATGGGTGTGGCTGGTGACAGAGGGCCTGCTTTCAATCCCAGGGCCAGAATAACAAAAGAGGTTAGAGTAGAGACCCGGGAAGGAGATGCGAGGAGGAGAAACCGGGAGTCCCAGAGAGGCTTCATGATGAAATAAATGGCCTGCTCACAGGACACTCTCCATTCCTAGAACTCTAATAACCTTGGGTAAGGGGGTTCTCACACAAGGGTGGGCCATCCTGACAGCCAGGAGGCAGCCCCATGCACACGAAGGATTCAGTGACTGCATGTGAACACTGACAGCGCATCAGTGTGAGCAGAGACTCAGTTCCACAAGGCAGCTGTGCAGTTTGTCACAAAACTCCAATCTGGAACAGAAATCAAATAATAAAATCTGAAATGATCAAGCTGAAAGGAGCACTCACTCTGTTCGGCAAGGGCAGTATCTTTGATCAGACCCTGGGCTTCAAAGGTGGGATCCCGGGACATGGGGGACTCGGGAGGCAGACTGGGAATGTGAAGTGAGTTTGTCCTTAAGCTCAGCACCGTTACCTCAGTGCAAAAGGACAGACACACTGACAAGGCAGCTCTGTGCTAGGTGAACTGGGCTCGCCCTCAGAGTCCCTGCCCCCAAACTCCCTGCAGGCTGGCAGGCAGCGTTTGCATATGTGTTAATGACTTCACTGTTATTTTAGACTTCTACAACCCATTCTTACAGGGGTGAGAAGTGCCGCTGCTTATTTTCTGCAGGTTCAGGAATGTGGAGACAGTAGTCATCAGATGCCCAGGCCAATGTGTCAGTCAGCCTCTAAGACAGCATCTTCTCCCCCACACAGTGTCCCTCCTTTTACCCCAGAAGGCTTTCCATCCAAGTGTCTTGGCTCATTCCTGACCTGCAGGGATGAAGCATAGGAATATGTCTGTAAAATTGAGTGGGTGCAATCCAGACCCCTTCATTTGAAACCAGCACCCCAACCTGCAAGGATGTCATAGGGATGCTGATCCCAAATCAATGTGCTGAGAGACTCACCCCTAGTGTGAGGAGACAGAACCTTAGGGAAATGGTTGGATCATGAGGCCAGGGTCTACAATGGGTTGGTGCTTGCTGAATACAGTGACCTGAGTTCAGATACCCAGCACCCATGTGGAATGAAAGGCATGGGAACCCTGAGGCCTGCTCACAGCCAATGAAATCCAGGTTCAGTGAAGAGAGAGCAAGAGAGGAAGACATCTAATATTGACCTCTGGCCTTCATATGTACCTTCATATGAATGTGAGCATGGGCCTGAGAGTGCACATGCACACACACACACACACACACACACACACACCACCACACACACACACACACACACACACACACACACACACACACACACACATGCACACACATCACACCCCCTCTGTCAGAAGCCAGCCTTGGCGACCCCCCATGCCTAGCTAGCCGCCAGCTAGTCTAGCATCCCACCCCTCAGGTTCCGGGACCTGGCCTGAGAAGCAATTAACACCTATTCCTTCCCCCACTCCCTTAGTTAGTGCTTGGGGTAAACACAGGAGATTCTGGATACCCGCCCTGGCCTGAGAGCAATTAACCTTCATTCCTCCCCCACCTCCTCTTTCTCTGCTTCCTCCTTTCTCTTTAAAAACCCCTTGTAATAATCAATAAAGTCAGACCTTGACAAAAACCCTGCTTGGTCTCCTCCTTCTTTCTCTCCCATTATTTTCAGGCTTGATCCACTTCGGACCCACGAATTACTGGAGCCCCGTGGGCCGGGGCCCCCCTCCACACACATCACACACTGCACACACACATACACGCACACACCCCACATAGACACACACATCACACACCCTCCACACACGTCACACTCTGCACACATGCATGCACACACGAGCACACACATACACACTGATTCCCCTATAAGAGAGGCCCAAGGGCTTGCTCTTCCGCCCACAGCATGAAGAGGCCGTGCAAAGTTAATGGTGACAAACAATCTTTAACAGGGGCCGCAGCACCTTGACCTTGCAGCCTCCAGAGTGGGAGTGTTGTGCTTCTTGTTTTCAAGCCGCTCTGTTCATGGCATTTGTCGCATCTGCCTGTTCTAGTTTGCTTTTCTGCTGCTATGATAAACACCATCACCCAAAAAGTAACTTGGCTGGGAAAGGGTCTATTTCAGCACACAGGCTACTCCACAGCTGAGGGAAGCCAAGGCAGCAACTGAAGCAGAGACAATGGAGGAATGCTGCTTTCTGGCTTGCTTCCTGTGGTTTACTTTGCTAGCTTCCTTATACACCCAGACTGTCTAGGGATGACACCGCCCAAGGTAGCCCAAGCCCTTCTACACCAATTACTAATTAAGTAAAAGTCCCATGGCTGTGCCAACAAGCCAGCCTGATGAGGAAATTTTTCAGTTGGGGCTCTCTCTTCCAGGTGGCTCCCTAGTGTATGTCAGTTGACAAAACTACCCAGCACACAGCCGGAAAGGCTGCAAAAGGAGCAGCCAGGTCTTGCTGCCATCATGAGGCTTTCAAAGTTGGTAGTTAGCAAGAGCAAGGCTGCAGCTTCCAACATGAAGACACATCGCAGGAGAGTACTACAAAGGTCACAGGCACACAGAGAGCTGCCCCAAGCTCCCTGCAATGTTTCCTTACCACATCATCTCATCCTGTAAGCCACACAGCAGAGTGACAAGGAGGGGTCTCACAGATGAACTTCCCTGTTATTCTTTTGTTTAAAAAGAAGAAAAGAGAAATATTGAGACAGACATATTGACTATAAGTTTATTATAAGGCAGAATGGGTAGACTAAGAAGAGGAACAGGGTAATGGCTGACCGCCATGGCCGGTCGCCATAGAGAGAGAGCGGGGAAAC